>NC_085870.1:32056359-32096359 GCF_034702125.1 Engraulis encrasicolus
TTAAGTGTCCTGTGGAGGATTTCTGATTAAAATTCATGTTTGTATATCAAAACTGCACACAGGATTGTTATGTACAGTAGGCTATATACATGTATTTAGTAGTAACACTTCAACAGTTTCTTTGAAACAGGCAGAAATCATGCAAGCATGTGAGCTTGCCTTGAAGTTTAAGGTTTCAAACCATTGAATCTCAAAGTTTTTGAAAATTTGTAGGCCATAATGAGAGCCCTAACATTCAAAATGTGACATTCACTGGCTTTAAAGATGCATTATTCGTTGATAAACCAATTTAAAATCACCTAGCACTGGCGAGCTAGCCAGACCTTCTCCAGCAAATTAATCCATGCTATGTTTACAACTAGCCTTCTTTTAAACAATTAAAAGGCTTGAAATGACTCACCACTTTAGTGACAGTTAAAAGTGGGCCCTTAAACCAGGCATTTGGGAGCTATGAAAGCATGCAAGTCACTGACTAAATATGTATGAGACCTGGCCCAGGTGAGCTAGCTGTTAGCAGTGTTGCCAGATGTGTTTGATAAAATCCCGCCCAAAATGTGCTCAAAGAATGCCAAGAGGCACTAAATTCCGCCCAATATCAACAAATTGCATTGATTTCTATGGACATAAAACTGCAGAAAAAAAACGCCAAATGGCCTATTTTCCCCATTTTCTCCAGCAGACTGGTAACTGCCCAATCTGGCAACACTGGCTGCTAGCCAGTCAAATAACTCAGAGATGCTATGTTGACAACTAGTATATTACAAAACCATTTAAAAAGCCCAGAATTGCTCACCACTTTGCTGGTACAGCAATGAGGGCCCTGGGATTGAAAAGGACCTATTTTTGAACTTAGTAACTGAAAACAATTTTTTAGACAACTCGTTTTGGTGGCTGTAGTGGTTAAAAGCATTCATGCAGCCTACGTTCTCCTAAAAAGGGCTGGGTATGTTCTGATAGCTCATTAACATACAGCTGTGACATTTAACCGGGCTCATGGATTGAATATATATATTTTTAAAATGGATATACTGAAAAGCATTTTGTAGAAGAGCTTTTCCCAGACACCACATATACCGTACTATATGTGCTCATGTGCGCTCTTGATGCAATAGGTGAGTCAGAGCAGCGAGGGGCCTGTGTAGACGGGCCACCTGGGCTGGCATGTGTGCTATGTAGGCGGCCTGTGAAGCAGTCTAGAAATGCACTATTCCGGTTTAAAGATCCTCTCAAGCACACAAACACAGTTATTAAACGTGATCAATGTGTTCACAGGCTGTAAAGAATTTTAATGATACTTATGGTATTTACCTGGTCTATAGGCCTACTTTCTGTATCTCCACGAATGTTACAAACATCTGGATACATAATCGGCTACTGTGCATGGAAATGCCGTAAGAGAGACATTATACATTGCCTATTTTTACGGCATATAATATGCCCAAGTACAAAATATTATGTGCTAAAAAAATAGACACTGAAAAGTCTTACCTCAAACTTTTTTGGGAAGTTGTGGGTCAACTTTTGCAACTTTTTTGCTATTAAGGGGTATCTCTGGAAACCTGGTACAACAGCTGCAGAGAAGCTGCCAGGGAGACTTGGCAGCATGTCACCAAAATGGCACTGGACATTCCTGGCACAGAGCTGCCATCGCCTCGAACAGGACAAGCTGTGTGAGGAGGGCCAAGAGCATCGCCGCTCGTCTTGGACACAACTCCTGACTCTTCCAATCAGGCAGACACTTTGGGTCAATCTGAGACACACATAAACAAGGAAGGAAGCATGGCTGTCCTCCAACAACCATAAACCTTTTGGACCTTAGTGTTTTCTCCTTGATTATCTCTTTAGGCAAAGAGTCTTTGTCTTTGTGTCACTTTCACTGTGATTATAATCTCTGTATTTCCGCGCAACACCCCCCCCCACTCACCCACCCCTAACTCTCTCTCTGTTTTGCACTCTCACTCTTCTCTTGTCCTCTCTTCTCGCTGTTTTTCATTCTCCTTTGCCCTCGTTAATTAGGCCGTAGCCTTAATTCAATCAGTGTGCCTGTCAGTTAGTTTCAGCAGAGCATCACAGCATAGAGTGGGCGTCAGTCGGAGGGAGAGACACATGTAATCAATGTCAGATTCACTCTCCTCTTTTTTTTGCACTGAATTGCCAAAGTAGATCACATGGGACCATGTGTCCCAGTGAATAAATAAATTCAGTATGTGTAAAGAGGCCGTTTGGACTTGATGTGGGAAAGGTGTGAACGTGGGAGGAGGATGTTCAGGTTCTGTGTGCTCAAAAACACATCGCGTTGAAACGCATGCACAGAAAGTCATCAACATTCATCCATTTATGTTTTTTTTTATCGTTTTAAACAATTGTGTTGTATATGCTCACATAATGTATATGTAAGACTCAAATATTTTACTCATTCAGGTTTAAAAAAAAAATATATACTGTATTTACATGCCGTACATGGAAACATATTGTGTATTAGATGAATGTGTCTGATTAAATCAAGTATCTTTGTAGACATTGCTGTGCTGTCCACAGCAGGTCTTAGAGTTGAAAGCCTGTAGGCACATTGTTGTCATATGCATTTTCAGAGCATTTATTTAGCACGTAACCAACAAACAGCAATGTTGCATCCTAAGAAGAAAATAGCAAAAAGAAAAAGCTTGAGCATGGATCCAAACTTTGTCTAACTTTCAACCACAAACTAATCTCTTCCAACTGTTCCTACTGTGCCATTAATGCTTGGTGTAATTCCATTGTATTACCCCTTAATGCACACTGTACCTCCAGAGGCACGCTGTAATAGGCATTGAAAAATTAACTACATAGTACTACAATACTTTGACATAACACAGGGCCTTTAGTAATGCACTACGACTTGGTCATTGCCATTCTGGTACCGCAAATGTATAACGACGTGTCTTAGCGGGTTAAACTGATTTACAAAATGTTTAAGTGACAGATTGCACTCCCTGATTCTGTCCTGTGAATTATCATAATACACCCCCTCCCCTTCCCTGTCATGTTGTGAAGCTAACAGAACACAGGCCAACTCTGTCACCAGGGAAACCGACCGTCTTTGACAGTATCCATATTCATATTAAAAATGAAATTATGAGGGAACAACATCAGACTCTTCAGTTGTCGGTGGAGTTTCAAGCACCTATCATTTATAATTTCTGTCAAATATGATTCTTGGATGATTGAAAGCTCTCGATTTCTCCACAGCGGTACACACAGTCTATATATCCCTATTCTGGGTTCCTTCAGTTTGAGTTAAATTCATTCCAACACACTTTTTTTGTGGGGATGAATTTTGTGTAGACTGTATGTAGCCGTATATAATTCTAATATATAGAGAAGACAGATTTGTTATTGTCTGTTTTTATTATTCTATTTTCAGGCACTGACGTATCAATTCTCATTATCGGTTCTATTCCAACATATTCATTCTTGATGATTAGTAGACAGAATTGCCAATGAATTAAACACAACAACAAAGTGACCAAAGGGTCCACATGTGCTCTGTAGAGATTCTTGATCGTACTCACAGACACTACATGTGGCGGGAAAGAGGGGAAAAAAAAACTCACTTACATCACAGAGCTTGGCACTTGCGATTGTGAAATTCATGGTTACCATGGTTACAGCAACGCAGTTGCCCCAGTTATGTTCAGTGCTATGAGCGGTGGCATGTCAGGAGCCTCACAACAGTCAAAGCACTTTTTCATACAAAATGTTGTCGTCAGGTACTTAACCATTATGAAAGATAGATGATGTTGAGATGATTCCCCCTTTATTTGACAAGAACTGCAGGTCTTTCACCCCCTATTACACAAATATGACTCAGTGTCTTGATATTTCTGTAAGAACATCAGCTGCATCAAAGTGACTGTCTGAAGTCCATTTTTTAAATGAAAGGTGTCTCCTTGTAAAAGGAATTTAGTGGTAAACTAAAAACGTGCAATTGCCTAGTTGTAATTTCTGTAACTTAAATTGGAGGGGTGTTAATAATCTCTGTGTGTATCAATTACCACTAGGTACATTGTACATATCAACTACCAAAAGGTACATTGGCTGCATATTGTTGTAAGGCAAAGAGTTTAAAATGCAAAGAGTAAATTTTTTTAAACATTTCCCATCATCATTTTTTTTGTTTTTCGTCTGTTACAGTTGTGTGGTGCTGGATGCAAGATGATCTCCTCTCTTCTACTGGTCTCAATAATGCACTGCTGCTGTGGTGTCGGAATTGGGGGATGGGGGGATGCTACAGTATAATGCAATTTAAGTGTGATAACTCTACAAATTTCAGTGTACAGAAGAGACAACTGCCGTATTGCCGTGTGTGTGTGTGTGTGTGTGTGTGTGTGTGTGTGTGTGTGTGTGTGTGTGTGTGTGTGTGTGTGTGTGTGTGTACCCCATGATCTTGTCCCTTGTGTGTGATAACTGTAGTTTCAGGGAGTTTTACTTCACAGTGCAGTATTAGTGTGTGTGTGTGTGTGTGTGTGTGTGTGTGTGTGTGTGTGTGTGTGTGTGTGTGTGTGTGTGTGTGTGTGTGTGTGTGTGTGTGTGTGTGTGTGTGTGTGTGTGTGTGTGTGTGTGCGTGTGTGTGCGTGCTTGTGTCCTGTGTCCTGGTTTTGCTATACATGTGGGGACCAAGTGGTGATGTGGGGACCAAATTGTAGTCCTCTTTAATCTAACAGTGCTTTGTGTAGTGTCCATTTACGTTGTGTTCACGTGTGTGTAAGGATATAATAAGAGTTAAACTAAGCAGTGTCTTTGTGTTTTTGTTATTAACAACACAAATGAAAGTGCAAAAACTTTGTGTCACTGTCAGGCAGCGCATATCATGGGAGTTAATGGGACGTCCTCAAATACATAGAATAAGAAATGTGTGTGTGTGTGTGTGTGTGTGTGTGTGTGTGTGTGTGTGTGTGTGTGTGTGTGTGTGTGTGAGAGTGTGTGTGCGTGCATGTGTTGCAATTGCCAAGTGATGTGTATCTTGCTTCCTATTTGTTCTTGTGGGTATGTGTGTACTGGCAAACTGATGACACGCAATCAACGGTTTTATTGTGGGGTTATATAACATCTGGGATAGGAGGTTGACAGCTATATTGAAGCAGTATTAAATTATTTACAAAATCCAATTTGTAACCTTCTCTAGTTTTAGGCCAAAATCCAGTTCACCAAAATATTTCTTTCATAATAGCTGTAAGATGTGCACACACTACACATATAAACAAAGCTTGGCTGTTTGTGTTTTTGAATATAGTACTTGTTATTCCTCACATTAAAATTACAAAGAAAACTCTTGGCACTGTTTTCCTTTGCAGCATTCATCTGCAACATTTCAGCCTATTCAACATTATCATGTACCTTTACAATACAACAGGTTCAATGCTAGTAGTCGGCGCCCCATAATACACTCTGTTCTACCAGTGGAATGCTGTAATAGTCATTGAAAAGTTAACTACCATAGTTAACTACCATAGTACCAAATTTATAACGGTGTGTGTTTAAAAAAACATTGGCCCTGCCATGGCCTAACGGTGGGGCACTGGGATACGTAATGTACACTAGCGACCCGGGTTCGATTCCAGCCCGGGTCATTTGCCGATCCTTCCCCATCTCTCTCCCCACACTCGCTTCCTATCATAATCTCCACTTTCTATGAATAAAGGCACAAAAGCCCTTAAAAAATACATTAAAAAAAACACAAAAAAACCATACATTTACCATACCTTACACACAGACATTATTTGATGCAGGTTAGATCTGTCCTCTGACTTAAACAACATAGCCAGCCTACACTTCCAGAGTTCTGTCATCACCATAACCACGGTAGGACAGAGCTTCAAGTCTTTTAGCAGTAGAAGCATAAGTGGTAGTGAATAACCTCTCCTTAACACGTGAAGCATGGCCTTATACCACACTTTGTTAAATGCACTGTCCAATTCACCATAGATGTCTAGTGTACTGGAACTGTAACATGCTGTGTAAGAATTCTGTTTTCAGTAAATAAGTATCAGTGTCTGGTAGTGGAGTAGTTATAGAGCTCGGAAGTGACGTCATATCCCCCTGATCCCGTTTGAATTGTGTGTCACGGGCTTCACATATGTTGTTTTTCATGCAGACGACCTCTGAACATCTACATTGAGTTCCTAAAACAGCATTGGCCTATATGTAACCCAGCGCATATAATGACTGGAGTCAGAAGATATTTACTCACTAACGTGCTGTTAGATAGTCGGCTGAGGTCCTGTGAACCGGGAACTAAATCATGTCCGAGCTCTATTGTTGCACAGGCCCATAAGACCCTGACATCTACATCTCCATCCCCATCTCCTTCTTGGTCTCGTGCCGCGTGCCATGCCGTGCCACGCTGGTCCGACTGCTGGTTCACATACAGCCGAATCATGACACCGCCATCAATTGTTGATGCCCCGCAGCAAAAGTAGTGCTCGTGGGAGCCAGCTGGCTTGCGTGTCTGACATCTGATGTATAAACAACGCAAAACAATATCCGCCGCCACAACAACAATGACAACAACAAGAACAGCAAAACTCAATTGCTCTGTGAGCCCAGTGCCACCACTTCAATCCAAGGCACTTCCTTTCTCCCCGAGAGAGCCCAGAATAGTAAGTTGTACTTTTAAACGGTCATAATTGCAATGGGTTTTTTTGTGTTAAAAAGCAAGAAAAATAACCACAGCGGCTCATTTGAATATTTTATAAGCAGCTCCCCACTCCTCTGAGACCTGGGGATTGATCTGTTTTAAACAAGCGCCTGGTACCGTCTGCCAAGTTTCTTCCCCGGATCTAGCATCTTCTGCCTGCCGTTCTTTTTTCTCTCTGTTGTGCAGCGGCGTCAAACCTCTTGTTGCCATGGAGACCGGGCTCTGGCGCTTTACAACAGAGTCCCTGGAAGACAAACAAACATGCCTGTAGGGTGGAAGAGCAGCCGGGGAACGTGGCTAATGAAATTAGCCTCACGCCGTACTCCCTGACGCTCTCGCGGGGCCGGGGAATTTGCAAGGTAAAAAAAGAGAGATGTGCTCTCTTAAATAAAGGGGTCGCAGCAGGCCTGGGCTGATGGGCGCGCTGCACACACACAGGGCCGCTGACAGCTTTCGCTGGGCCCAGGACAATGTCATCTAAAAGGGCCACCTATCCAATACATACAGTGTAATGGGAATCTAACTCTGGGCCCCCTATCTCCCTGGGCCTGGGAAAACACACCCCTTTGTCCCCCTCGGTCGGCGGGCCTGCACACACACACCAAACATACTATACAATCTAACACACTGGATTCTCAGCCTGAGTGCTTTATTCTTAGTGTTACTTTTTGAGTTGGAGAACTATATGTGGATCTGGGAGTTTCTTAAAGGAACAGACCACCCTTTTTTGATTTTCACATATGTGCAGTATTTCCAAGCATTATTTATGAATGTGCATATAATTTTCGTCTATGTGTTTGCATTGCCCCGTTTAAGTATAGCCACATTAGGCATAGCAATGCAAGTCTATGGTACAAAATAAAACACAATCAAATGTACTTATAAACCATTTTAAAATTAATGTAAAATTCACCAGAGTGTAAAACGGCAATTTAATTCCATCCAGTGACCACTTGTGGCTTGATGCTAAAGATACCAGTTACTTCCAGTGATTATGCTAAGCTATGCTAATAATTCTGATCCAATAAATCTAAGTACTGAAAACACTGAGACGAAAATGATATGCACATTCATGAATAATGTTGGGAAATACTGCAAATATGTGAAAATCAAAAAAGGGTGGTCTGTTCCTTTAATGTCAGTGTCATAGGGCCAAGGGACTTCCAGTTCAACTGACTTCTGACTGAAGTCTGCTCTATGTTTGAGCCACAAGGCATTTCTCTTGAGTGGCTGAGGACACTGGGGCGCAGGCGCCCAGAATTGGCAATCTGTGTGAATACTAAAGCCCCCTCTTCAGTTTTGATTGTGTGTGACTGAGGCAAGACAGAGTGACGTGTGTGTGTGTGTGTGTGTGTGTGTGTGTGTGTGTGTGTGTGTGTGTGTGTGTGTGTGTGTGTGTGTGTGTGTGTAACAACGCATGCATGTGTGTGTAATTTCCTGTCATTAATGGGAGACTCTTGCAGAGAGTGCAGTGCCAGTGGCGACTTGGCTGCTGTTCATGACTATGAAACTTTTAATCAACCCCCCCAAACTCAAACTTTTGACAGCCGCTAGAAGCAAGTAATGAAGACTGCTACCCTCCCTCTCTGTTCTTTGTTCTTCCGTCTCTGTCTCTGTCTCTGTCTCTGTCTCTGTCTCTCTCTCTCTCTCTCTCTCTCTCTGTCTCTGTCTCTCTCTCTCTCTCTCTCTCTCTCTCTCTGTCTCGCCCTCATTTTACATTCCATTGCCAATGCCCCCTCTCACTACATCCAAAAGTACATACATTGAGATGTTTTGTAGATTGTGTTGTGTGCTCTCAAGTGTCTCCAGTTGTTTGGAGGCTTCTTGGATTTGGGTTCTCTCTTTAGTCTAAGGTACTGTACATCCAGAGTCCAAAAAAAAGAGAAAAAAGTCTCTGACTCAGGCACTTCAAATTAATACATCTTTATTATCTGCGGCCTAGTTCTACATGGACATATTAAAAGCAAAACCCATGTGTAGCAGTATGAGTTCCCTTCTTGAGGGCATACCACAAATGAAGAACAGAGTAGTGTAATTGAAGGGTCTATTTGCAAAACGGTGTAAACGACAATTTTTGACTTTTGCATTTTATTATTGGAAACGACTGTTAAGACGTCATTTCATCTATGTGCAAATTATTGGCATTCAAATATTTCGAGAACATACTTTTTAAACCTATCTAAAATGACTTTAGTTGCAAAACGGTGTATCTGTCAGAACACTTTATTTGCAAAACGGTGTATTCGCCATAACACTTTCTTTGCAAAACGACGTTGCATTCTATTTGAATCTCGGACGACATGAGAAGCGTGGGGAAGCTGCGCTATACTGTCCTAACCTACCATCAGTTAGCTGACAGCAATAAACAAAGGGGATCTGACCGGAAAAAATAACTGAAATTGTGCTCACAGCACACGACGACAAAGTATTAAAATTCAACTGCAAACTTCGTATTTTATGAGCTCCATAAGCAAGCACCATTACGCACGAGGCAGCGGAGTTCAACAGCTGTAGACCTGCAAACGTGAGTACCAACATCGGAGGCTTTTGGGGTGGAGCCGCGGTGAAACCAGTCGCTGTTGTTAAACGGAGAGAGGGAGAGGGAGAGCACCAGACTGTATTGAGAATAGCCTACCACGATTGGTCCAAGAGATGGGTTTAAACAGGCGAGAAACCCGCGAAAACGGCGAGTGTTGAAGTTGTGTCCTCGACTCCGATGATGGGTCTACTACCATGCCGAAATATCGGACCGACAGCTGGGGACACGCGGCCAAAACTGCCGTTGTGCGTCGCTTATATCGCTTTGCAAAGAAAATAAGTATGTTCGGTAATTGTGTACAAAACTACCTCATAATTTTACTATTTCATGTATCTGATTGATTATTGTTAATCAGGTATTGTACCTAGGGTTCCATTCGTTCATGAAAAATTATTTTGCTAACTGGTTGAAGCTGTTTGGCAGGATGACGGCAGATATGCTGCATGTGGGTATCAGTTTCCACTCATTTTTACCACTTTTTTGACCCTAAGTTGATAATAATACGTAATAAATTTTCAAAACATGTGTCATTTGCCTTCAATTAGCTCAAGAAATACTCTGATGAAAAAAAAATGTGAATGAACATGATAGTTAATGCCCAGAACAAAAATGGCAATTTCCCAAAATGGAGATACACCGTTTTGCAAAAAAAGCCTTCATTTGTTAATGGTGTACGGAAGGACAGGTGCTGGCGATTAGACAATCAGTCCTGAAGCTTTCCACAAAACTAAGCCCGCCTCTCACACAGTTCCAAGCACTAGAGAGCTGTCACTCAAAAGGTACCAAAAACATGGGCCCACCTCTTACAAGTACATTCACCCCTTAGCGCAGAGCCATGTAATGGCTATGTCTTAATCTGTCATAAGCAATGTCGTTATGATGTAATTGAGTAGGCCTATTGTCAGAAAATAGTGAATTGGCCCGCCGGCGACCCCATCGACAGTAAGAGGCTATGATGTGTCAGGCCTTTCTATTCGAATACCCGCGGGTAACTGATGGCTCCTGATGTAAGCGTTGGACATATTTGTGACTCATCTGCAGACAGATTGCTCAACTCAGAAACACATCAGAATTGCCTGCAATATGGCATCATGACAATGTGTATGAATACAACACCAATTTTTACGGTCTTTGCAAACAGTGCACCTAGGGCTGTGCAATATATCGAATTTATAATTGCAATATCAATATTGCTGTCAAACAATATCAAATTTCATAATATTGTGTTTAAACAATGTTTTTGTCATTTGTGTACTGTAAGGCCTAATTCACACCAGAGCTGGGACGCGGCACGGGACGGAAGCGATTTTAACCGGCGGTGGCGAAAATACATGGAAACAGATCTGTCCTTCCACACCAACCGGCGGTAGTCGATCAGTAGTGGCGTGGGAGCCGGCTCCGCTCCGCGCTGCATTTGGAAAATAGAACTCGAGCAGATTTTGCACGACGGCTGTCGGCAGTGTCCCATTCAAATGAATGGCAGCGAGCTAGCTTTGGCAGTGGGGAGATTTCGAACAGGACTGGTAGCGCACGCCAACGCTGTTGGTGTGAAAATCGGAGTAGAACACATCGGCCGAAACTAAGCAGAAAGACCTCAGTCGTCTCGCTGCCATTCTGCCACGCTCTAGTCTGAATCTGGCCTTAAAAGGTAGGTTACACTGAGCGCAATGCATTCCCCTCCACTTGAGCCATTGTGAGGACCGAGCTGACTTGCTACAAAACACTCATGCAGAACACCACTGTGTGATTCTCTATGGCCCTCTACTCACACTGCTAAAGGGAGGGAAGATTGTGAATGGCTTAGCACAATAATTTGTCTTCAAAAGAAATATCGTCTAAAAAATTGTGATATCAATGTTGACTGAAATAATTGTGACATTGATTTTTCTCATAATCGAGCAGCCATACGTGCACCATACATTTGCATTTTAGCTCGTGCTCTACAATGCTTGGTGACCGGTTAGGGTTAAGGTTCAATCATGAGCAGCAGATGGTGTACTTCTGAAACCACGGGCACGGTGGCTGACTACCTCGGTAACTGTGCTAAGCTTGGCGCACATGAGTCACAAAAAAATGATTGCGTCAGCTTTTTTGAGCACGTGACTCAAGATTTGGTGTAATTTTTTTGGTCCTATGATGGTGCGCATCAGTGGCGCATGTTGACCATAAAATGACAGCATGCTGGGGAACTCTAATCGTAATTTTACAAATTGGGATTATTGATCACATTAATATAATCGTGATCACATTTTCACTTAGCTGAGGCTTTTATCCAAAACAACTTCAGTTATAGTATTAGTTACAGTCCTTGGACAGTATAGTATGGGGTTAGGTGCCTTGCTCAAGGGCACCTCAGCCATGGAGTGTGGTAGGAGAAGTGTGTGATTCAAAATTGTAATCCTCTGATCTAAAGCCCATCTCCTTAACCATACGGAGTCTTAGTCCTATGATGTTAAATATGTCCAAATATGAGAAGAAAATGTGACTCTTCTGCAGGGGTTATCTCATATCTGTTTATATTTGGCCTACATACAGTATGTGAAAATTATATGGCACAATGTGTAGGCCTATGGGTTGTTGTTTTTTTCAGGGTGATTCTTGTATTTTATTTTAGTGGGTTAGCACTAAAGAGCTTTGGTCGAACCCACCACCTCCTGGTCAACGCATCAGTTCGGACATGGGAGACACAGCACAATATCGCTGAGCCGAAGGCTATCAGCACTACCGATAATGTCTAAGGCTTCAGGAGAGAGGTTCACTAACGTTCCACACCACACTCTGCTATTTGGCTTCTGTTACGTGTGAGTGTGTGTGTGTGTGTGTGTGTGTGTGTGTGTGTGTGTGTGTGTGTTTGTGTGTGTGTGTGTGTGTGTGTGTGTGTGTGTGTGTGAGTGTGTGTGTGTGTGTGTGTGTGCGTGTGTGCGTGCGTGCGTGCGTGTGTGCTACTGCATGTGCGTGTATGCGTGTGTCTGTGGAGTATATATGTGTGTGCATCTCCATGATGTGGTGGGCCTTCCACCTTTTAGGAAATTCTTAAAAAGGAGACAGACATCATATAAATATAAAGCCGAATCACATATTCATGAAGATTAATGTCAAGCGGGAGACGCATCCCCAATGTCAACTTGACAGCCTGACCTTTAGCTGGAAAAGGCATCCTCCAGCCTTCCCCTTTCACAATTTGCATGCACATAAAACACTGGAATGGCCACAGTCGTAAGTCACTGTCAGTTATCCTGATTGCCTGTCTTGTTAAGTCGAGAACTGTACCCCAAATAAATCACATTATCAACTTTTCAAGGATCATCAGGCTTCAGTGCTGAAAACGAAAGCGGAGTGAGTGAATAAAAAAAGGTAAGGGCATTAAGTTGATGAAGAACAAGTAAGAGGGGTGCGAAGCAAATGTTGTCAGGCTAACAACATGCAGTAAAACAAGTATGCTTTTCAACATTAAATTGGAGAGTTGCCATTTGGCGAAAGCATCTCATATTTATTAGTTTAGTAGTGTCATGAGATGTTTCCAAGGGCGTAGGTTGGGTGTCAGCACATATGAACACTGCACACCATACATACTTCATCTTTTGAAATGTTGATGGAATTAACTTTTTTATGGATGGGATTAACTACCCCCAAACACATCACATTCAGCACCACTGCTTATGGTTAGATACTTCTAAAGACAAAATGCCTTATACCACACTTGAACACACAGAGGCAATGCAATTTATGTACATACCTGAACAGGTGAATAAATTAGGCTCATAATTTTATGGAATAAAAATAAAATGGTAAATATTGGCAGATTGGCAAATGGTACATTTGGTCTTCCCAATATACGTACGTTTATATAAATATTGTCTTCTACACATCACATTCAGCACCTTTGCTGATGATAAGATACTAAAGAGAAAAGGCCTTATACCTTGCTTGAAGATATATGAAGTGCAATGTACATACATAAACAGGTGAAAAATTAGGCAAATCATTTCATGGAATGAAAATGATATGGTAAATATTGGGAGGGACTATTTTGTCTTCCCAATATATAATGTATATATATTGACAACATGTCCCTACTGTCCCCATGCAAACCTTTGTGATTGTGACTCTGTCTGATACTGTGGCTCCGATGGTGCTTCATGCTTCTCCACATGCATGGTCTTTATGTGCACAATCCTGTGATGGTATGCCTCGTCCTTCCTTAGAAATGCAATATGAATTTCACTGGAAACTGACAAAACTAATTTGACAGTATTTTTGTCTTTATCATCGTAGCCAGCCACTACTCATATGCAGCCTCGACGTTGCATAACTCATCCAAGTTTATAGCAGTGAGTGACCCAGGACCTGTCTAGTACGATCCCCGCTGTGAGAACTTTAAGTGCACCCACCGCATCCAATGAAAGATCACTGGCGGGTCAATTTTGACCTTTTGTTTCAGTGTGGATGGTACGGAAATACACACTGGCAATTACACTTAGAGGAGGGGACCAATGACTCAGGCAGCAGATGTGAGATAAAAAAAACACTGCGTGCTGCAAACACATAATATTCAAATCATGATGATTCCCCTCATCTGTTCTCGTTGACTTAATTCCTATTCAAAATGAATACTAAAATGCCTAAATGTAGAGGGGCTTGTTACTGTGTCTACCACCAATCTATATCTTCTCGACAGAGTGAGCAGGCAGCTCCATGCCTATGCTGTTACTGTACAGCACATCACATATCACATGCACAGCCGTTAGTGGATTGCTCATATTTATGAGGTCTTTGCTTTTTAAGTCTTAATCTCGAGAAACGTTTCATCTCCCAAAGACGACGGTACATACATTTGCTCCTGGTTTTTTTAATCTGAGGACTGCAGATTTGAGCATTTAGTAGTGTTAAGAGTCACCGCATGCAGCATTCAAAAGATGCACATTCTTTTTTGCCTATTACTGCAGGTAGGTTACCATGGTTACAGCGATGTGCACGGAACACCACTTCATGGTGGCATGAAAGGAAACAATATGGAATTGGTTAAGCCAGAGAAGAGCTGTTTCTCAGCTCCCATCTCTCTCTCTCTCTCTCTCTCTCTCTCTCTCTCTCTCTCTCTCTCTCTCTCTCTCTCTCTCTCTCTCTCTCTCTCTCTCTCTGTCACCCTCTCTCTCTCTCTCTCTCTCTCTCTCTCTCTCTCTCTCTCTCTCTCTCTCTCTCTCTCTCTGTCACCCTCTCTCTCTCCCTCTTTCTCTCTCTCTCTCCCCCCTCTGGAATGCAAATCAGGGGCTTTTGGAACAAGACAGGGAAGGCTGTAGTCATTAGTTGCCAATCGATGAAGCGTTAGTTAACTGCTGTGAGGAAACTAATTAATTAATGTCAGATCAATAAAACAGGGGTGCCTGCTGTAATGAAGGACTGATATCCCCACAAAACGCCTCTTGAAAACTTGCAAAACGTCCCAGACAACACTGAAGGGTATCTTTGTCTACTTGAATAGTGTGGATTTTCAAAGCGGAATCAATTAATATATGATGGTACATTATGGAAGCTTCATTATCTGCAGTACAATTCTCATATACTCCACCCAAGGCCCTGTTCCTGTACCTTGGTACACAATAGATTAATACTCATTTTACAATGGACATTACAAAAGGGTGATTGTGCTCTGCGAATGCATTACTGTAAATATCGAATGGGGAGCTCCATTTGCAATGTTCAGTCCTTTTTTGGAAAAGAGACCCGCAAAAATGAATGAAATACAGTATATCGGCAATGAGAAAAATGGGATGCTGCGTCAGCATCCTTTTCATATCAATCCTGCACTTTTTTTTACGATGCGAAAAATGATTGCAAGGGTAAGAACATCATTTTCTGAGGTCAAACTATAAGACAGGCTGTTAACTTCTGCCAAATTGCCCGAGGATGTTAATGGATATTGCTGGCAAAAGTGAACGTCTGCTGCTCTGCTGCTGCAGGTTTCTGACCATGGGTCCTTTCCAATATCCAAACTCCCATCCTCGACCTGTGCTTGTGGCCTCACAATTCGATGATGCCCCGCCTCCATGGAGGAAACAATGAAGTTTCCCTGCTGTTAGCCAAGCCACAACAACTTTTGGGGGATTATCTCCATTCAACATCCTGATTGCAAATGAGAAAATGGCCTTTGAATTGTGATTTTGCGAGATATTGAATTAAACTTCTGTCATCAATGATGTTCTGTCTTGTGATGTCATCATGAGGCCACAAGCACTAGGGAGGATAGTGGTTAGGATAATGGGAAGGACACCATGCTACATGGCACTCAGACAGGGCACACACAGTAAGAAAAGTTATCTACAGGTCCAAAAGCATAATTGCAAGCTGTGCAAGAGTTAAGGTCAAACAGCTTTCATTTCTAGAGACTGTCTTGGGTATACATACTGTATCCAAACAAACCTTAGCATTGCATCAAAAGGTGAACAGATGAAAAGACTAAAATTAATGTCTGCACGGCATGAGCCCTAAACCCTAATGCAGAACATTTGCAGCATCAGATTTTTGGCAATGATCCTGCTACTGTAGTATAATTTTGAAGTAGTCTTCTTTGCACTCTTGCTCTTTCATATTAAACAGAAAAAAACCCTTTTAAAAAAATGTATGTTTTCAGGCTAAGGTTTTATGTAACCTCCTGAAAATGTTCCTGTGCACCCTTAAAAGGAATAAAGACCTCAAGAATACTCAGGTTTATTGGAAAATAATGTTATCACCACACTGCTTCCTCCAAACCTAATAGTCTTAGGTCTAGCGGGACCTTTTATGCTTTGGAAATAACAAAATATCACATTCAGTGGTACACAAAAAATTATGCAATATACTTTCCCAAAAAATAACAACATAAGAAACTACATCACCACCAAAACGAATTTCAGAAGCTACAGCAACTCGCCTGATTCTCGTCAGGCCCTCGTGTATTTATGCTTTGTGAGCTTACAAGGGGGTCTGGAGGACTTTCAGATTCACCCTGCTCCTGAACCGAAATGCATTAGAACTAATCAGTATTGCACGATTTTTCAAAGATGTAACCAATCTGTAGCACCTCATTAAAAATGCCAAACAAGTGTTTCCCCAATTACGTGCAAGGGTTTATTGATAAAACCATGCCTTCCCAGACCTACACCTATCGTGTAATTCCACATTTTTGGGGCAAGGCGGAACCCATTAATCTGGCGAGAGTCAGGTCATAGGAGAATCCTTCTCTAACATCATAGTTTAGGCTACACTTTTCACGTTTCATCCAAAATTGTGTGGCAAGAAGCAACCCATTTTACATGTACAGGTAACAATGCAAAGGCACCCAGAACATAATAAGCCTTATTAAAGAACTGTGCGACGCAATCTAGCTCAACATAACATGCGGTATAATCATTATCTCCCTCCTATTCCCACCACATCTGACATACCATGCGAGAAGACGTTAAAGGTACACTGTGCAGGAAATGGTCGAAAAAGGTACTGCAACTATGCTGCTCATTGAAACCTGGCTGCCTATTGCCAAATTTGATCTTTACATGAAAGTTTACTCAGTAATAAACAAATATTTTCTAGTATGGTCCAAGTACAGTCATTTTTGCAGCTAAAAATGGCTATTTTTGGAAATTCAAAATGGCGGACCATGGAGAAGATCCCCCTTTTCATGTATGAAAAGTGCAATTTTTCCAGTCATAATGAATACTTGGAATTTGATGCTGGTGGTAAGTATTCATGAAAAAGGTAACATTAGTGAATGGGCAGCATGAATTCCGGAAATAAACAACTAAAAATCTCACACAGTGTCCCTTTAAACATCACCTTGTAATCAGAAATCTAGTTGGCCTGGACTGACATACAAACTCAACTATGGCAGGCCACTACATCAACACCATAAACTAGAAATGCACTCAGAGAGTGCAGACTAACACCAAGGAAGCCGTTTGATAGAATATTTTACTATGTTAATTGAGAATGTTATTGCATGTCTGTCTTTTCTTGCCACACAGTTTGCTGCGCATACAGAGAATTGCACACACACACACAAAAAAGTCTCTTCTTTGTTATGCTGTAGCTTATAGTACTCTCTTCTCCTCTGTGTATCTGCAGCTCGTGGTATGTCTCTACTCCAAGTCACTACAGATAAGTGCGTCTGCTTAATGTAGTATAACGGAAAGCGATGTAATGTAATGTATACACAGTACGGCAAGTGCGGCTGAAAGTCCTCTCAACTTACCAATGGGAGCACAGTAGTACATGATAAGCCCCCTCTCTGCTTTGTGCGCGGGCCGACACTCAACGCGAACAACAGCTTTACACAGCTCACCAACCGCAACACTCAGCACTCCCACCGGAGAGGCCACTTAAAACAAACAGGAGGCTGTCACTCCGTTGTGATCTTTAGCAAGGCATTAGGCCATTCGATAAAACCACTTCTAGTGGACAGGCAGATGTTTCACACTATGTTTTTTTTTTTACCTCTACTGTATGTGAGTGTGCACACTTCAGTGGCTTTGCTGTTAGTGTGTGTGTGTGTGTGTGTGTGTGTGTGTGTGTGTGTGTGTGTGTGTGTGTGTGTGTGTGTGTGTGTGTGTGTGTGTGTGTGTGTGTGTGTGTGTGTGTGTGTCTGTGTGTGTGTGTGTCTGTGTGTGTGTCTGTGTGTGTGTGCACGCGCACTACTGCACTTGTGCATACATCTGCATGTATAATGAATGGGTCGTGGTCCTGGCTGCGTGCCCCCTCATTTTTCACCTCCCCCACAGATAGAGCGGACGTGTTTTTTTTTGCGCCACATGACTTTAGCGTACACATGACAAGTCACAACGAGTGGCCATGAAAAATGCATGGCCTGGTGGCCGTATTAAGCCAAATGGATGCATAATTGATGTCTAGTCACTTTCGATGAACCACACGAGCCCAATCAAGCCTCTATCCATACCCAAGCAAAATGAGGGGTTATGTCATACTGCTTACCATACAGTATGGCACACCTAGGACACTGCTCTCTCTCTCACACACACACACACACACACACACACACACACACACACACACACACACACACACACACACACACACACACACACACACACACACACACACACACACACATGTGGATTCACCTCACTGGGGTATTCTGATGTCAGCATTGAGGCATCGCAACTTGGGATCTCAGGGTGGGCCGCCACGGTTGAGTTGGTAGGCCAAGGCCTTCAGGAGTAATGTGAAGATTCAGCATAGTTACACAAGGGGATGCCGCTAATGGGAAACCAGCATACGTGTAGGCTACTTGGGTATGTGCATTCACTGATGGAACTATACAGCAAAGATGGTAATAATAAAGGTTCATCCATGGTGCAGTGTTTGCATTGAGCCCAGGAAATGGACAAAACCTATACAGGATACAGCGAAGTAAGAACAGAATTAATTAAAATCTGTTTAAAGTAGGCCTACGCAATTCAACCTGGACTGATAAGCCATAAAAAGTAGCAATTAATATATTTTTTCACTACATTGTTATCACAAGAACCACATTTTGTCATGCACTGCCAGACCAAGCATGAAAAGGTTTACAAAATTGAATAACTTGTACCTGTCTAGTCAGAGCTAACTGAGACATTAGCGTCAGGGACGCTGACAAGGTGGGGGACAAAGGGGTCAGTTGTCCCGGGCCCAGAGACAGAGGGGTCCCAGAATTGGGTTTTCATTGCGTTGTATTTATTGGATGGGGGGGCTTTTCATAGGACTTTGCCCTGGGCCCAGCAAAAGCTGTCAGCGGCCCTGATTAGCGTCACACGTGGCGTGGCACCATTCTGACTGCCATTGAAGGCCCCAGTTATGTAACGACATCTACTATTCAGACCTTCCCCAGCCAATCAGTGTGGACAATGACAGCGACATGAGGCCAACGTCCCTCACGCTTGATTGGCTGGGGAACGCTCTGGCTCCAGTTGCTAGCGCTACTGAAAGGGGAGCCGACGGGACACAGCGCGGCGCAAGGGAGACATCGTCCTCACACCATTGTCCCACGCAGCCTTGAGTCTTCTGCTCTAAAGTCTTTGGCAGCCAACAGAGAAAGAGAGAGAGAGAGAGAGTGAGGGAGAGAGAGAGAGAGCGAGGGACAGAGGGAAAGAGAGAGAGAGAGAGAAATCAATTTACGAGGCTTCTGTCGACACATTCAGTCCAACAGCAGAAGAGTCAATGCACTCTCGGCTCCCTTCTGACCTTTTCCAACTTCTGAGAGACGCCGATGCACTGAAGAGGGTGAGGAGGAGGAGGAGGCAGTGGAGGAGGAGAAAGAAGAAAAAGAGGAGGCGAGGAGGAGGAGGAGGAGGAGGAGATGGAGAAGGAGGAGGAGGAGGAGGAGGAGGAGGAAGAGAGGCAGAAGCTATGAGAGGACAAAAAGCAGTCAGCTGCCCTATTCAGCAGCCATACACTAGACTCAAGGCTGTGGAGGAAATTGAATTGGGTGAATGCAAGGTAGAGCAAGGCCAAGGCCGCCCAGCAGAACAAAAACAAGCAGCAGATCGTGACTTCAGGAGAGTTACCTAGCAGCAGCCAGCAGCCAAGTGTAGCAATAGGAGGAGTAGCAACTGAAAAGCTTTAGCCAGGGAAGCCAACAAGGGGGGAACAAAGGGGTCAATTGTCCCGGGCCCAGGGAGATGTGGGCCCATAATTGGATCCTTGTTGAATTGGATGTATTGGATGGTGGGCCCTATCAGATGACTTTGTCCTGGGCCCAGCCAAAGCTGTCAGCGGCCCTGGCTTTAGTCAACACCAACCCAACAACACACCACACTACTCTAGTCCACCATGAGTCTGCTTCGTCACCAGAGGCTCCAAGTCCAATCTCATGCACATTCATTTTCTTTTTGTCGGGTGCAGGCTCAAAACGTTAAGTAATGAAAGAACCGCACACCGATGAGCTCCCTTTTACTCCATTTTTATTCTTGTGACGCTTCGGGCAACCATGACCCTTCCTCAAGGCCTGGTCTTACTATACCCTTGTACCAACCTCATCCCTACAGAGGGTCTGGTGTGGCCGAAAAAAAGCAAACGTACGAGATGAAGAGGTGAGGAATTACTCAAAAATTGACCCACACAGCTATATAGGGAAGAGGGTGGGCCCTCAGCTCCGCTGATCATTGGCCTAAAGGCATGCTTGAAAGTGGCTTCAGCAAATGGTCACCCACGCAAGAGGCGTAACCCTTAGTGAGATGTCGAGTGACTCAACCCATTGACTCAACCGAAAAAGAACTGAGAGGGGTGGGAGGGGTGTACCCAGTTAAAAATTTAAATGCACGTCTTATTTCACCCAATCCCTAACATGGCATTGAAAAAAAGATTACCAGTTGGCGGGGTAAACTACGACATGCGGCTTCTTCTTCCATGTCCCTACCCTGTTCACTCCCCTGTTCGTTAAGCTGGTTTTCTGGTAACAAGACTAAAGCCCTCCTAGAACACCTGACGAAGACGCAATGTGGAAGGACTCTTACCTCCGCCAAGTAGGTTATGTTTTCGGTCACATTGGTTTATTTGGCTGTCTGCCTGCTTGTCAGAAGGGTGACTCAAAAAGTTATGAACGAATTTTGATGAAATTTTGTGGAGTTGTTTGAAATGACAAAAGGAACAAGTGATTTTGGTGGTGATCCGAATCATGGTCCGGATCCATTGCGGGAAAGGGCAAATTTTGGCATTTAAGTTTCTAACTCCACAAAAGCAAGTCAGAAAGACTTGAAAAAAATGGGCCCTGCCGTGGCGCAAATGGTAGGGCACTCGTTTGCTATGCAGTCCTTTGCCGACCCTTCCCCATCTCTTTCTGTCCACTCACTTCCTGTCACTACCTTCACTATCCTGTCAATTTAAGTCAATAACCCCCCCCCCCCAAAAAAAAATAAAAAAAATAGGGTATGGCATAGTCAAATGTCAGCTTCCTTGGCGGAGGTCTGCACTATCTTAGTGCATTTCTAGTTATTTTTGGACTGGTGCTTACGTTCGGCAAAGCCAGGCTAGTAATGGAACTAAAGATTTTTTTTTCCAATACAGGTGACTTTACTGAGTGGTCTACCTGTCTTGAGTACACATTATAATCAGCTGATTGCATCAAATTTGTGGTAGGCTTTCCTTTTGGGCGCCAATTGGGGGCTGCCCCCTTGCACGGGTGAGGCTTAAATGCAATTTCTTTGTGTGCCGTGTTCACTTGTGTGCTGTGGAGTGTTGTGCCACAATGACAATGGGAGTTGGGAGTTTCCCAGTTGGGCTTTCGGCTTTCACATCACTTTCTGAACCCCAACGGTCACTTCTGTAAATCCTCTACCCTGTGCACTCCTCTACCCCACATGTCCCTGGCAATTTTAAATTCATTCATCCACTCTTTTACAAACTGACTTCTTCGTCTTTTGTCTTGTAACTTTTCCTTCTTATTGTAATGCTATGCGGCCATCCATCTTTCCCAGTTTTTATCTTTCTTCCTTTGCTCAGCCATCTCTGTGATTTGTAACAGAAATAACGTGGATAGCTGGACAAGCAGCCTTGTGCTACAGTTGATCATTGATTCAGCATATGCATGGATCATTACTTCTGAAATGAATGTGTTCCTTTTTCTCCTTACTTAGCTGAATTAGCTGCCCCCCCCCCCATAACGGTCTTTTCTTCCTTCTTGTAAACGCCATGTCAGCCCCTTGAGGGGAAATGATATGGAAACACCAGAACAGCGCCTCTGACAGGCCCCATCATCAGCTCTTTCACATGTGCTCCATTTTCCATAGCATCAACTGAATGGTGTCACTAGAGACAGCAGCAGCTGCAAAATGGTAAATGTATTTATTTTCCCGCTAATTTGCATGAATCTCACATAATGACAACTACAAGTGTGTTTTTTTTTCTCTCCAAAAAATGATTTTGTGGTGGCAGTGGCACCGCATCGGCAAGGCTGGTCTCAGGCCTGACTCCTTCTGCCAAGGACAGTGCAAACTGGAGGACGAGAACGTGTAAATTATGAATTGTGTGGATGAAATGTGTGGCACCACAGTGATGCTCGAGAAGTGTTGCACCCCAATGAAGAACTGACAAGCCACACTATCATGTAGAGAGAGTGTAATTCTGTGCATGTGTGTGTCTGCCTGCCTGTGTGTGTATGTGTGCGCTATGGTTGTTTTTTTTATCTGTCACAGGCTGTGAGGCACACTCTCTTCCACTACTTTTGTGCTCTCTCTCTCTCTCTCTCTCTCTCTCTCTCTCTCTCTCTCTCACTCTCTCTGTCTTCAAGCCTTTCTCTCTCGTCTCCTCTATGTGCACTGCAGTGTATTCACTCCCCGCTGCTTGAGTCCAATGGTAGTCTACTCCGCTGCGCCTCCAGTTCACACGCCCATCCTTATCTCAGACTCTGACCTACAACGCGCTTTCATGCCTGTCTCGGAAGGGGCAATTAGCTGGGCCTACCTGTTGGTAATATCCCCGTGGTGTGGTGTGGTTTCCTCTGCTGGGAGAGAGTATAGGTTTCATCATGGCACTATCCACCGAGCAGCATTGTCTATAACGTTACAAGTGTGACATAGATTTTCTCTGTGATTTGCAACAGGAGTGGCGTTTCGATGGCCGGGCATGCAGTCTGTCTGCTTTCCAATTTACAGAGTATTGTAAAACAGAGAATGAATTGAGCTTTTTAAAAAATGTTTTACTGTAAATCACTGTGGGTGGACCAATACAAAGGACTGTGAATGGATTTATGTGACTAAACAACTGTTAGAAAGCTAAATGTTGGCCTACACTTAAAACTCGAAACAAAATCTTTTTTTTTTTTTACATTTTGTTACACGCCAAATTTGGTCACAACAAATAAGACTGAATCCTCTGTATGAGAGAGTGTGAGCATCATTACTGTATGATTTTGCTTTCAAATCTGGTTGATAATGCCATCTCCGGAAACAACGGTTAAAGAGAAATCAATTGCCTCTCTCTCTTCGGAGATAGTAGACATTATTTTACTGTACAGGCTTTGAAAAAAGCACCAGGAATATAGCAGTAATGTAAAACCTACCCAGACAAAAGAGAGGTGTAAAACTGAAATGAAGTAAAATGGAAATATCCATCTGCGGTGGGGCTGAGTGGTGTTCTGTGGTGCCTTACTGCAGAAGGCTTTGCTGCATACTATTAGACTAGAATAATGCTGTCCTCTGCTGGTATCACCTTACACTGTACACACAGAGACGTTGAAGCACTACTCTGTGCTGTACCTAAGCTCGTCACACCGACAGTGCCTTTTTGTAGAGCAAAATGTACAGTATGTACCTTTTAAGGTGCAATATTAGTGGTGTCAACAATGATCGATTTGGCGATCCAATCCAATGCGGGGCATGGACGATCCAATTCAATGTGGCAAGTTCCAGAATCGATGCAGCATTTTTTAAAGTTTCAATTACTTCCATGGATATTTCGGGAGCAAATGAATGTTAAATTAAATAACTTAAAAGCATTGCAAGACTGATACAGACTGATCCAGACTGATACAGAAAACAGCCAATAAATTGTTGCTCAGTATCTGACTACTTATCTGCTCAGTATCTGACTACTACCATGACTGATGAAACATTTGCTTTGCTTTCAGTAGAAATGTAATGCATTGCAATGCATTGTAGAATTGATTCGGATCGAATCGCATCGAATCACTACCTATTATCTGTAGGTATGATTTTGTACCCCACAGATTACCACACTGTACAATTACCGTAGGTGCACTATAATAAACATAAAATTACGTAATTGTTCTGCAAAAAGATGCTGCCGGAGCGACAGGCTTCGGTGAGTATTAGGAGTTTCACAATACTTCCTTTTCTCTGCGTGTGTTAACGACACGAGTCCAACACACTTCACGTACTGCCATAGGCAGCGATGGACAAAAGCAGCTGGAGGGAGATATAAGACCCTGGGGGCAGTGGTGGCCTCAGGGCTAGATGAATGAGCGGATCCACCAGGACAATGTTTTGCCCAGTGGCACCTGATTCTTTAAGTTGTCCCTAGTCGGTCTAGGAGTTAAGGTGACATACCTGTGGCCAGACAGGTTGCAAATTTGAACAGACAAACTAGCAACAGTGCCACTGAGGGACCCTAACCTCCATATATAATGCTCCCCTGCAATAGGCTGAATTTGTTACCAGAATGGCAATAACCACATTGTGCTGTTCCTTCTATCACTAGCATTGAGAAATTATCCATTCACTACATGCTTCATGGTTATGAATTACACCAAATTTAGAAAACCATCAGGTTACTATACATTTACATGCAGAGATGCAGCTACATTCAATGTGTGGTGTTGACACTGGTTAGCCAAGCAGAAATTATTTAATTGAATTGCACCAGGACCATGTCACTGGTGTAGCGTTCCTTTAAAACATTTAAGCCTGATGCTGCGTATACCCTGCATTGATTTAGGCACCTGGAGCGACATAGACGCTGCATTCATGCTCTTGAGATTTGAGTTTTTTCTTAAAAATGTGGATGTAAGAGGTGAATGAACACATTTTAATGCAAGATAAGACTAGCTAAATGCAACTTATTTCATGTTTTTATGTGCATCAGAGGCTGAGATATTTACGGTAGGGTTTTATAGGCTGAGGGCACCATTTCTTAAAAAGGGGCTTAGGCATTCAGCAGGTGTTTTTTGCCTTTTGTATATGGATATTGTATATTGTATATGGAGTATTGACTTGTGCAACCAAGTAAGGATATCAGAAGCCATCAAACATTAGGCCAACTCAAACTTTAAAGTTCAATTTATTGTGTTTCTCTGTACAGTTGTGAAGTATAAAAAAGAGTTGTTCATTCACCAGAAATTCTTTGTGCTGTAATATAAAGTCTCTTAAAAAATGCCACATTGTTGCAGTCAGAAATTAGTCACAAAGGATTTAGATGGGGGAAAAAAAATCAGTGCTTGCAAGCATTTCTGAGAAAATCAAGCATGGCTGTGAAATATCAATAGACTCAAAAAAGACACAAAAATAAATCCTCCACGGTCACATTCAAGTTTCAGTGTTGCAGCTGTTGTAAACAATACACTGCAAAAAGTCTCCCAGCACGTCTCTCATTGTCCTCTCTTGACCAGACCAACCCAGTCTTACACCCAGCGCATCAATATGATCAACAACATGACACCAAAACTATCATTTATGACCAGGTCTCAAGATATGACGACAAAGGTTACCCTTTCGTTTTACATAAAGAAGTATAAGGCCAGATTGCCAACACTTAAACCTTTCCCTTAAACGTGACTGTCACAGAAACATACTTGTCACAGTCGCGGCCCATTGCGTCACTATGCGACACAAAGAGGGGTACCTTTGCCTTTTGAGTCATGATGTAACACAAAGGGGTACAGTTTTGGCATCATATATTGAGGCCTGTTCAAAGTAACATGTACAGTATTGATGAGATGGGTGTGAGACTGTGTAGACCAGACACTAAGCAGCACTCCCACACTGAAGGCATGGCTCCCTCCACCCCATGTCCGACTCTTCACGTGGGGGTGTATGTGCGAGGAGAAGCCATCAGAGACTGCCCCTTTACCTCCGCATCTGTGGCCGGTATCCTCCTGTAGTCGAGGTCCACTGACGTTCCACACTGCCAGGGCTATCCCAGAGGCCAGAGGGGTGGGGTTGGGGTGATGCACTGCAGGGTTTCCAGGGCAATGGGCCTTTTTCGTGTGACACCAGACACTCTCGATTCAATGCAACCGAAGCCGGTACGAGTTACATCCAGTGGCATAGACACATAACAGGCAGCAGTCGTACATACTTGCTTCCAGGGCTCTAAATTAACTTTTTTCATTACCAGCCAAAATGGATAGTAGATGTTAATCTTACTAGCCAGACACAAAACTCCCTAATGGGTCAAAGTGGCTGGTAAATTCTACTTTCTACCAACCAAATTGAATTTTTCCACCCGCGTTTGCCTGGTTTGCGGGTGTTAATTTAGAGCCCCTGCTTGCTTCGCTTGAAACAGAACATGTCGGACATCACGGCAAGTTTTGGGGCTCATTGGGCTGGAGGAGGAGATTTCGGGAGGGGGGGTGTGTGTCAGGAAGAGCCTTCTTGGTCATCTGACAGAGTGTCCATGGAGCTGGCGGTCGTGAGTGCAGGGTAGGGTCGCGGCTGGTCCAAGTTGACGTAGGTGACCCTGGTGGCCACGTAGTGCTCCCCCTCCAGGCAGGACAGGATCTCCTGCACCACCTGCACCAGGCCGTGGAAGCTGGGCCGCGTCTCCGGCTCGGGAGCCCAGCACTGCAGCATCACCGAGAACCTGGACACAACAGGATAGGGAGGTTAGACTAGGGTACTCGACACATTGGGCTTCATTTATTAAATAAAGTTATTCTCTATTCTTCAGGATTCTTAGATGCTTGCTGACATTTTGGATCACAGAGAACATGGACACAACAGGATAGGAAGATTAGACTGGGCTTCTGGACACAACAGTATAGGAAGGTCAGACAAGGAAGGTCAGGTCAACACAATTGGATATTGGAGTACTGGAGGAGGAAAGGGGAAAAAATTGCACACTGCTTGCAAAGGGCTTCATTTATTACGTAAATAAAGTAATTCGATATTCTTCAGGTTTCTTAGATGCTTGTTGATGTTTCTGTCATGGATCACAGAGAACCTGAACACAACAGATATGAAGATTAGACTGGAGGTCACAACAGATAGGAAGGTTAGACTGGAGTACTCGACACGTTGGAGATTGTAGTACTGGAGGAGAAAAGGGGAACGAATTTGCACACTGCTCTTAAAGGACTTTATTTATTAAACAAAGTAATTTGTTCATAGGTCTTCATCAGGTATCTCAGATTCTTGCTGACGTTTCTCGCTTGGATTGACTGGGGTCCTGGACACAATAGAAGACTCTCTATGATAGTGGTTACTCTGGGGTCCTCTGTCTTAAATAAGCCTTTTGGTTGCAGTTTGCAGACTTCTATTTTTTCTCTTAGAATTCTCTGGGGTCCTAGGCCCATTGAATAACCATTACATTGGGGTATGTATTGGATTGGTGGGGTTATTTGTCGAAGGTTTGTGTTTATTTATGGGATTCTGGAGGTTAAACACTTGTGGCACCTAACAGTAGAGTAGGAGCCACTCATTTTTTTGTATCATGTTTTCTTTTGATCCCGGCTAGAATTTGCAAACCATACATAGACCACATCAACAAAAGGTCTCAGTACAGTTCACTTCTGAGGGGTCTGGGTATGTTTTGGAGTATTCACATATGCACAGAAATTGCTAGGTCAGAGGACAGAGTGCGCTTAAATGGCTGAAAGGGACCAGGTGTGAAATGCCCTCAATTTTAAAGCTTGACTGCAGCATGATTGCTCCTTGGCGTCGATGGTGGTTCAGGTGGTAGTGGAGCCTGTTCGGCACCCAGGTGGTTGCAGGTTCAATCCCTGCGCTGCCTGACAACATCGATGTGTCCTTAGGCAAGATATTTAACCCCAAGTGGAAGCCACTGCCACTGGTGTGTGACTGTGAGTGTGAATGGGCGAATGTGAGGCATGCAATGTAAAGCGCTTTGAGTGCTCGAAGGAGTGGCGTAACATAAATGCAGTCCATTTACCATTTACCATTCTCTTGGAATGGAAGTCACATGGTATGTGCATGGCACGGGAAAAAATAAATGGTTCCTACTGTAAAACTTACATTTTGGGTAAGGTTCTTATAGCACTTTACATCAAACTCTTAAGTGCTTTTGATGTTCCACAACATAATGTAGTTTCGTGGCTCTCTGTCAATAACAATGAATTACTGAGTCAAACTGCAGGGGGCAGTAGAGTGCAGGTAACAGTCAGTCAACCGATACTGATGGGCTATGACTCTGGAATGACACGCCCATGTATCAGACATGATAACAAGGTCGGAAAATCTCACACAATGCACTCCATAATTTTGGACAATCCACAGCACCTGATAACAGCACAATGTGACTGAAACCATACATGTGATTGTTGCCTGTACTATGTGAACACTGTGTATGTGTCTGGGAGTGTGTGGAGGTATTTGGGTAATTTCGTGTTAACTTTCACTTATAGGGGAAAAATCCTTACAGAAGCCAGAAATTTGTTTTCAGACGACTGAGAAGCTACAGGACCCTTGTATTACTTGCATTGCTTTATGCAGTGACTCAACCAACTATCTGGAATAACCCCTGAGAGAGAGAGAGAGAGAGAGAGAGAGAGAGAGAGAGAGAGAGAGAGAGAGAGAGAGAGAGAGAGAGAAAGATAGAGAGAGAGAGGAAGAGGTTGCGAGGGAAAGCGAGAGAGAGATAGAGGGAGAGAGAGAAAGAGAGAGCGTGTGCGTTTGCAAGGGAGCGATTGTCTTACAGTGCATCGGGTCAGTGCGGATGTATTGTCCATCGATGGCCATGTAGAGAGAGAAAGCGAAAGAGAGGGGGAGCGAGAGAGAGGTAGAGAAAGAGAGAGAGAGAGAGTGAATGTGCGTTTGCGGGGGAGTGGTTGTCTTACAGTGCGTCGGGTCAGTACGGATGTATCGTCCATCGATGGCCATGTAGAGAGAGAAAGCGAAAGAGAGGGGGAGCGAGAGAGAGGTAGAGAGAGAGAGAGAGAGAGAGAGAGAGAGAGAGAGAGAGAGTGAATGTGCGTTTGCGGGGGAGTGGTGGTCTTACAGTGCATCGGGGCAGTACTGCGGCTGGGGCAGGCGGCGGCCCTTCAGTAGGAAGTGGCTCATGTCGTAGGGGTCCACATCTGGGTAGGGGCTGGCTCCCCTGGTCAACATCTCCCACATCAACACACCAAACGACCACTGCAACACAACACACACACACACACACACACACACACACACACACACACACACACACACACACACACACACACACACACACACACACACACACACACACACACACACACACACACACACACACACACACAAACATGATGTACTTTATTTGATTCCACGACCACTGTAAAAGACACACACACACACGCGCGCATACACACACGCACGCGCGCACACGTGCGCGCACACACACACACACACAGTGTGTGTTGTCTATGTGTCGTGTGTGGGTGTGTGGCCTTCCTCCACTGGTCACCATTAAGACAACAAACAACCACTGCTAATCATTAACAAAACACAATTAATACTTGGTCCTAAAGTGTGTGTACTTGCATATTATGGTCTCTGAGTGTACAGTAAGTGCATGTGTGCATGTGAAACTGTGCGTGAGTAAACAGGTGTGTGTGTGTGTGTGTGTGTGTGTGTGTGTGTGTGTGTGTGTGTGTGTGTGTGCGCATGTGCCTAAACAGGTGTGTAGTGTAAGAGAGTGTGTGTGTGCGTTCGTGTGTGTGCGTTCGTGTGTAAACAGGTGTGTAGTGTCAGAGTGTGTGTGCGTGCGATGAGTCATTAGCCACAGAGGGCCAGAGGGTGTGTCTGTCTGTGTCCGTGCATGTTCACCGGGACTCCAGGTGTACGCAAGCAGAGTGCCACCCCACTTCTACATCCTTCTTTTCCTCCTTCTCCACCACACTACTCCTCTTTTCCTCCGCTCCGTTTCTCTACTCCTTTTCCCTTCTGCTCCGCATTTTCATCCTTCGTTTCCTCATTGCCTGACACTTATTATAAATGCTAAGCTGTGAGCAAACTACCGTACAAACATGGCCCCCGTTGTTAATCTCTGAGAAGCCGTGTTCCAGTTTCCATTTCATTCATTCCCCATGTACTGCCCATAACAGTAGACATTACTAACTAAAGATACACAGTTGTTACTCCTGACCTCTGACCAACTACCATAGGTGAATGGGAACCCTGCACCAGACGTATGACAAACAGCTGTTTCAGGATTAGATAAGATAAGGCATTCCTTTATGAGTCCCTCGATGGGGAACATTTGCGGTGTACTGTAGCAGCCAATGACTGTACAGCAGGATACATGCGTGACATTCCCTCCCTGACTGTACACAGTACAAGAAAGTAATGGGAAATGTTACAATCAGAGACTGATTGTACAACCAGGTTGGTCATGGCCTGATGGTTAGGGAGTTGGTATTAGCATCAGAGGGCTGCAATGCCACCATAACCAGAGTCAATTCTAGGGTCAGGTGGGGCCCCAAGCGAAAATGCAAAAGAATGAACATTTGTACCAAAATCGGCACTAATGAGGTAAAGTGTGGGCTGTCTTTCACTATCTAGGGGCTTGGGGGACCCAAGCGGCTGCTTGCCTTGCCTGGTGGCAAGATGCGCCTCTGACCATAACCAATTGGAAGATTGTGGGTCCTCACCATCGCCCATGGCTGAAGTGAGCAATGCTCCAGGAATTGTACCCAATACCTTGTAATATAACTGTAAGTCACTTTGGATGAAACTGTCAACTAAGTGTGATGTAATGTAATGTAATGTTAATGGGCAGTTGTCCATGGAGGCCCGAGGCTCAAATCCAGCCAGGGTCATATCCCAAACCCTACCCCAATCTCTCTCCAACTTGTTTCCTGCCCCTCTTCAGAATTACTATCACAATAAAGGCACAAAAACACTCAAAATATACATAAAAATGTAAGTAAAGGAAAAAAGAGCAGAATAATCTGCACTGTAGTTACCACGTCTGATTTGGTGGAGAACTTCTGTGTCTGCAGGCTCTCTAGAGCCATCCACTTGACAGGCAGCTTGGCCTTCTTATGGTCCTGGATGCTGTAGTACTCCTTATCGAACACGTCCCGCGCCATGCCAAAGTCGGCCACCTTCACTGTGAACGACTCGTCCAGCCTAACACAGACAGACACAAGAGTTTCATGAGAAGGAGAAAAGTCATATCGTTTTGTTACCTTACTCAAACTCTAGCCAACATTTCAGTAAAACCAAAACTATTTTGGATAAATGTTTTAGGTTATTTTTTTGCATATACTGTTGTCCCCCTTTATGTGAACTGAACTCAGTCCTCTGTACGTGGAACAAAAAAGTGAACAAAAAAAAAAAAACTAAAGTCTGTTTGTTTTCGCATTGTGAGTGAATTACAAAAAGGACTAGGTGCTCTTTATTGTCCCGTTAGGCTTTTATGGGTGTAAGTACTCTTTTTGATCACAGCTGGTCTTCTGCAGTAGAGCTCTCTCAAGTCACAGGTGTAAATTGTCAGGATTCTTTAGTGAACTGTACTGAGACCACGTTGACAAAGGTCTCAGAGCGCTTCGCTTCCGAGGGGTCTGGGTACGCATTGGAGCGTTCACATTAGGGCTTGACACTGGCACCTGCAAACCTGCCAAAAATGGCTAAAACTTGGCTGTGGCTAGTAATAACTCAAGTCTCACTGGCTACATTGTCATAACAAAGACATCCAAAACAATGTCAGGTTGACAGTAAAAAAGTGACATAATTTACCACATGGCAATTCATGACGGCAGTCATTGACATTCATGAATGCTCATGACAAGTGTTGTGGTTATGACATTGTCATCTCAGTCTTAGGAAAGGGCTGTCAAGGAAAGGGTTACGGCATTATACATTGTACACAGTTCAGAGCAAGGGCAATGAGTCCCTGCACACATAACAACATAACAGTGGCCATGGGAAACAGGAGAGGATCAGATGCGAGCTATGGAAAGAGGAAGGTTTGGGTGATGAGATTATGCCATGCATGACACCCCTGGGGCTCAATCTGAAAGCTTTAACAGAGTGACAAGGCAGGTAATCCTTCTGGCAATTAGAAGCAGAGTGTTTTTTTCCCACCATCTGCGGAGCATCAGTATTTATTTAAATAGAGTAGATGCGTTAATGCACCGGCAAATGTTATGGTTCTTTTAAGCACAAGAATTTACAAAATCCACCATCTGAGAACATAGAGGTTTATTTTAAAAGGGGCATTAATGCACCTGCAAAGATTAAATCTTTTTTTTTTTGAAAGCATTACCATTTAAAAACCCTTGGGTATGTGTTGCATGTCCGTGCATGCTAATAACCTACTGATGTTTATTCCCTTTCAGCCTACTGATGTAGGTATATGCCCTTTAGTTCACCCTTTAATTTAAAAGGTGGCGTACAGACAGTGACAGGAAATGAGAGGGAGAGAAAGGTGAGGTAAGCGAGGAAAGGAAATGACTTCGGGGTCAGACTCAAACCCGTTGTCCTTGGATTTATAGCATGGCTCCCTCAGCCAACTACCCCGCAGTTCTTCACATTGTTACTTTAATTGTCTTAAGGCAAGGAGGGTCTGATTATCCTGCTACGGTGGAAAAAGAAACACTTTAATTTCCAGAGCTAATGGTGTCAGGACAGGTGTTGCAGAAATAATGTCCTACCAGAGGCCCAGCAAGCAAAAAGGATAAAGAAAGAAAAGACAGAAAAAAAGAAAGAAAGAAAGAAAAGAGAAAAAAGATTTTCTTTCTCCTGTAATGGAACAACTTTATGTTCCCATACATTTGCCACTTTATGTTTGCATACAGTGAGACCAAAGATAAATTTGACAAAAACTCTAAAAAGTCTATAACTTTACCATTCTACCCTACCAAGCGAGTGAGTGACTCACATGCAGTTGCGTGCCGCCAGGTCCCTGTGCACAAACTTCTTCTGTGCCAGGTACTCCATTCCCTTGGCAACCTGGAGACCAAAGCCAATCAGGTCCTTCACGGTGGGGTTCTAAGCAGAGCACAGCAAACACAGAGACACGTTGGTTAACAAAACACAGTTACAGTGCATGATCTCAAAGTATAGGGTGTGGCAAGCTAGCGTAGCAGCACAAAGTATGCTCATACCTACACGAGAAAAGAAAATAAGAACACTCTAGTTGCTAACAGCCTTCATGTGGTTTTGGTGTTTTTATAGTGTTGTAGTTCAAAATATGAGAAACTATTTAGGAGCTGTGTTGTTTGTATATGAATATGTAATGTATTTTCAAAATTTCACTCAACGGCATGCTGACGTAATTGGAGTAATTTGAGAATGAACTTGAGTTTTCTGAGGCAACACTCTTATCACTCTATTAGTGATAAGACTAATAGTGTTGACTTAATGTCAGAAGGGCTTTTAAAGCCTTGTCACTCCACAAATACCTGGTGCCCAGGCTCTGTGCTGCGTAACATTACATTACATTACACCTACACACTTCCTGCAACATTCCGACATAAGACCCATTCCTGCCAATTTCAACATGATCTTGTATTGCTCATGCTGCCCTTGAATTTTTTGTCCAGTGTCTTCTGAAATCTTGGCTATTCTAATGGGGGTATGGTTTGCTAACACTAATAAAAAAGTTTTTTTTTTAAGTCTTAAAGGAAGTATGACCCTATGACCAACGAGAGTCAGAGTGCATCCAAAACCCTGGTGATGGCTATTCCATCGCAGGCAGGTCACCTCCCACTACCTTAGCCTCTGCTCACTGCCTATGAAGTGCCACAGGTCTGTTGCTTCATGTAAGGCACCCCCATCAACCTGAGCTCCTTGAGACAACACTCTTATCACCTATGTATTACTATGGTGACTTGTGGTGTCACAACCCAATCTAAGGACTTCTCTTTTTTTTTTCAAAAGATTGTTTTTTTTCGACTTTATTCGACAGGACAGTGTGAGAGGTGTACAGGAAGTGAATGGGGAGAAAGACGGGGAGGGGTCGGCAAAGGACCCGGGATAGGAATCAAACCCGTGTCAGACGCATGGTAGACGAGTGCCCCACCGGTTGGCCACGGCAGGGCCTCAATCTATGGACTTCTAGTCAATTTTCAGGGGGCCATTTGCTAATTCTTGTGGGTTTTTTTTCTTGGCAACACTTGGCGCTAGCTGCTTTACCCTCTGCTCGCTGCGTATGAAGTGGCGCAGGTCCCCGTGTTTCATGTAGGGCAGGACGACCAGGGGCAGGCCCTCTGCAGGCAGCAGGATGCCCAGGAGAGAGAGCACGTGGGGGTGGTGGAACGCCTTCATGATGATACCCTCACGCAGGAACTGCTCCACCTCCTCCAGGTCTGTTATTCCTGTCGCACACAGATGAAGGCAAGACAGGTTGACAGACAGACAGACAAGCAGACAGGCAGGAGAACAGAGTTTAGTGCTTTTATTTGGATCTCAGCCTATGGAAAGTGGAGGGGGAGAGAGAGAGAGAGAGAGAGAGAGAGAGAGAGAGAGAGAGAGAGAGAGAGAGAGAGAGAGAGAGAGAGAGAGAGAGGGAGAGAGAGAGAGAGAGAGAGAGAGAGAGAGAGAGAGAGAGAGAGAGAGAGAGAGAGAGCTGCCTACCTTTCAGGGTGGCGCTTGATCAAATTTAGAGTGATTTTTTAGAGTGATCAGATGTAACAATTTTAACACTCGTAGTCCTTAATTAGATTTCATTCTAATGGTCTGTCCACCATTACAATGTTGCTGTAAATCCATGACTAAGTCTACATTATTCTCCATTATCCGTCAAATTACAGTAAGGGACCAATCTATGTGGGTGTTTTAAACTGTCAATACAAGTGAGTTGTGAGTGCTCGTAATGAAATTTCATTCCTCTATTGAACAAAGTCTGAGCGTGGTGGTGTGCTTACTGGTCAGTGACTTGACGGCGCAGTGCGTCTCATTATTATGGCCATCCTTCAGGTAGCCGTGGTACACCGTTCCAAAATGACCTGAGGAAACAACATGACGGGAAGAACAAGAAGCAACGCTATGAGCATCAGTTCAGTAATTGAAAAGAAAATTGCTGGCATGGGTACAACAGTGATAAAAGTGAACTGAACTCGACAGTATTACAGTAGAGTGGAAAACTGATGTTGCAACTTCATGGGGAAATAAAACAAGGGAAGGGGCTTTGAGGAAAATACCATTGGATGTGACATAGTAAGAGCATATAGCACATACGTACACGCTACAACACAAATGGATACAGTCAGTGAACATACTGCAGCTGAAGATAGATTTATGCAGTGATGGTATCATTGGGCATGCAGTATGACCTCCATCAGTGCCCTTCATCAGTGTTTATTGCAGAATAAGCCATTTCACTTAATCCATCCTGGAAAATCAGTGCACGGGTGTGGCGGAGTGGTAGACTAGCTGGTTGGAGTTTGTCGTGACCTAAAGCATTAGCAGATGTACAGTATCTGGAGCACATATTTGAACAGGGTGTGGATCTAGTAACGCACCCTTTCCGATAACCTGTCCGTAGTGGACGGTGAGCGTGTCGGCAGGGATCAGCACGTCCTTGACCTCCTCCAGAAGGTCGTCTCGGAGGGCCTTCATGTTGATGCCGTCTGGGGCGAGCAGGGGCAGCGAGGCGCTGAAGGCTCCGGCGTAGGCCAGACCGTGGAAGGCCAGCGGGGCCGAGCCAGAGCCGGAGCCGCCGCCAGACGTGGGGCTGAAGGAGGGATCTGGCGACACAGGAGTTTCAGAGTGGGAGACTGCCGTGACAGCAAGAACCCCAGAAGACACGTCAAGCAGTGTAGTGGCACATGGGTGCGTTTCCCGACAGCATCGCTGCTAAACAGCTAGCAACCTAGTAGGTTGCCAATGGGAAAATGCATTGCAATCAAGCTAACTAAGTTGCTAACTTAATTAACAATGATGCTGCCGAGAATCACATCCCCAGACTATCAAGGAAGTAGACGCAGGCCAAAAGGAAATTCAAAGAATCTTTTATCTGTGCTCTGTTTGATGATTATTACTATTATTTACATTAATGAAAAAGGAGCTTTCTAAGATCTTAAATTCTCCAAGTTTTTATTTCTTTCTTCAGTTTAATTCTGGTAGACCTACAGTAAGTAGTAGTAAAAAAAAATACATATCCTACTGCATTCTTAATTCTTAACTGCATCAACTATAAATTGCCCAGTGTAACATCTTTTTTTTAAATCAAAGTCACGACAATTTTAGGAAGAGATACTTTCCTGTGGGATCTGTGAGGACTAGAGAGGATACTAGATCTGTGAGGACCTCAAGAAAAAATTGATTATGCCATTTCAATCAATCAATCAGTCAATCAATCAAACAGTCAATCAGTCAACCAATCAATCAATATAATATATTATGTACATCCGTCAGGGGTCTCACCTCTCCTGTAGTCCCCCATGAGGAGATGGTCGGAGCCTGGCCCACCTCGACTGGAGTGACGAGACAACCGATTCTCAATGGCTGCTGCAGAGCAGAACACAGTCAATGCCATGTCAGCAGGCACTTCAAAAGACGGCAGGCAATGTTCATTGGTGTAACTTAATTCCTTTAAATTGCCCACTATGATGCTTTTAAACATGTAAATATTGTGAACAAGGGTTAGCCACTTATTCCCTGTTGTGCAATGTGGTGTCAGATTTTACCACGCCACATTCCTTCAAGCTCAATAAAATGCTGCTCTTGCAGCAGCCTGGCTTGTACCGACATGTTACTTTCCGTTCCTTCATTAGGACACCTTATTAAGTTTCCCTCGGCTGGTGTGTAAAAAACGGTGCAGTTTTGGCACAGCTTCTCACCAATTTAGTGACTTTAGACATAAAACTGTTTTTTTTTCCAGTTGCAGATTTTAACTGGGGGTGTTTATATTTATTGATCCAGTTCTGTTCACTGCTAGTCATTATTACTTATCACACTTCTTCAGTGAGGTTCAGAGCATTTTTATCCTCGAACATGTAACCTTTTCCTTGCTGTTGCTGTTATTTAACACAAAAGGAGACAGTGCTTCTGCAGACAATCCACCGCAACCAAGGCAGGACCAGGATAAGAAAGCTTGGATGTCTTCTTATTTTTATACGTGTTAATGAAGGTGCATGAAATGTTCTTTTATTACAAAGGCGTCAAAAGTAAAAGTAAATAATAATAATAATAATCAGAAACGCTGTTTCCTTCCAACGCAGGTAACTTATCAGAGTAACCATTTGACCTGTGTACTTCTCTTACAATCAGCTGACTGCAGTGGTTGGGTTAAATTTGTGTAGGGTCTTTTTTAGGTGTTTAGCACTTTTCAGTACCAACACAGTCTATCTATCTCATTAGGTACAATGGAGTTAACGGTGTAACAGCTATGTAAGATCATGTGCTAGTGTTGTACTTGTACACCATGGATTTACTGTTTCTTTTGCCACCTCTGTTTTATTGTTGCTGTTGATGTTGTTGTTATCTACATTTTCTTCATCTCTCCTCACCCTTCTTCTTCTTCTTCCTGAGTGTGTACATGATGATGGAGGCCAGGGCCGCCCCGACCAGCAGGGCCAAGATTATGCTACACACGATGATCGCCACCGTCTCATTGCGCACGTACCTCACCCAGCCCACCTCATGGATCTGCCCATTCACAGACACCTGTGATGTGGAGAAAAAAATGGCAAACAGAATAGACGCCAGTCCATATTACACTACATAGTGTAGTACATAGCCACAGGCTGATACAGTGTATGACATTTGGTATTGAATATTATAGTATAAATGGAGTCAAAACAACACTTGGCTCCTTTGACGGTTTTCCTATTTGAAAATGTACAGAGTAAGGAATAAGAATTAGGACAACAATTTGGGATCAGCTATTTCAGAAAATGTCTCTGTCCCATATGAATTAGTTTTTTTTATTCAAAGGGAGTTCTCACACTTCTGTAGTGCTAAAATATTGCGCTTCTAATGTGCTTCTTAAATGTACAGTGTGTAATAGTTTTTAGCAGTTTCTTTCCAGAATTCATGATGCCCATTCAAAATTCACATTTTCCACAAATACTTACCACCACTATCAAATTCTATGTATTCATTATCGTCACCATGTATGCAATTTTGAATTTCCAGAAATATATATTTTTTTAGCTGCAAAATGTATTGTAGTTTAGTCATATTAGTAAATATTAGTTTATTTTTGTAAACATCATGTAATGAAAAGATCAAATTTGGCAATAGTATGCACAGTTTCAATGAGCAGCATAGTTGCAATACAGTACGTACTCTGGCCACCATCCTACACAGTGTACCTTTAAGCGCGTGTACAAAGACCACAGACTGCATCGATCACAGTCAGCCAGTTCAGATTTAGATGTTGGCTTCCTTACCCGAACAGCGACTCCCTCGGTCGGGATGATCAGGTCTTTGGGTATCCTGCAGGTGATCTCATTCTCCAAAATCTTGGCATGGCAGTCCACCCCTCCCAGAGTCATGTTAATTTTCATGCATGACTGGACCTCAGTAAGTTTCACATGCTGAAAAAGAATGTACTGTTGTTTTGAACTATGTGAAGCACAACATTATTTCTAAGGTCAAGCGACGTGTTGAAAGAACATTACAGTAAATACATTTCTCAAATTGCTAACACACACTTTTAAAAAGCAACCTTTGACTACACCATCACCAAAGGTCTTAATTATAACATAACCTACGCCCATGGCCTCTGGGGACACGCATGGCCATGAGTGTGTGTTGGAAAATATTGTGTCATCTTTGAGGCATTGAGGCATGATGATGTGCCTCCCAATTTTTGTCTCGGAACATTGTGCTTGTGTGTGTGAACAGCAGTTGGGGAAATGGAACTTCCAAAAATTTTGCCAATTCTCCACAATGTTTTTTTTTTAAACTCTTTCTAGGATAAATAGGGCACAAGCTCACGTTAATAACTTTCCCATTAGATCTGACCCACTACCTAAACCTGATGTCTGCTCCCAATTTTATTGCATATAGCCTTTGGTGGCTTTCAAGATAATATTCACAAACACAATAGCACTAAATATTGTAATCTATAATCTTATTATTCTTCCAATAATAAACTGTTGTAGCATGTGACAATTAAGTTAGCAGTCCCCCATAATTTAGTTACCCTCAGAGGTGGCAAAATAAAAGAAGAAGTAAAACACAAAACCAGCACAAGTAACTTCACTGAATAACTGGTCAACTAGTCTACAGTTGCTATAGAGTGATGTACCTGTTTCTGTGCTGGTTGGATCAAATTTGGGGTTTTAGGTTTTTCGAGTGACAGGAACGTCTAGCCACCTCATTGGGTACAATGGAATAACTGGTGTAACTGCTATGTCAGATCATGTGCTAGTGTTGTAGTTACACCATAAACTTACTTCTACTTTTACTTTGGCCACCTCTGGTTACTTCTCCTAGGAGTGGACAGCTATATACTGTAGGTTTCTACTAACCCATTGATTCCTGAAGCACCTACAGAAATGGGTGCTGAATGCCTAAGCCCTTTTTGGGAAATGGTACTTTCTGCTCATAAAAACCTAAATATCTCAGCCTCTGAAGCACATAAAAACACGAGTTGCTTTTAAACGCTAAGATACACATCTTGCATTACAATGTGTTCATTTAGCGCTAACATGCCAACATTTTGAATAACAATATCTAAAATCTCATGAGCCTGAATGTTGCGCTATGCAGCTCGAGGCGCCAGGGTCAATGTTGTGCAACGCAACATCCATGGGTCCAAGCATCAATGGGTTAACTACATTGTCAGATTAAGGCACATACATGCAGGGAGACTTCGTCTTGGCCTGGGCTGAGCTTGAGCGTGTGGTCCTCCTGCTCGATGGGGATTGGTCGGGCGTAAGGGTGGCAAGAGAAGCGGCTCTTCAGCAGGCCCTTGGCTCCATCCATGTCCACATACAGCATCCCATCAGACTCCGGGCACTGGGGGCTCAGGCACCGCACCTCAGTGGGATGCCCCGTGTGCTTACACTCCTTGAGTTTCACAGAACAAATGGTGACTAAGTCACTTTTTCCCTATATAGACTGTGTGTGTGCTATTAAGGTAAAATAATATCTACAAATTCACAGACAAAGGAAATTTCAATGTTAGATGTGAAAACACATGACTAAGTATCAGCAAACAAATCATGGAATTACAAAACTGCACATACAAGGTCCAATGCC
>NC_085870.1:32101359-32141359 GCF_034702125.1 Engraulis encrasicolus
GGCAGGATGTTTTTTCCCTTTACACTAACACTGATTTTATATGCAGATGTCTCTTCCTGTCTTTGGAATGAATACGGTTCATGGAGTCACCACAAGGTAGCAGTTGAGTAACAATGCATAGGCCAAGGCATGCCAAGACCTGAAATTTACCTAGAGGTTTAGAGTTACTTGGCTAGCCAAGTAGCCTCCATAGATGGTCATCTCCATTTTCCCCAGGTTTTATGTTGCACAAGTTTTCTCCTGGTTTTATGCTGAATGTTCCGTATTCAGTTTTGAAAATCAGGTTATGGTTATGAAAGGGTTTCGATCTAAGCACTTGTAGCCTCTTTTTGAGGGGATTGGCTCATCAGTGCGCCCATTCAGTATTTGCTGAAAAGACTCAACTATGGACATTTTAACCACTGCCATCTTTAAGACATTGCTTTTCCCTCAAACCTTCTCACATGGTGGTAGCTAGCTACTGTTCTTTCTCAGCATTTACATGAGCATAAGTCTTGTGCTTGTGCTTGTCTTGTCTACGATACTGGACTTCCTACACAACTGTACTATTTTTTTTCTGCTTAAGCTGCAGTTGATGATGGGCTCCACAGTAATTGCGCCTGAACAGTGCCTGTGGCCTCAGGCAAGACAGACCAAGCCAAGCGTGCCACCAAATAGGCTGATGTCACAGCCCATTTTATTCCAGCCAGAATGCTGCATGCACATCCAAGTCATAATGTTGTGGTCTGTGTTACCCCCAGTTTGAAATGTGATGCCTAATTTGCAGGGTAAAATATACTGTTTGTACAATAATTAAAGTATACTATAAAAAATACATACAGTATGTATATTGTACACCAGAAACTGAAGAGAAATATCTTTCAAGCTCCAATAAGTCCAATTGCTTACAACAAAACTACCTGAATGACCTGGATGAATGTGAATGTCTTTCAGACATTCCAAACCTTGAAAATGTGTGTGTTGAGTTGATGGACTTACATGAATTAGGGAAATGGATTGAAATGAATGAGTGCTAACTGGTCACTGCACCCTCTAGCTCTTCCAGTAAAGCATATCCAGTGCAGGTACGTTGTACAAAACATGGGCTGGGAAATGTTGCTGTTTTCAGGCCGAGCAGAACGATGTCTATGCTGGTTCCTGCACCAGTTACTTGGAAGCCGCACCAGTTACTTACATAATATCAGTGTAAGTGTGTAAGTAAGCACACACCTACAAAGTACATACTTAAACACACTTACACTGATATTATGTTAAGCGACCTTGGGTGTTTTGAAAGGCGATATATAAAACAAAGATATTATTATTATCATTATTATTATTATTATTATTATTATTATTATTATTACTTGAAAGCTGCACCAGTTACTTGGAAGCCGTACCATTTACTTGGGACTCACTGATGACGCGAGGCAGATGAACCCGCTGATGTCTATATTGCCGTCACCGTTTGCAGAGATTTCTGGCATAAACATGTCAGCCGGCTGGAGATGAGGTGTGGGAACAGGCACGGTTCTCTATCGGCCTGAACATGCCTTCTGGGAGACGTGAGTCATTCCCATTGGATGCCGCTTTCTTTGGGAAATGAACTGTTGTGTGAAAATGATCATCCAAATGGGAGCATAAAGTCTTGATCAGTACTGTGGTGTGATTGGTGGACATGTGTGGTTTCGCCTTGTGCTACAATCCAGATAGCAGTTGTAAATCCATCACAAACACACAGCCTGTAGTGGCTTATTGCTTACGTAAAGGAGAACTTCTGCCAATTTCAATATGCTGTTGCATTGCTCAAGCTACCCATGACCTGTCAGTAGTACCCGGTGATGCTGCATTTTTCGGCTCAGCCCTTTCCGAGATCTGAGCTAGTCTAATGGGGGCAGAGTTTGTTAACATTTAAAAAAAAATCTTAACATAGGCCTACTCCAAATATTATCCCAAAAGGTATCACTGTTTGCTAGTTGTCTGCTGATCTTGCATAAGCTTTTGGATGTTATTGGGAATAAATCAAGATGTTTTTTTGAAATGCAAACAAACTCTGCCCCCATTACAATGACCAGGATCTCAGAAAAGGCTGAAGAAGAAAAAAACTCAGGTACTGACAAGTCCAGGGTCGTGTGAGCATTACAACTGCATGCCAAAATTGGCAGAAGTTATCCTTTACAGTTTTTCTCGATTGGTTTGGCTCATTTCTTGAAACTGAGATGACATTCCTATAACCATTGGGTCATTTGGCCAAACATTCTTACACTTCTGCACAACAGTTCAGATAACTAGCAAAATGTCATATACCTCACAAAACACCTCATTCTTGCATCAGCACTAAACCGCCTCACATATAAATAGTCAGTACCATCAAAATGGCATAGATCCTTCTCAATTGCTTTGGCTCATTTGCATTCATTTAGTCCTTCTGTCAAAATAAACTGGATGGTTCAGCATAACTACATGGATCCTCATCACTCGCTCATATCACCCCAAAAACAGTTTACCCATGTGTCAAAACTAAATTTCTTCCCCACATATATCATCAGTACCCCCAAAATACATTGTCCCTTTGCCATTGTGTAAGCAATGCCAGTCAAAATGGTTAGATGTTTTATCTACGTTCAGCAAACAGATTTCGACTATGTATAAAAATGAAAAAGTGAGTGAAACCATTGAAGTTTGACAGCACAGATAATTTACCAAGGACATTTATCAGTAACTTTCTTTACTGTAAATTCATATACAGAAAGTAATGCTCATATATCACAGGTTTCTCATCTCAATCTCAAAACAGAGATTACATTCTCAAAATAACATGGACAAATGCCAAAGCAACTAGCAATTGTTCAAAACAGAATGTCGTTTGAAAAAATGTCATGAAATTAGCCAAATAACAGAGGAAACTGTAGTAAACGCGGTTGTAAAATTATTTTCTACTAACTAGTAAAGTTACAATACCATCTGACCTGTTGAACACTGTCATGAATTTACTATGTGATGAAATTCTTAAAATATGATGTCCTTGACTGTTTGGGAATTGCGTAGACCACTTTGCATATGATGACTTACACAATGAAATAATGCTGACGTGTTTTGGAGAGGGCAACCATTAGACTGAGAATTGTCTAATTCGTTTAGATAAGCAAGGTCAATTTATTTGGAAAATGTGCTAAATGTATGCTGAATGTGTCAACTGAAGGGTATTTGTACATATCCATCTGCAGAGATGTACTAAACATTTGAGACATGTACAAAGCATTTGATATCTGATGAAAGCAATGAAAAATGCCATTCTGTTTTGGGAAATTGCAAGTTGGTTTGGGGATTTGTCCGTGTTGTTTTGAGAATGTCATCTCAGTTTCGAGAAATTAGCCAAACCAATCGAGAAAAACTGTAAATACAAACTTGAGATTTACCCCAGTGATGATTGGCGGACAAGTGTTGCTCCTCCACTGGTCGACACTGGCATTGCACTGGCTTTGCAGACTGCACCGGTCCCCGCACCAGCCACAGCCCATGAAGCTGGGGGCATCCAGACACAGGTGGCAGTTGGAGAAGTGGGCACAGCCCGGGCCGTTTGGGGACACACTGATCAGCTGCATCCATCCATCACCCCCATCACCATGACGTTCAGTAGAGCAGAGGTAGGTGGGAGAGAGGCAGTTAGATGCCAGGGTGATGGTATATGGACACAGAAACACACAGACGCACACACAGACACACAGACACAGACACAGACACAGACACACACACACACACACACACACACACACACACACACACACACACACACACACACACACACACACACACACACAGTTTACGGATTGCAAAGAGTCTTCTCAGCTCTCAATACAAACCAATTACCCAATTACATAATTCTAATCTAAATCATTCTACAACAAGCTAATTAATTAGTAACTTCATAATAACAATTACAGTAATTAGTGGGATCAATTAATATTTGATTTCAGTATTTAAGGCTGGAACTGATAAAGGGAATATCTGGAACACGCGCGCGCGCACACACACACGCACGCACGCACGCACGCACACGCACACACGCACACACACACACACACACACACACACACACACACACACACTCTCTCTCTCTCTCTCTCTCTCTCTCTCTCTCTCTCTCTCTCTCTCTCTCTCTCTCTCTCTCTCTCTCTCTGGAAGAGATGGGTCCCACCTTGTTCCCGACAACGAAGAGCAGGGAGTTGTCTGACTGGATGGTGGAGGTTCGGGATACGGGTTGGCCCTCACTGAGGGAGTAGTTGGCATAGATGATGGGATTTGTCCTCCGCAGCACCACCTGTCCACAAGGAAACAGACGTCAAGCCATGCAGGGCAACACAGGCGACTACATTGCTTTACAATATGTTGCATCAGTATAGGACTATTGTCTTCACGTATGCAGTTGTGTGCAATATACTGTATATCTTGCTAATGTACTATGTGTGTCATGGGTAGGCTGCTAGATAGATAGATAGATAGATAGATAGATAGATAGATAGATAGATAGATAGATAGATAGATAGATCGATCGATCGATCGATCGATCGATCGATCGATAGATCGATAGATCGATAGATCGATAGATAGATTTTTATAGTCCCCAAGGGGAAATTGGTTCTCATCACCATAGACTACTTAATGGGGATAAATACGAAGATAGACTACTCCTACTCATTGAACTGAGCTGACACTTTCATCAAAAGCCGACTTATTTAGGTACAGGGTATGGGTTTTAGCACAAAGTGTGGTTAGGTGCCTTGCTCAAGGGCACTTCAACCATGAACGTCATGGGATTTGAACCTGCAACACCTCAAACTGCAAGACCTATCCATTTGGCCACGTTTGCCTAGTTAGACTACAGAACAGGCAACCCCCCCCCCCCACAAAGTCTCCCAGAATGATCAACTCTGAGCAACTCTGATGTGAAAATGCTCAAGACCCAACTGACTAATGTTTCCATATCACGTTTCCATGCTCATGTCTGATTATGCAATCAGAGTTTTTCAAGAGCCTCTCCTCTTCTGTTGATGCACCAGATACTTTAAACTTTGTCTTTTTTCGCACACCTCAGCTGGCAGGTGCGTCGGAGATGGCACCATCGGTCACTCAGCAATAACTTAAAGAAACTCCCGCACACTGACGATTTCGCTGTTCTTCCTTTAATAAACGACGTTTCGGTACTAGACCTTCATCAGGCAATCTGCACCAGATACTGAAATACAGGATCATGGAGGTGTATCTGGGTTTATTTTCTTTACTGTCAAAAAGCTTTCAATAAAAGCTTCAAATAATCAATGCCCTAGCCTTACTCACATTCTATTACTGTACAGTCAAACCAGGACATCCACTTCTCACACATTTTTTGGTCTTTTTTTATACTTTATTCATGATTCTGACAGGAAGCGAGTTGGGAGAGAGATAGGGAAGGGTCGGCAAAGGACCCTGGCCGGGAATTGAACCCGGGTCAGCCTTATAGCAAACGAGTGCCCAACCATTTGCGCCATGGCAGGGCCAGGACATCCAATTCTTACGGAACCACCTCACTTCAGCTCAAACATAAACTCTCCATGTATTCATTAACCTACAGATAGGACAGCCATCACAAAAAGAACAACTCATAACATCTCAACCTCCTTAGCCCCCAAAAAAAACATTTTTATATTTAACTGGGGTTTATAAATAAGAACTTTTGAGGGTTGAGGTTGTTCGCTGTTCACACAGCTCAGACTTGGAACAATTTGTTGTTGTTACCATAGTGATCAAGCATGGAAATGAGTCCATGCTTCCTGTGGTCTGCCCTGTGGTTCAGCTTTGGACATGTTTTTGTTGTTCTCTTTTGCAATTATAATGGGACAGAGCCCTAAGGACCCAAGCATGTCACTAAAAGCGGACATACCGTATTTAAGTGGTACATGCTCGGTCAGATTTTTCCTTTCACAGGCCAAGTCGGTGTTGTTGCTGTTACAGTTTACCAGCTTCACTGGGACATTCATTAGATGTAAGCAGAGGCTCCTGTACAGTGAATTATGAACAAGAGCAGTCCCCCTGCAGCAAGGTGGGTGCTTGATGCCTTGCTCAAGGTCACCTCAAGCATACTGTAGATGAGTGTGTAGGAGAGCACTGCTTATTCATTTACCCACCTAACCACATATTTCTATTACTGTTTGAGGATTGAAACCTCCTCATCGCAAGGCAACCTCCTTCACAGTTGTGTCATGGGTATGGTTATCCCCAACAGTGAATGGCATTGCCCTATTTTGTTGACCCCAAAACATGATGTAAATTCATTAGCATATTACATGAAATCACCCTAGTAGTTTTGGTACATACTGCATACTATACTATAATAGTAGTCCTCCATGGCGAGTGCCAATGTGAGCATGGTAGCCATGATGCGTGCCGTTCCACAAGTGGAACACTGTGATAGATATTGACAAGCTAACTACAGTACCATAGTACTACCTATACACTACATAACACAGGGCCTTTAGTAATGGTCACTGCTATTCTGGTGGCAGCAAATTCAGTACGGCGTGTTTTAACGGCTTAAGTTCGTTATCTGACAATATTATCTAGCCTAAAATGACTGTCTTAGGATTCTCCTAAAGAAAACAAGGAGTACTAGAGCAAGTGGGTTATTCTGCAAATTAGCTCTTACTACTTGTATGGCACTGTTAAGAAATCTTACCTTTACAGTAAGTTCATGAGCAGGCTTGACTGTGCAAAAAATGAGCTTATTACACAATTGGTTGATCCGATTCATAGTTCTGTAAGATGCATGTCTAAGATCTGGGAACACTGATAAGAGTGCCTTCACTAGCTTCCGTTTTTATTGTACAGTATATCACGAAAGTAAGTACACCCCTGCAGTTTTGGCAGATTTGTGAGTACATCTCAAGAGAGATGAACAGACCAAGGATATGCAGGCGCGGAGTGGCCATCGGGAGATCGGGGACTTGTCCCGGTGGGCCGCGGCCGTGAAATGTATTAAGCGGCCGCATTATGTTCTCAGCTGGCCCCAAAGAGTTATATCAGTAATAGCGAAGACTAACGAGCCATGTTTAACTTCACATTTTTAAGAGGATATTGACTCACCAGTATATATACCGTCTACCCGACCGCAATACCTCAGTGACGGTGTCAAACAGTAAATTGGCCACACCCCTTCTCTACTGATAATGTTCATACACCGTAGATCGCGGAAGTTTACTAGATCTTGGTAACATAGTTTCGTTTTCAGTATTTCAAGAACCTGTGATATTTAGATTGGTTACCAAGGGATGGAAATATTAGTAAGTTGTGATTTATTTTCCGATTTCCACATGACTGTTACAGTTTACAGTCTGCCACTCCAGAGTCACTTGTTCTGTGGTTATTGACTTGGGTTACGAACAGACTCCACCAAGTGGTAAGGAAGTGAACTGCAGCTAAGCAGGAAAACACGTTGTACATGTTTTGATGGCATTGGTTCGTTAGAACTAACGGTATATCTCCTTACAGTCGAAATAATGTTATTATCATACATATATTTACATGTGGCACATTTAGGATGTAGCCTATGTAATGTCTGAAGAAAGGGAACAAAATAATGACCACACAAGATTCTGATGTGAGCAGTGCTGGGTGTGTAGCCTAAACTGTGGATTAAAATGTAATTGCAAGAAACAAAGACATTTGCTGCGACGAAGACAGCGTTTTAAGGTAGGCCTACACCGTTTGGTTATTAATTTTGTTGACTTATGGTTGTGCTTTGAAGTAGCCTAGGTTTGGCTCAGTTGCTGCATGGTGGGTTTATTGCACAATGTAGACAGACTTTTTGTAAGCTATAGCCTATACTCTTCTAAAAATCCCCACACTCAAAACGTTATGCCCGTGCTCATCCTGTCATCCTTAAACGATATTTCAATAGGCCTACAAACTGTCAAAATGACAGTGGAGTGCACATTTTCATGGAACAGTAGCATGATGTAGCCTAACCTGCAATGGTTAAAAAGGGCCGGGTGGGAATTTTCTTCCCACTCCGCCCCTGAGGATATGGGTCACTGGAACCATGTTGTGTGATCTGAAGAGATCAAGATAAACAAATTTACTTTAGATGGTGTCAAGCATGTGTGGTGGTAAACAAGTGAGTTTTACAAAAAAGTGAATCCTCTCAATAGCCAAGTATGCTGGTGGGACTGACATGGTTTGGGGATGCATGAATGCTGTCAACATTGGCAATCTGAAATACACCTAAAAGAAACATGCATGTCAACATGCATTGTGACTACTGAAGCAGATCATGATATTCTCCATAGGATTGCATTCAAATCTCACATCAATCTATTTAAGCCAGGTGCACACTCAAAATGTGAAAGTTCAATGCAAAGAAAGGTTGAAACACACACCGATGACCTCCCTTTTAATCCCTTTTCATTTCGAGACGATTCGAGCCAACATGGCCCCTTCTCTACCGGATTTTAATCTGTGGTGTACTCACGTTTGTGGGTACATGTTCAAACATTAACCCTATCCAGACCGGGGGGGGGGGGGCTAAAAGTGCCCGCACCAACTTTGATGTCGTATAACTCCTGAATGACTAAAGCTAGGACTACGAAACTTTGTGACTTTTCCTAACATGAAGCTGGCTACAGTGTGATACCAAAATATTAGGTTTATCATTTTTGTTGTTGCCATGGCAACGGTTTTCTGAAAGGTACGCCTGATCAAAAATCCCTGATCTAAGTCTCATCATCATCACTTTTCATATTTTTTTACATTTTCATTAGCATCAGACACCCTTGTGAACATTTGAAGTGGTCTGAAGCACATAATAACCAAAATTGATGTGCATTACCCAAGTTAGATGGAAAATACATTAAGGTGACATTTTGGGCAATAAAATCAGGAAATGACATCATAATGATGTCATAATATCCAATAATGACACCAAACTGATGTCATTCATAGATCTTTGGCTGAAGATCATCCCCTCCAAGTTTGGTGGTCATACGCCATTCGGTTCCTGAGTTATGAGGGGGGGGGGTCAAATGAGCCCCCCCCCCCGGTCCCAGGATTGCCAAAAAAGCCCGGTCTGGATAGGGTTAATGGCAGTATTTTGTTTTTTTCTGAGTGAACAAGAAATGTAAGTGGTTAAATATGTTGTTAAAACGTCACTAAACATTGTGTCAAAGTGAACGTTTTTTGATGCTTTCCTATGAAAAGATGTACTCACAAATCTGCCAAAACTGCAGGAGTGTACTCACTTTCGTGATATACTGTATGTATATATGAATGTGTATTCTATTGTATTGTTGATGTGTGTATTGTAATGTGTCCACTGTGGGCCCTGAGCCTGTAATAAAGTTTATATATTACATTACATTACATTGCACTTAGCTGACGCTTTCAAATCATCCCAGTCCTTACCTGCAGTAGTCGTCCGTTGTCGGTGCCAATGTGTGCCACGGTCACATGGTCTATGGTGGTCACCAGGAGGGAGGTCAGGAGAACGTCCGTCATCTGCTTGTTGAACAGCACCGCCCTTCGAAACGGACTGGAGACCAGGGTGGGCTGGTACTTACAGTTTTGCTCCACATTCTGTGGAAAAAAGAGGTTTTTGAGTGACATTTTAACATTTACATTTCATTTACTGTGGAGGGAAACACCATTTTGCATGATGGAGGATGATACTTTGCGAGTGATAATTTAAAGGGAAAGTCCCTTTTTCATTGTGACACACAGCACCCCATGCCACCGGCGCATACATAATGAAATTGCATTTATGCCTCACCCGTGCAAGGGGCACGCCCAACAGGCACCCCCAGAGGTAGCAGTGTTCCAGGATGGTAACATGCTCAGGGTACTATTCTTGGGATTCTTGCACACCTCCTTTTGCCAGGTGTGTAGGAGTGGATCTACTGGGTCACCAACGTATAGAGACAAAGAAGCTCCCGCACACTGTTCACATTTGCAGAGTTTTTACTTGCGACGTTTCGGTCTAAGAACTAAGGAATTGCTTGAGGAAGGTCATAGACCGAAACGTCGCAAGTAAAAACTCTGCAAATGTGAACAATATGCTCAGGGTACCTCTGTTAAAGACGAGAGTGCGAGTCAATCACACCTCCACCAAAATGGTGGTGTAGGGTCGAACAAGCAAACCTCGAGCTATAAGCCTGACAGCCAAGCAATTTTTCACCAATGCCTTAATTCAAAACCACAGCACTCCAAGCAGTTTGAGACTGTCCAGTCACTTTTTTCTTTTTGGGTGTTTAGCTTCTTTTGAGATAGGACAGTCAGAGATGGTGACAGGAAATGAGTCTGTTAGAAAGATAGGGAAGGATTGTGAAAGGACCGCAGGTTAGAATCATAATGATACAGCACACTAGCCCACTGATCACCCAAAGTCAACTTTCTTTTTTAACTTAACTGTCAGGTCATGACTGGTAGGCAAGATGATGCATTAATAATATTTCAACATATTCAACAAATATTTATAAACAGGATATGCTCAGCATTTCGTGAGCATATTGGCAGGACTTGTCATCCTTCTAAAAGGGCATGTACGGGCATATTAAAGTCCAAGAGTGCTGTCCAATGGACTAGTGAATCATACTGGACTTGAGGTGTGCAGGAACAGTGGACTGTTCTCAGCAAGCATCACCATCCACCCACTCATCCATACACACACACAGAGTGGCCTTGACCCTTGCCATCCTGCAGTGCCCACACAAGCATACAAACACACGTACATGGAAACCGTACACATCATGCATGCCCGTACGTACGCACAGACACACACAAACACAGTGGCCTTGGCCCGTGCAATGCTGCAGTGCCCACACAAATACACAAGCAAACGGACACTACACTACACTACACTACACTACACTACACTACACTTCACACGCACACACACACACACACACACACACACACACACACACACACACACACACACACACACACACACACACACACACACACACACACACACACACACATACATGCACACCTGGACCCTTTAAGTCACAGGGCATGGTCCTTCAGAGACCCCATGACCTGAGCTGGCCCGACACTAGTGTTTACAGGAAGTGGGTCTGGTAGCTGAGGAAGCAGCTGAGGTGGACGCGTGTCAGTGGGGAGGAAGTCAAGTGGACTGAACAGGCTGCCACTGCTTATGTCATGGAGGGAATGACACTACTGTAGCCTCTGGCTCTGGCTGATGCTACATCCAGGATCTTAACAATCAACGGTGTGTAACCATTGATCCTGGATGTTGCGTTGTGCAACATTGGCCCTGGCGCCTGGAGCTGCATGATGCTCATGAGATCTAAGACAATTTTATTAAAAATCTTGGTATGTTAAAGTTGAATGAACCCATTCTAATGCAAGATGAGGGTCTTAGCGTTTAAATGCAACTCATGGCATGTTTTTATGTGCTTCAGAGACTGAGATGTTTCGTTTTTTTATAGGCTGAGGGTTCCTTTCCTTAAAAAGGACGGGCATTCAGCAGCCTTTTTTTGCAAGTGCTTTTAGGCATCAATGGGTTAAGGAAGACCAAGCGAATAATATCGGCTCGACACCACCCCAGCTACACAGACTTCACCCCTATACTACCATGATGTAGTACCATCTGCCCGCAGATACAGGTACATGCACGCCCACACCAGCTGACTTATGGACAGCTTCTTTCCTCAAACCATCAGGCTGTTGAACTGCAAACCGCCATAGAAATGAAACCACTCCTTCACTCGTCATCTCTCTCTTTTTTCTCCAACCTGCCTTTCTGAAATGCAGATACATAACTTTTAAAATAACCTTTTAAAATACTCTTTTCCTAACTTCTAGTTTGTACTTTTTTGGCACTCTCCGAGCAGGGTAGCTTTTCATTACACACAAATTCTGGAAATCATGTACCCATGACAATAAATATCTTGTATCTTGTGTTAATGAGGCTGTTTGCTGTGCATGTGCCATGTATGCATCATCATCACCATGTATGCATATGAGAATATGAATTCCAGGCTGAATTCATCCAAAGGACACCATTTCACCTACATAATCCGGAAACTCACAGAGGTCCATTTGGCTACTGACATTTTGGGATGTTATGGAACACCAGCTCTATGACAAAATCCTGTGGCAACATTGTGTCATTCTGTAAACGCCAAATTCTTGCAGCCTTCACCAAAGGTTGCCAAACCATTTGGCCTTAGAGAGAGAGAGAGAGAGAGAGAGAGAGAGAGAGAGAGAGAGAGAGAGAGAGAGAGAGAGAGAGAGAGAGAGAGAGAGAGAGAGAGAGAGAGCTGGACAGAGAGAGGTATGGGCACATGCACATCAAATGAAATACCAATGTGTACAGTCATACACCACTCCCTCATTCCTCCTTACTCTTCCTTCTCCTGCATCTGATTCCTTATCTGATGTCTTTTGAAATGGGGTGTTATTCTTTCCATGTTATCCAGAAATTATTATAAGAGGACAGAGCTCTTCTGTGGTGCGCATCCTATGGAACATCTAGCAGAAAAAGAAATATTGAGGGATCACACTCTTCTTTTTCTGCATTTATTTTTCAGTTGGCAGCAGGAGAGAAACATTACGGCTATGCCTTCATCAGTGTCTGACTATGTTATCCAGCCCACTGCTTGAGCCTCTGCCTCCAAATTCCTGCCTGCATAATCCTACAGTACACAATACATACACAAAATCCAGACCGCCTCGAATTGAATGCACTCCAAACTCTCTCACAGGAGAGATACAGAAGAGCACCAAAACACTGCTGCTGAATGGAATGTCCTCAGTTGATAAGCCTCATTTACAGCTGGAGAGTCAAACACAACAACCTCAAAAAACTCTCAGCCAGTCGCAGGCTTTTGGTAAGGGCTGAGATCCCTGGCTGGTAATCATGAATGAACCCGAGGACAAACCGACTTATGACACTTATAACACTTGTACCCTGGGACCAAATACACTAGGGGGTGTTAAATCAACTCTCTAAGTGTTGGATTAACACAGATTTTTTTTTTACTGTGCATGGGTGCTCATGGAATGGTACGGAGCGTGTTATGGTAGGATTGAGTTAAACAGGTTTGTCATTACATATACAGAGTGACACAACACTCATATCCTGTTGTCCGGGCCATTTCGTTACATTTTCTCTAGGCCAAGGGAGTTAGTTCACTAAAATAAACACACAGACTTACGTAGTACTTTATCATGACATATTGAATCACCCTAAATTAAAGTGCAGGGGTCAGATAAATCTAATCCAGCCGCAACAATGACACAATCCAGACAAACAACCCGTCAGCTAAAGGTTAAGTCCAGTGATAAATCATAGAAAATGAATACAGTAAAGGTTCCATAAAAACTGTAATAACTAAACCATTTCAAGAACATCTCCCACCTCATTTGCCCAAACTATACAACTTGTATCATATTATCAAAGAAGGTTAGTGAAAGCCCAACTGAAAGCCCAACTGGGAAACTCCAACTCCCATTGTCATTGTGACACAGCACTCCACAGCACACAAGTGTTCACTGCACACTGCACACAACGGAATTGCATTTATGCTTCACCCGTGCAAGGGGGCAGCCCCCAATGGCACCCCAAGGGAGCAGTGTGGCGGGACGGTACCATGCTCAGGGTACCTCACTCATGGAGGAGGATGGGGGAGGGCACTGGTTAATTACTGCCCCCCACCAACCTTTTGTGATGCAGTTCTGTTTTAATATTGCTTCCATCAGGTAGTGTTAGGGGCAGGTTTCCTGTATACATGTTCTATATACAGTGGGGTTAATCTCACCACATCACAGTTTCCCAACCAAAAACTATGCCTGGCTGGAATAACGCTTATTAAAACTCCTGGAACCAACTGTAACTAAAAAGCAATTTCCTTGATGACGCGGAGCCTTAGGATCAACACAGTGGATTTGTCTTTCCTGAAAAGATCTAGGCTCGTTTGAATCGTTCTCTGCCTCTAGGGAGTTAAAAAATAGGGTCTGAATGTAAACATTGACAATGTAAACGCTGCCTTAAACGAGGTCAGATGAGTAATGCAGCGAGTGGGAATGGGTGTGTTTTGTGAATGATAACACAGCTCTTAAGTGGCAGGTCCAACACAAGAAACACCGACACAGACACCACAGAGACATAGAGACCATTAAAAAGTTCAAACATCTCCAAGAAGCAATGGAGGCGAAACTACATTTACAACGGAAAGTTTCCCCTGTTAAGTCATGACATGTGGATATCCTCAGGGTGTTGGGAAGGGGTATGTGTTTGTGGGGGAGGGGGGGGGGGGTGGGGGTGCAGGGGAGGGGGAGATTCCGGGGTAGCCAGGGTGATGGGAGGGGGTGGTTAAGTGCCTGTGTTATTTACCCACAACACTTGTATTTACATGAAACCCACTACTTCTCCAAGCGACACTGTTGATTCGCACTTCAGGCAGTTCAGGTTAAAGATGGCTGAAAAACAGCAGAGGCTTCCTGTAAAATATGTGCCTCCGGGTGCCTCAGTTTTACTCCTGATTCAAAACAGTTCTGTGTGAAAGAGTGTTCCAAGAAAGTAGACAGCCATTGCATGCCCAACCTACTCCACCACCACCGCCTTTATCTAACAACGAATCTTCCCTATAAAAGTCATCCTGTGAAACCGTGATGAAGACCTTAGCACCACCCATAGTCCATGACCTACCTAATATCCAGAAACATCTCTGGAATGTTGGAAAGCTCGGGGGACTGCTGGCTGCAGTACAGTTTAAAAAAAAAAAATCAATTGTGCATACATTTTCCATCGCTTCGGTGTTGTTAACCCCCACTGAACAACTCTGTGCCTGACAGAGATGTACAAATCTAAAACAAAAGTTAGATTTTGGCTTGTTTTACAATGTCGACATTATACACACTGCCTGGCAGTATGCACTTCATCAATTGTCTTCTTCACTACAAAGCACTAAACGGTTACACTGGAGTGACCTTTAAGTGCAGATGGGACCTTCGCCCATCTATCTCGCTGTTTACTGAAAAAACTCCACTACATAACAACATTGCTATGAAAGTATATTACATAGTTAACAACAAACTTACGATATAGGCTCTGCATAAAGGGATTAAAACACCATGTTAAGAACTTGTCTTTCGGACCAATAACCCTGCACCTTCTTGCACATCTTGTCTGAAAGAAATACTGAATATTCAGGTGATCAAATAACACGCAGCTCACTGTAGAATCCGCCCTTTGAGAAATTAAATGGACAACTCAGAGGAAATTTGAGAGTGGAGCAACATATCACAAGCAAAGATGGGGTTTTTTCCTGTCATTTGATTCTTGATTTCTACTTCCTTGCAGATTTGGAATCTAGGTTGCTGTTTGCTGATAAGAATGATTCGCCTTGGGCTGCTGTGTTGTAATGGCTGGTTGATTTATGTCTTTTATATGAAAGCCTGTTCTGTTTGTATCTAGAAAATATTAGGGGTTACTGTATTTCCATCCCTACCCCACATATCTATGTTTGCATATTCCAGTCAATAACTACCAACACGTTGTCCACTCTCCAACCAAATATTGTCCAAATAAAAGGCCCAGAAATGACAAATATCAAGAGTAGAGCAGCTAGTGATGGCGGGAGAGGAGCCTACCTCATGATGACAGCTCAAGCGCCAACCGTAGATGTGTTTAGTAGTGTGTGTGTGTGTGTTTGTGTGCGTGTGTGTGTGTGTGTGTGTGTGTGTGTGTGTGCTTGCGTGCGTGTGTGTGTGTGTTTGCTTGCGTGCGCGCGCGTGTGTGTAAGTCCGCGCATGTGGGTGTGGGTATGTGTGGGTGTATGAGAGTGAGGGAATAAAAGAGAGAGAGGAAGTGAGACCTGCCTTGGGCTGAATGTATGTAAGAGTGATCTATATATGGTTAATATATAGGTATGTACAGGGTACTGGCAAACGTGTGGTGCTACGGTACCAGTGATGGTGAGAGAGGGCCTTTCAGGACTGCTCGTGCAGGCCTGCAGGCACAGGCCCCTAGAGAGCTGCTGCTTTCTTTGAAAACAGACCTGAGACTATTTCCCATTCGTACTCCAAAATCTCTTGGTCGCCACATACCATCAATCCATTTTACACTATAAAAGAGCCAAACATGATTGAGAAATGATGAAAGGGTGGTGTAACTAATGATGGTGGAGGGCGCTCTACTGTGCTGCACTGGGCGGCCGTGGCCTAATGGTTAAGGAGATGGGCTTTAGATCAGAGGGTTGCAGGTTCAAACCTCACCCTTCCACTCCTTACCACGCTCCATGGCTGAGGTGCCCTTGAGCAAGGCACTTATCCCCATACTGTTCCAGGGACTGTAACCAATCTCCTGTAAGTCGCTTTGGATTAAAAGCATCGGATAAGCGTAATGTAATAATGTAATGTACTGTACCTCATGAGGACAGCTCATGCAGGCCTGGTACTGGCACAGGCCCCTGGACAGCTGCTCTTTGCTGGCCCTGCAGCAGTTTTCCACGCCGTCGTCAATGGCCTTGTTGATGGCGCTGACGGGGAAGGCGCACAGGGCCGACTCCCGCAGCAGCCTGCCCGACGCATCGATGCGGGCGAACGCCCCGTACAGGATGGGCTCGTGGGCCTTCACCCCGAGCTCGGGCGCCAGCTCCTCGCCCACCGGGCTGGTGTGTGCCGCCTGGAGGGCACGGTACACCACCTCCCCGAAGGCGCCCACGTTCCGCCGCCTCCTCTTGGGCGAGAAGTAGCACTCGAGCACCAGCTCGCGGTACAGCCAGACTTCGGGGTTCTTAGCCGGGAGTCTGCCCAGCCGTGTCTGGACAGGCGAGGAGGCGTCGTCAATGTTCTCCTTCTGCACCGACAGGAAATACACATACCTTTCGTCGTGGAAGCTGTAAATGTAGTCGATGGGGTAAGAGTCCTGCAGCTTGGGCAGCACTGTCAGGTTCCCGAGCGTCACCTCAAAGCCGTCCTCGGTTGACAGCGGCCGGTACACAGCTATGGACCTCCTGCCGTGACCTCTAGCCACAGTGCTATTGACGCTACTGGCGACAAAGAAATACGCAATGTGTCCATCATCCACAAGGCTAACCCGAGTGCCAAGGGGACTGGCGATGCAAGAGGGGCAGAAGGCAGCTGAGTTTTTCTCCTTCTTGTAGAGGCACTTGGGAGAGGGAGGCCTCCCATCTTCTTCGAGGAAATAGAGGTGGCACACCCCGTACTGGGTGCTGCCGCAGGTGTACAGTGCAGGCGGGAACGACAGTGAGTCCAAGAGCAACACTTGGTTGTCTGTATCCACAGGCGAGTTGGGGTCTATTTCAATACCACAGTTACAAGTCTCACATTCAGGACTTCCGACAGGACCAGTCCGTACCTGCCATTTCTTCACAAAGTTGAAATCCACCGCCTCGAGGACATTTTGCGAGGTCAAGTAAACCTCGTTCGGATCCCGATTGACCACTATGTTTTGAATGGGTTTGTTAGTTTGAAACTGGAATTGTGGTGTGTAGGCCACGGAGAAGTCTGCACCTTTTCGCTTCTCACTAGGGCAGTCGAGGGCAGCGTAGGTGACATGAACCTGGGTACAAAGGCATGCTACCAGCACTGAGATCCACTGTACCATCTCCACTGGCAGGGCTCTTTTACTACAGTAAGCAGTGCAGTTCTCTGGAGTGATCCGGTAAGGTTCAACAAGGTGCCTAAATGAAAAAAGACAAAGAATTTGTGTTTTTATTGTTGTTACTGACAAGTTTTATGTGGCCTCTTAACATACTGTATATAACATTCCAATGCTGCAACATTACTCCATCACTAAGAAGAAATAGATACTGTTTATCAAAGTGCAATACCACCCCAACACTAAAATGTTGATTCCTTCATCATATGCAGCCATTGGTCTCCAGGTTGAGCCTGTTCCTCAAAATGATCTAACAAAAACAGGGAGCATAGGCTCCAGTTCTTCTTAATCACGTTGCATTACCTGTTTGCGTGGTCATCTTGAATATATCATGGGAGGTAATTGGACATGTCTTTGCTAATACTGTATGGCTGGAATAGGATAGCCAATGTATCATAGGTGAGGTCACCTGTGCATCATTGACTCTGGACCATCGACTGTCCCGACGTCCCACACATCTGAGCCTATGTAAGCTTCAGGTATTTCCTTGTAATAAAACATTTATAAACCATCTATTTGCCATAGCGTGTTCATGGCCTATGATACTTTCAGCTTACTATTGGTTGAGAGAAACTATATTGTGCCGATACATTTACTAATTCGTAAAATATTGTCATCCAAAGAAGCAAAAGTATGTATTCTCTTATCATAAAAATACCATTTCGTTGCTTGATAACAGGTCCAGGCTCACGAAACAAAATGCAGAAAGAAATTCCATAGCCTACCTGTGATTCATGAAAACGACCCATCCTCCCCGGACTGAAATCCCAGTCTTCTCTGAATGTTGAGAACCAAAATCCAAAAAATACTCCTCATGACATGATAGCGTAGGTTCCACGACCCAAGTTTTGTCGGTGTCTCCCAAGTTTCAGAAAAGTATCGCTGCGTTGTGTATACGCTCTCGGCTCAGCCCCTCTTCCCCGTCACTTTGCCTCAGTCCCCACGCACGTCAGAAGAGGAAGTAATGGAACAGATGATTGCACAACATCGCAGACAATCCGAGGTGCGAATCCAGGGGTTTTAGATGACCCCAGTGTTCCTGTCTGGGACTCATGGTAATATTAGCAATGTCACCAGTCAGATACCCGCGTCACCAGAAACTATTAATATTGTGGGAAAAACGACTGGGAAATCCCGCTCGCTATGCAGCCGTGTCAACACGTTATTTTTTTTTGTAGTGTTTCTGTAAGTCGTACACCTCAAACATTGCATCAGTCAGTGTTGCGCACACATTTGAACAAAGTGAAACAACAAACAGACCTCTGCGCGGACAAAAAGACACAAGCTGCGGTTAACCAGGTAGCAAGCTTTTAGAGGAATGCAAAATCGCTTCTCCCTTTTGACAAAGAATGCGGCAACCTGGACACGTTTTCGGTTTGGGATGTTAATAACTGGTTTACCACCTAAACCCTCACATGACTATAACCCTGCCCTACGTTTATAATTATGTTAACTGATTTGTGTTAAGTTTCAATACTTTACTCCTGAGATGGCATGGATTCGTTTTTTTTATTTGCTCATTTGCTTTAGGCCTACCAATTAATGTAAAATCCATACAGACAATTAAGCACGCGCGCGCGCAGACACAGACACACACACACACACACACACACACACACACACACACACACACACACACACACACACACACACACACACACACACACACACACACACACACACACACACACACAAATTCACTTACCTACAGCAGACATGCATGCACACACCCTGGATAGATAAATAGTCAAGGTTAAATATTCACATGAATGACTCCAAAGGTTGCCCAGTGAGTGACTATGCCCAACTTGATTTGAGCGGCGCTCTCTTGGCTTGGGCATAGAGAGTGATGGATACCCTTGCTAAGCTATGCACAGAGGGAGCCGCGTGGCCCTAGGCTACAATAAGGCCAAGGCAGGCTGCCAGCTTGGCAGGATGTAAACAATTGGCCTACACGAACAAGACAAACAGTAAATTGGTTCATTACACTCCAAAATGTTAATCAGGACAAAACAGCAAAGGTTCTCTCCAGTGGACACAGTGCTATGAATTATTCATCTAACAAATTAGTTGAGCTGCTAAATACTGCTGTTTAGGCCTAAAGGAAAGGGCCACAATTCCCATAAATAAGTTTATAACAGGTGTATCAGTATAATGCCTTGGCTCGTGTTATGGTACGCTCACAGCTGCCATCTCTGTATAATATTTCAATATATTCTCCTCCCTTATGTTGTACGCCAATCGCTACATTATGTCTGTTCAATATCTTAAATGTTATTATTCTTGTATTACTTTTTTCTTAGGGTATTTGATGTTAGAAAGCATTTAAAAGGAGCTACCTGCAGACTGCATTTATTCAGATTTATTGTGAATGAGCTTCACAAAGTTCCTTACTGTCTGCAAAGATGACTTGAAAACCTGAACCTTAAATTCAATATATACACAGAGATGTTATAAATAAATAAATACATAAATAAATAAATAAATAAATAAATAAATAAATAAATAAATTAGAGATGTAATTAATAGCTTATTTTGCATATAGCTTATTTTGTAACATATTTTGTGATGTGTGCTTCACTTTTTAATGTACTTATTATTGTACCATTGTGCTTGTCGTAGAAACAGTAACATGATTAACAAATAAATAATGGAGCAGAACGCATCATCAAATTCCAACAACTCTTATTTATGGTGGTTGAACCCACACACATTACTGTATCACAGACTTTATATTCTTGGTGCACTGCGCCTGACCTCTCCAGCTACACAATGGCGCCATCTCCTGTCTATACGTACACTCTGTACAGGTTGCAGATACCTCCCCAATTCTCATTCATCTTCAAGCGCGTAGAGCCTATGTTCATCATGTGTGGCAAGAACTCACGACCGCACTAAAGCGTTGCATTAATCGATACAGGTGTAGAGCACGTATCAGAACTGTGTGGTTACGTTTGAAACCCAGCAAGTAACTCAAATGAATGCTAAGAATTTGCGGAGAAATGAAAGTGAAAGTCGCCAGGAAAGTGTACTGACTGCTTTTGCAGCCGTTGCAATACCACGAATAACGCGTTATCTCTGACCCGATTACTTGGGCTACCTCTCTTTCAGTTTTGCTCTTCGTTGCCAAGAGAAGAAAATAAAGATGGACATTGACGAAGGATTTTATTCCCGGCAGCTGTAAGTGCTTAGGCCTACCTTTCCATATGATACTCAAGCAAACTCCACAACTGTAACTACAGTTTCTACATGTTTGTCTGGCAGGTACGTCCTCGGTCATGATGCTATGCGACGGATGGGTGAAGCTGACATACTTATTGCGGGGATGCGTGGTCTTGGTGTAGAGGTAGCCAAGAATGTTATTCTTGCCGGTGTTCGTTCCGTCTTGGTGCAAGATGAGGGAATGGTGGAATGGAATGACCTGTCGTCTCAGGTAGACAAACATTCTATGCGGAACCTAGCCGACTTCACTTGTTATCACTGAACACACAGTAGCCTATGTGATATTATTTTGTAATTACTTGACTTTATGTGTGGTTTGAATTTTCAGTACGTGGTGATGTGGTTCTTTTTATTGTTTTTTTTTACAAACACTTGGCACTAACTCCTAAAGTTGACTGGTCTTTAGTGAAGTGAAAGTGAAAGCCCAACTGGAAAACTCAAACTCTCATTGTCATGACTCAGCACTTCACAGCGCACAAGTGTTCACTGCACACTGCACACAACAAAAGTGCATTTATGCCTCACCCATGCAAGGGGACAGCCTCCAATGGCGCCCCAAGGGAGCAGTGCGGCAGGACGGTATGCTCAGGGTACCTCAGTCATGGAGGAGGAGGATGGGGGAGAGCACTGGTTAATTACTCCCCCCACCAACCTGACGGGTCGGGAGTCGAACCTGCAACCTTTGGGCTACAAGTCTGACGCCCTAACCGCTTACCCATGACTGCCCTTTAATAGTATTTGTGTCATTAGTACCTATTTCTACATGCTATGACTGTATTTACATGTGTTGAATTCCAACTATTTTCCAACTTTATTTTCTCAGTTTTATTGTAAGGAGGCTGACCTGGGCCGGAATAGAGCCCAGAGCTGTGTCAGCTGTCTGGCCCGTCTCAATGCTCATGTGTCAGTGGAGGCTCATAGTGGACCGTTGGAGGAAGGCCTGCTCAGTCAGTTCCAGGTCAGTTGATGGATCTTGCACATGCTTGATGTTTTCGTCAAAGTGTCTGGCAGTATCAAAGTGTTTCCACATGGCCCAAAGTGTCAGACGTGACTTTCTGTTTTAAAACTTTTACAGGGCGTTTTGAGGCAGGGTTTTCCAACTTTTTTTGTCCTGCACACTGTGTGAGATTTTTAGCTGTTTATTTCCAGAAATCATGCTACCCATTCAATAACGTTACCTTTTTCATGAATACTTATCACCACCATCAAATTCCAACTATTCATTATGACTGGAATTTTGAATTTCCAGAACTAGCCATTTTTAGCTGCAAAAATGACTGTACATGGGCCATACTACAAAATATTAGTTTATTACTTAATAAACGTTCATAAAAAGATCAAATTTGGCAATAGGCAACACATTTTCAATGAGCAGCATAGTTGCAGTGCCTTTTTTGACCATTTCCTGCACAGTGTCCCTTTAAGCCTTTTTGTCATACCATGAGTACCCCCTAACTCATGGTCTTTATCTGATTCTTTATCCCAATGTTACTCATCTCCTTACTTTTGATATCATTACACTTTTCCACGTACCCCCCTGTCGTGTGCTCGTGCACCCCTAGAGCAGAGGTGTCAAAAGTAAAAGTAAAGTACTTTTGTGGTGTAATTACAACACTAGCACATGGCATTACGTAGCTGTTACACCTTTTACTCCATTGTACCTAATGAGATAGATAGACTGTGTTGTTACTGAAAAGCACTGAAAACCTAACAAGGACCACCACAAACTTGATCCAACCAGTGCAGAGTTAGCTGATCGTAAGACAAGGACATGGGTCTAATGGTTACTCAGATAAGTTACTTGTGTTGGAAGGAAACTGTTTTCTTTTCTTTTTTTTTTTAACTTTTCCTTTTGACACCTCTGCCCTATATACACATACCCCAGGCTGGGAAATGCTACTTTACGGCAAGGCAGTGAGGAGAGGGACAAGACAAGTGTGTGTGTGTGGGAGTGGGGGGATATGACCCAGACTCAAACCTGGGTGTCTATGGGCCAATTGCCTGAATATGGTATAGCATATATTAACTCTATGTGTTGATAAATTAAGCCCAATAAATGTAACTGTAACACAGTATAATAACTGAAATATCACTGATGTACTGTATATAATCGTCAGTGTTAACAAATGTATTATTGACCTGAATATTATGTCCTCCCTCTCCTTTGAAGGTGGTGGTTCTGACAAATTCTTCACTTGATGAACAGAAGCGTATTGGAGACTTTTGTCACTCCAGGAACATCAAACTTGTCATTGCTGATACTAAAGGACTTTGTGGGTCAGTATTCATTTGTAGCGTTGAGCTTATTATAGCCAATTTATCGTTAGTTTGTATTTCTCAAATATTTCCGTCCTCTGCTGGTAACTTTATCTAAAATATGCTTTTTAGAGCTGCCGGGAAGCCCATTATTAAGTCTTTTTTATTTGACCACAAAAACACACATGCACACGCACACACACACACACACACACACACACACACACACACACACACACACACACACACACACACACACACACACACACACAATACTGAACAACTGCAGAGATGGCATGTGTATTTTGTGTTGCAATTCGTTTTCCTTTGAATTGAAAGTGAATTCAAAATCTATTTCACCTGTCTGGTGAGGTGGCCTGTAAACTGGTAAAACAAGCTACTGAGCAGATTCTCTGAAATCAGCACTGATACAAGGAAATCTTTAAGCGCCTCAGCACATCAGGAAGTTGTGTACAGTATAGTGCAGCACAGGTACACTGCAGACTACTTCAATTTCACCTTGTTTGCAGTGTGATATGGTACGAAATCCGAAGAATATTTCTACATATAAACTTTTTTTGCATTCCACATTCCATAACACTCCAATGAAACCATCTCAACTGCCAGAGTGTTGAGCGATCTTGGAGCTGTAGTAGAAACAAAATTAACAAACGCATTGTTACTGAACTGGTCCAATCGTGCACTGCACTCAGATGCCTTTGTCTGGGGTTTCTTCCAGCCAGCTGTTCTGTGATTTTGGAGAGCAGTTTAGGGTTTTGGATTGTGATGGAGAGACTCCTCTCTCTGTCATGGTGGACTCGATCACAAAGGTAGGGTAAAATAACCTTCATAATCTTACCTTATTCCTGTAACACGGACAGAATTATACATTATGTTACCAAATGGCAGGAAGTGCTGTAGTAAGTAATGCCGTAGTAATAAGATCATCAATGCTTCTACTTAAGATTACTGAAAATAATACAATTATATAAATATATTTTGGGACTTACCTATTGATTGACATTATTGCAAATAAAATAAAATGTTGTATATATTGAATTTAACCTGCTGAATTCTGTGCCTGAAGGGAAACCCTGGCAAGGTGACGTGTACTGAGGAGCATGACTTTGTGGATGTCACCCATGTCACCTTCTCTGGGGTGCAAGGCATGGTGGAGCTTAACACCTGTGGGCCTGTAGAAATCCAGATACTGGGTGAGTAGAGAAGGAGTAGGGTTAAGAAATGACCCCAGCCGGATTCATATCTGAGTCCCCACAAGCAGGGAGCCCATATAGTATACTATGCATGGGTGGAGTCTAGGGCTGTAACATCGATACGCTCAAGTCACGATTTGGTTTGTATCACAATTTTTGACCTATGGTTCAATACACCTCACGATTTTGTGCATCTTTTTAACACCTTTGCACATAGCCTATGTTATAACCCTATTGTCACCAACATTGTAATGGCTATGTCTTAATCTGTTGCTTAAGGCTCTCGGTAATGTCATAGCAATGTTGTTAAGTAGTTGAATATTTTCAGTATCACATCATACCATGTGGTTGTTTTCTGGACTGAGCAGAAACAGAACTTGGAGGGGTGCATCATGATATTGCCTTCTTGCACTGTGGTGCAGTATCATGGCTTATCGCGATTTCGATACAATATTGTTACAGCCTTAGTGCATTCCTGTGTTGCACCAGAGCCACCTCGATTTTCGGTATTGAGATTACCACTGTCCCCAGACCACTATCACTGTCACTGTCTGATATTCATGATGAACCTGTGATATGATACATGCAGTATGTATAGTATCCCTCTTTTTCAATCATTTCCCTTCATTGTCATTTGATTGCACTAACATTGCCGTTATGTGTTGTTTAGTTTGTCTGTGTGTGTTTGTGTGTGTGTGTACTTGTTATTTACTCTTTATAAAAAAAATAAAAATAAAAAACCCTCTAACCCTCTAACCCCTCTTTGCAACTGCACTTGTTGTTCTGTATTATCTCCTGTGCACTTTGTATTTGCTTGTGATGTTGGCTTGATTATGTCCTCTTTTGAAAGTCGCTTTGGTTATAAAGCGTCTGCCAAATGCAATGTAATGTAATGTAATGTTATGTGATGTGTTGTTATTTTCTCAGATGACTACTCCTTCAGTATCTGTGACACCTCACGTTTCTCGGCCTATGAGAAAGGTGGAGTGGCATCAGAAGTGAAGAAGGCAGCAACTATAACATTTGTACGTGTGCCTACATCAAAACAAGGACAATCAAATAAGCCTTTTATCAATGCTATAGGCCTTTGTAATTGCTATCAATATCCTGGAATTTACCAAAACCCCAATGTGCTTTGTCTGTCCTTGCTGTAGAAATCCTTTTGTGTGGCTCTGGAGGAAGCCGTGAGGAGTTCCGAGATGATGGTACCGACTGACTACGGCAAGCTGGAGGAACATCGCACCCTACACATTGCCTTCCAGGCTCTACACCAGTTTGAGAAAAGCACAGGGCACTTACCAAGCTCCAGGTCAAAGGTCAGCTCTATGTTATTTAGCCTGTTATAAATTTGCTGTTACCAGAATGGCAATGAAGTCATAGTGCATTCAAATGCATTGGGCGCAGAAGCATGGCCCAATCACAAAAAAACGGGGCTTTATCGTGACGGCACCACGAGTGTTATAGATGTTTTCTATGAAGCCCATATCTATAGCGCATTATAGCGCATTATTTATAACAAATTATAATGCCCATTACATGTGCAACCATGATGTTTCATGATTCTTTATGTTTAAAGTTATGAATAACCATGAATCTAGCTTATAAAAAACTCCACTCAAGCCTAGGTGACCTAAGCATACACATTAAAGATAAGGTTACTAGCCTAGGTGTGGTCATAGACTCGGATTTGAGCTTTGAGCCTCACATCAACAAGATAACAAAATCTGCTTTTTTCCATCTTAGAAATGTCAACAAAGTGCGCGGCTTGGCCCCCCGACAAGACGCTGAGAAACTTATTCATGCCTTTGTCACCAGTAGGATAGACTACTGCAATGCTCTCTTCTCTGATCTCCCAAAAAAATTAATTGACAAATTGCAACTCATTCAAAATTCTGCGGCAAGAATCCTAACAAGAACCAGAATGAGAGAGCACATCTCTCCTGTCTTGGCAGACCTGCACTGGTTACCTGTCTCATACAGAATCGACTTTAAGATTCTGCTCACAGTATTTAAAGCATTAAATGGACTTGCCCCTAGCTATATCTCAGACATGCTCTCTTTTTATGCCCCTGCTCGAGCTCTCAGGTCTACTGATGCCAAGCTGCTAAGGACCCCCACCCCCCCGCAGAAGAAGATCGGCGACGCCGCGTTTGCCTGCTATGCGCCCAAGAGATGGAACGCCCTCCCCATCGAGATCCGATCAGCCACCTCCGTCGACTCCTTTAAGAAGCAGCTGAAGACCCACCTCTTCATCCTTGCCAACTCCTAGCTGCCAAGGCGTCATAGTGTCCCAGCTGCCGCAGCGCCCTTACTACTCGCAATCCAGCCCTGGCAGGGGGCTCCCCTAGGTGGCCGCTGGTCTCTGCCTGAGGTTTCTTCCTGACTACAGGGGGTCTTTTTTCTCAGACCTCACTGAGCTTTTTTTTCCCCCTCACAAACTATGAATCAAGCGAAAGGGAGTTTTTCCTCACCCCTGATGCCACCAGGGGCCGCACCTGAGCGCCCAATCTCTGTGTGACTATCTATGACTTATGATAGGCCCAGCCACTATGGACCTTACACATCTAACAATCCTGGTCCTAACCTACGTTGACCTTATGACTCTACATTCTCTGTCTATCTCTTCTTCCTCTGCCTTCCTGCTTTTTCTGCCTCTCCTCTATACCTCTCCTTTTAAATCTATCTCTAACAATGTTTTTTCCCATTTGTTAAGCACTTTGAGTTACATGCCTTGTATGACACAGTGCTATACAAATACAATTATTATTATTATTATTATTATTATTATTATTATTATTATTATAAAGCTTTCTAAACCCAAGGGTGTTATGAGTGCTCATGACTGGATATAAACTACAGGCTGCCTGATGGGGCTTCCAATACAGTACATTATGATGCATTATAGATGTGCATTATACAGTGCATTATAGATGCATCCATATCAACTTCACTTTACTTAGAGCACACATTGACAAATTATGAACTCACATGGAACATTATGGCATATTATGAGTCCTTATGACAGTTTATCATCCAGGTCTGTGCATAGAGGGGTATAAGTACTCATAATGTACTATAAGCCCCATCAGGCAGCCTGTAGTTTATAACCAGTCATGAGCACTCATAACACCCTTGGATTTATAAAGCATTATAAGCTAGATTCATGGTTATTCAAAACTGTTAACATAAAGCATAATGAAACATCACAGGTGTAGTCGTAATGCGCTGTAAGTAATTATAATGCGCATTATAATTTGTTATAAATGCACTCATAATGCGCTATAGATATGGGCTTCATAGAAAGTGTTACCGATGTTTTTCCCAGTGATTTCGTGGTGACACCACAATATTGAGCGAGATACGGTTGTACTAAAGGCCCTGTGTCAGGTCATAGTAGTAGTGTAGTACTATGGTAGTTAACTTTTCAGTGACTATTGCAGCGTGCCACAGGAGGAATGGTGTGCATTATGGGGCTACATAACGTCAGAGACTTAACTATACAGTGAAGAGTGTCTTCCTATTTTCGGTACTCTTGATGGATTTTAGGGTTGAAAATTACTGTAAAATATTGTTTTCTTCACCAATTAAAATCTTCCTTTGTATAGTCTTGGATGTGAACAAACATGTTTGTGCAATGGCACATCAGATCCAGAGAACACAGTGTAAAGCACAGCAGTGATTAATGGAATGAATTTATCAGTAATCAACTGATTAATGGCCATGAGGTCTCATTTCTCTGACTCATTTCGTTCTTTTAAAATTCTGCATGTTGTGGGAAGTTCACTCCCCTGTGTCAGTGGCTGTATTTTGTTGGTTGAAAGGAAAATTTAATGGAAAAGAGGAATGACTTTGCAGTGGCGCTGTTGAGAATTGACAGAAGTGTAAAATTACAACATTTTGTTCATTGGATTGTGTGAATACATGTGCTGTATGTGGCAACATATGACTTTCACTCTCTGCATTTGGGCTGTCTGTCTGTCCTTTTATTAACACTAACAGGGTTTTTCAGAATATCAAATATTCACTTGTCCGCTACATAGTTTACTCCATATGGTGCATACAGTAGTGTTGCAGTGGCTACGTTTACATGACGTTTTTAATTCCAAATTTATAATTCCGAATTAAATAGTTCCCTTGAGTTTACATTCAACCTTCATTTAATTATTCCATAATTCCAAATTGTGACGTTTTCAAAGCTTTATTCAGAATTAAATAGAGTTCATTCTGAATCAAATGACTTATATATAAATGAGGCCATTGTTCTGTTCCTGGTGCTGATCCTCAGGTGGATGCTGATAGGCTGGTAACCATGGCGAGGGCGTGCAGTGGGGCGTCCAGTCTGGAGGAGCTGCATGAGGGCGTGGTGAGGAAGCTGGCCATGAGTTGCCGCGGTGACTTGGCCCCCATCAATGCCTTCATCGGAGGACTAGCTGCCCAGGAGGTTATGAAGGTGACCAGTGGCATGACATTGAACAGCAGCAGACACTTTCATCCTAAGCCACTTGCAAAGGGGGGCATACACAGCAACATGCACAGTGTGGAGCTACAGAGAACAGCAATATACAGTGGGACATAGCAGGGCTTGACATGAACTTTCTTGCTTACTGGCCACTGTGGCTACTGGCTTTCCAGTCTTGGGAACAAACTTGGGAACAAGTTTAGTCCAAGAGTTAGAGTTTAGTTCAAGAATGTATGTGCACAAATCACCTGTAATAGCAGTAGGCTAGGGGAAATTTGCAGTGTGCAAATTAAGTATTTGTTGCAGTAAACTTTGACATTTGTCCAAGTGTATGAATAAATTGAAGATAAGCACCCATGATCACCATTTTAGTCACTTTAGGGAGTGAACCTTTGACATTTTAGGGAGTGAAACCTTCTGTAAAATATTGTTTTCCTCGCCATGTTCATTTCATAACTAAAACATTCCTTAGTATCCTCTTGGATGTGAACAAACATGTTTGTCCAATGGCGCACTATATCCAAAGAACACAGCGTGTTATAACTGATTAATGCCCATGAAGCCTCGTTTCTCTGACTCATTTTGTTCTTTCTAAATTCTGTGTCAGGCCTGTAGTGGGAAGTTCACTCCCCTGTGTCAGTGGCTGTACTTTGACGCATTTGAATGTCTCCCGGAGGAAGAGGAGGATAAGGAAGAGGCCCTAACAGAAGACATGTGTGGACCGGTGAGTTGAGTTTCCATAGGAAAAAGACGTGTATAAATAAAACTTACTCAGATGTACAAATACACTGTGTGCAGAATTATTAGGCAAACAAGTTTTTTGACAATATCGTCCATTTTATGCATATTGTCCGACACCACCCTTTATGGACATGAACACCTATTGGATTTAAGCATTCCAGGTCATGCATATTGGTATAATAAGAGACGGTGTGATCGAAGGAGCCCAATACCCTATATCAGGGCAAAATTAGTGTGCATAATTATTAGGCAACTTTGTTTTCCTCTCAGAAAATGAGCCACAAAGGAGATCTAACAAACTCTGTAAAGACTATAAACAATTTTGAAGTCTTCTAGAAGGGTGTGGCTGTCTTGAAATATTGGTCACATCCATCTAATGCACCGTTACAAGCCATCAGTGTCACATGATATGTGCCCACAAAGTAACTGCCAGATTGAGAAGGATTGAAGATGAAACTACCACAAAACTATTACCCTGCAGTGCTGTTATATTCCAGAACTGAAACCTACATCGAGTGTCCACAAGAACATTGTATTCAGCACTCAGAGACATGGCCAAGGTAAAACAGGTTGAAACCTGAAGACCACTCAACAAGAAACTTAAGTCAAAACTGGGTCAAGAATGTCTTCAGACAGTTTTTTCAATGGTTTTATGAACTAGTGAAAGTGACTGTTAATGGACCAGGTTGATGAGCCTATGGCTATATCAGTGATGCGCACACTCAGATCAGTTCCCGAGTTCCACTCAAATACCAGCAGATTACTGCATAAATACCATTGTCTTCGCAAATGATGCGATTTTCTCCCTCTAAAAGATCCAGCCATGGGTTCATCCACCCTGTCCGTCAAGAGTCACTTTCCAAAGTCCATAATACCTTTGAAAATTCTGCCCCCAGGTATTTTTGACCCAGTCTTGACTTAATTAACTTGTTGAATGGTTGTCTGGTGTCATCCTACCTTACCTTGGCCATGTCTCTGAGCGCTCAATACCCTGTTCTTTTGGACACTCGGTGTTGGTTTCTGTTCTGGAATATGATAGGACTGCAGGGTAATATTTTTTTTGTAGCTTCACGTTAAATTCTTCTCAATCTTTGGCAGTGACATTTCTTAAGAGACTGATGACTTTGTAACGGTGCATCTGATAGTTCTGTGCGAACGTGACCAACATTTTGCTAATTTCAAGACAGCCACATCCCTCTAGAACACTTCAAAATTGTTTATAGACATTTCAGAGTTTGTTAGATCTGTTTTGTGGCCCATTTTCCCAGAAGAAAACAAATTTGCCTAATAATTATGCACACCTGATATAAGGTGTTGGGCACCTTCAACTACATCTTCATCTTATTATACAAATATGCATGACCTGGAATGCTTACATCCAATAGGTTTTCATGTTCATATAGATTGCTGTTGGAAAATATGCATAAAAAAGACAATATGGTCAAAAAACACGTTTGCCTAATAATTCTGCACACAGTGTATGTGAGAACCAAATTTTGGTTCCAAGAACGTTCTAGGAACACGAGCCCTTGGTTCCGGTTCGGTTCAGAGTACGTTCCCAAAAAGTCATTGTTGGCTGTGTTCAGAGGAGTCCCCTGGTTTTCCATGAGTGCTAAGGAAAACAGAGATTTAAGATTAGGAGAGCAAATAATTCCCCCAGAACATACATGACAATGTGGAGCTGGGAAGCTGGTGGGTTGCAAGGAGGCGAACAGCAAAGAGTTAGGAATAAAGCAGAGAAGGCGCCAAATTTGAAACACTGACCAATGAGGAGTGAGGACAGATGATTGACTGATCTAGCGTACTTGAGAAATTACAAGCAGCAAGCTCTTGACTACCATGGCCTGCCGCTAAAAGCTAGATTTACTGTATTTCTGATTCCCACATGATCCATTGCAGCTCTACTGTACCAGACATTGTATCTAGCGACCGTCTCTGACTGTACTGCATGTGTCCAACTCTTCATGTGTGTGTCCCGCGTGCTGCCTGTGTCAACAGTCCACATGCTCCCGTTTCCAGACATTGTCTGACACACAGCCAAGTACAACATACAGCTGTGGCAGCCCTCTAGGGGTCTATTGTGGCATTTTGACTTCTCTTGACGTTTTTTGAAATCGTGAAAGAAATTTCACAAGTAAAACCAGAAAATAGGTGATGGACCTTTGTTCTTGATACCAATAACTGTTTGCCAATGTTTGAAGGGTTTCGTTGCAAAACTTCTGACTTTTGACAAAAAAAATGACTTTTGCATTTTATTATTGGAAATGACTGTTCAGAGGTTCTAGAGTAGAGTAGAGTAGAGTAGACTTTTATTGTCACTATATAAATATAGTGAGATTATGTTTAGTAGCAACCCACAAATGCCCACAAAATAAAAGATATATTCACAGAAATAAATAATATATAAAAATCCATAAAAATCCATGTGCATCTCACAGTATCGATAGTCCTGAAGTATTGAGGGGGGGCAGGTGACGTATTGAGTTCAAAACTCTAATGGCAGTGGGATAAAAACTGTCCCTCATTCTCGTAGTGCGGGCACGCAGAGTCCTAAAGCGCCTGCCAGATGGTAGCATGGTAAAGAGCCTGTGACCAGGGTGTGTGTGGTCTTTAAGGATGTTTAATGCTCTGTTTGTGCAGCGTGTATGGTGGATCTCCTCAAGTGTGGGTAGTTGGCATCCAATGATTCTCTCTGCTGTTTTAATGATGCGCTGTAACATTTTCTTGTTGTCGTGTGTGCAGCTGGTGTACCAAGATGTAATGCTGTATGTAATTACTGATTCAATTGTGCACCTGTAGAAGTTAGTGAGCAGATCTCGTGGTAGCTGGGCCTTCTTTAGAGTCCGAAGGAAATATAGCCTTTGGGATCCCTTTTTAGCCATTGCAGAGGTGTTGGCGCTCCATGACAAGTCCTCGCTGATGTGCACACCCAGGAATCTGAAGCTCTGTACAACCTCCACTGGCTCCCCTCCGATGTTGATGGGTTGGTGGTAGTGGTTGCCCTGGCCACACCGCCTGAAGTCCAGGATCACCTCCTTTGTTTTCTTGGAGTTAAGGGCCAGGTTGTTGTCTTGGCTCCAGCGTGCCAGCTGCTCCACCTCCTCTCTGTAGGCCGTCTCGTTGTTGTCAGAGATCAGGCCAATCACGGTTGTGTCGTCAGCAAATTTAATGATGGTGTTTGTGCTGTGCTTAGGATCACAGTCATGAGTGAAGAGGGAGTACAAAAAAGGGCTCAACACACATCCCTGCGGCGCGCCTGTATTTAGGGTGATGGGTCTCGAATAATGTTTTCCCATGCATACAGACTGAGGTCTGTTACTGAGAAAGTCCAGTATCCATCTGCAGACATGGGGACTGAAGCCGAGTCTGTCACCTATGTGTTAATTCTTGCCGTTCAAATATTTTGAGAACATGCTTTTTTAACTTATATAAAATGTATTTTGCAATGCAATGCAATGGAATGTCCAATACAAAAATGTCAATGAAACCCTTTCGTTTGCTCTCTATGTTCCTTCAGAAAGGGTGCCGTTATGATGGACAGATTGCCGTGTTTGGCTCAGCCTTTCAGGACAAGCTGGCCAGGATGAGGTATTTCATGGTGAGTGTTGTTCTCATTATGTACCAACAGAGGGCGATCTTCCACCAGTTTCTCTCGGCTGTCCACTGCTGGAGATGCCCAAAGCCTGAGAACAGGAAATGCTTGAGGTTTAAATGGTATTTCCCCTGCAGGGATAGTGAAGTAGTAGTGTGTGTTTTTTTTTCCGTTTTTGTTAAACATATATTAAAAGGACTGTTCTGTTTGGTAGGCTATTTTATGTCTCTGTGAGGTATATGGTGCCTAACGTAAACACAACATTAAATTAATTTTCAAGGTTTTCATGAATGCCATTAATTATGAGCCCAACACAGGCTTCACTGCTTTTAATGTTCACATTACATCTAGGTTGGTGCTGGTGCCATCGGCTGCGAGCTGCTAAAGAATTTCGCCCTGATTGGCCTAGGAGCTGGAGAGGGCGGGCACATCACGGTGACTGACATGGACTCCATTGAGCGATCGAACCTCAATCGACAGTTTTTGTTCAGGTCTCAGGACGTCGGGGTAAGACACTGACTGATCCCATCCCTAAGTGTTGGTGTGACAAGTGTCTTGTATGATATCAACCATTCGATCTCGCTTTGTGTTGCCACAAAGGAACTGCTTCGAAATTGAATGTGTGCGTGTGTGTGTGCAATGTTTTTTTTTCCATTTTAAGCCATGAAATAAAAATGTTAAGGCCGACTCCACACTAAAGCATGGCGGGACGGGCAACAGATTAAGACTCCGCTAATTTACAATATTGGTGACAGTAAGGTTATAGCATAGGCTATGCGCTAAGGGGTAAACTTCTTACTGCAGATGGGGTCGCCAGCGGGCCTATTCACTATTTGCTGAAAATACTCAACAACATTATAACGTTGCTAGGACAGTACAGAGAGCCTTGAGTAACAGATTAAGACACAACCAATGCAATTTTGGTGACAGTAAGGTTATAACATAGGCTATGCGCAAAGGAGTTAAGTAAGTTCCACACTGTATTTAGAAACAGGGCTCTAAATTAACAGCCAACTTACCAGCCACTTTGACCCATTAGTGAGTGTGTATTTGATTAGTAAGATTAACATCTATTAGCCTTCTTATCTGGTGATGAAAAAGGGTTTATTTAGAGTCCTGTTTAGTACTTTTAGACAACAAACTAAAATAGCCACATGTGGCACATGCCGTGCAGCAATCCAATAGGAGGATACAGACAAGACATGAATCACGTGCAAATCAGCTTGTCACCTTCATGTGTGACACGCTCGTTGATGAGTGATGGATTAGACGAGAGGTGAACTGGGCCGGACAGTCTGTGCCCATGCCCCGACACTTTAGGCAAGGGGGGTAACCCAATACCCTAATACCGAATATCAGGTAAAGAGACACCGCCACCACCCTCTGGGCGTTAGAGCACACACTGTTCTGGACCCCCTTGCTGTCTGTCTGTGTGGGTGGGGTGGGGAGGTGGTGGGGCGGTGGAGGAGACTCTAAAATGCCTGACCTGGTTAAGTGGGCCCGGTCACAGGTCGCCTGCCGTGGACAGCTCCAGAGGTCGAAGGGCAGTTACCCCTCTACTCTCTCGTCTCCCGTTACAAGTGGCCACTGTTGCAGAAGCACTGTGGAGCTCTGTGTGGGGCTGTGGCTGGCTGGGCTGGATGACCTCTGGTGACTGGCCACCACTCTCTACTGCCGCCGCTGTCGACTTTTATGGCTGACGGGGGGCCACCAACCAACCAGCAGGCAGAGAGGAGACGCACAGTCCGGGAACGTATACATACGCGTCTTGTAGCATCTTGTAAAAGACTGTTCTTGATTCAGCAACAATTCGTGATTTGACTGTCATTTACATTATAGGCGCACACAAGGTAGACACACACACACACACACACACACACACACACACACACACACACACACACACACACACACACACAAACACGCACACACGCACACACGCACACACACACACACACACATACACACAGGCACTTTCATTATACTTGTATGTTCACAAAATGCTTCACTTCTTCATTTTGCTGTCATTATTCTGTTAGGAGATGGTTCCTTTTAGGATTTTGCTGTTACCCGAAGGGCAGGTCATGACCAGGGGTGCGTTTCTCAACAACATTGTTGCTACCTAAATTAGCAACTTACTTGCTTGCAATGCACTTTCCAATTGGAAACCTAGTAAGTTGCCAACTGGTTAGCAATGATGCTTTCGAGAAACGGGGTCCAGGTCATAATGCATTAGTTACTAAAGGCCCTGTGTAAAGTTGCAGTCGCACAATAGTAGTCCATTCTTTTCAATGTTTATTACCACATGCAACTGGCAGAACGGTGCACATTTGCTATGTTTACATGAGACATTTCATTCATTTCATTTAACTCACTTTGATTCTGAATTAAAGCTTAATTCCACTTTGAAAACGTCATGTAAGCACCTCACAATTCGGAATTAAATGAAAGATCAAAGTAAACTCGACGGAACTATTTTAATTCTGAATGATTAATTCGGAATTAAAAATGTCATGTAAGCCTTGTGATTGTGAGGCTACATGGTGCTGAGGGTGCTGTTTATTGAAAAAGAAAACATTTAGTAAATACAGGAGTAGATGGTTGCAGGTTAAAACTAGATGCACTCTGAGAGTGCAGGCCTCTGTTTGATAGAACATTTGACTATGTTACACCCCATTTTTTCTGTAAGTCTTTTTTCCTACTTTTTGTGGAGTTAGAAACTGGAATGTCAAAATGCACCCTGTCCGCAATTCAATTAGCGGTCACTAGGGTCACACAGACAAACCAACGTGACCGAAAACATAACCTCCTCGGCGGCGGAAAAAATGTGAAAGGGGTGTGAATACTTCCTGGAGGCAGTGTGAAGTGTTCCTGCAGCCTGCCCTGCTGATCACTGTCCTTCCTCCTCTCATTACACACTAAGGGCATAATGGCCTGAAGTATTCAAAGGATGTTTGGCATCAACAGCTTTTCCCGTGTTCTCCGCTTGCCTTCTAAACGGCAGGAACAGTCAGGCTATCTTCAGGGCTGTTGCAAGGTATTTGGGGGCCCTAGGCAAAGATGGACTTGGAGGGACAACTTTCTTTCTCTTCAAACAATTGTGAATGTGGGTGCTCGAGAGAGATTTCAATAGCATTAAGATTACACAGTTTGGTTATTGAATTTAGGGAGGTTTTGGCACAGTCGAAAAGGTCTCATTTGGCTACTTATCATACATATCCAGTCCTTACCAGGGGACCCCCTCTCAGCTGGGGGCCCTAGACAATTGCCTTGTTTGCGTGCCTGGTTGTGACAGTCCTGGCTATGTGAAAAGGGCTTCACTTGTGGTGAGCATTACATAAGACTTATAAGCAGACAGGGCCACCTGGGGAAGGATACGTTCTGCGATAATGTTCTGTAGTAAACATGATGGCCGTGGTAATTGTTGGTTGGGGTTTTGAGGGAGCGTGTGGAGATGTAGATTAGATTAGACAGGCCAAGGAGTCATTTTTTACACTTCCTCTCAAGCCCTTCACATCTTTTCCTTCATTAGTAAATCTCTCGTTCCCCTTTCTTACATTTTGCAACGCGCTATTCCTCTTTCCTCTTTTGATAACGTTTCACATTTTCTCTTATACACTCACTCTGTCTCTCTCTCTCTCTCTCTCTCTCTCTCTCTCTCTCTCTCTCTCTCTCTCTCTCTCTCTCTCTCTCTCTCTCTCTCTCTCTCTCTCTCTCTTTCTCTCTCTCTCGCTTTGTCTCTGAAATTATTTCTAGTAATTGAAATTGAGACATGCTGTGTTTTCGTGAAAGACCAATAAAATATTTTCTTAAATACAGTATACCGGTATGTGATAGAGTGACCATCACTAGGGTTGTGGGTGTGTTCTGACTGTCACGCCAAAGAGCCTGGCTCTTTGGTGTAGTGGTCAGAGCCCCAGTTTACTGCCCGAGAAGGTCTGGGTTCAAGTCCCAGCTGTGCAACTCTATTCCCCTTCGCTACAAATGGTGTCAGAAGTGGTATGGCTACCGTGAGGCCATCGGAAGCGTACCCATTGTGTGTGAGCCGTAATTCCATGTGAGGGACCCTCAGGATTGGTGACCCCGGTGTGAGGGACCCCAGTGATGGGTGAAGCATTGATGATGGGGCACACTGGATGGGAGAAGCATGATGGGCAGTTGCGTGAAGGACACCATGAGTGTGTGAAGCGCATGGGTATGCTTCCCGAAGGGGAAGGCAGTGTGATGGAGTGACCATCACTAGGGTTGTGGGTGTGTTCTGACTGTCATGCCAAAGAGCCTGGCTCTTTGGTGTAGTGGTCAGAGCCCCAGTTTACTACCCAAGGTCTGGGTTCGAGTCCCAGCTGGACAACTCTACTCCCCTGCGCTACACGGTACAACATATAACAACACTGTAATAATATATATTATAGGAACAAATTACTATTTACAATAAGAACATGTATTTTAGAGAGAGTTTTGAAACATTTAATTAACTCCTGAATCATATTCATGTTATTATTGATGTACAATTGATGTGTGCATTGTAAAGTACCCCTTGTGGATCTCAAGCCTGTAATAAAGTTTATATATATTTCTTTGGGTCTCTCTCTCTCTCTCTCTCTCTCTCTCTCTCTCTCTCTCTCTCTCTCTCTCTCTCTCTCTCTCTCTCTCTCTCTCTCTCTCTCTCTATCTCTCTCTGTCTCTCTCTCTCTCTCTCTCCTTGTGTTGGTGTGTGCAGAGGCAGAAGGCCGAGGTGGCAGCGCGGGCGGTGCGGGAGATGAACCCGGCTCTGAACATCTCAGCTCACCAGAACCGTCTGGGTCCAGAGAGCGAGGGGGTGTACGGCTACAGCTTCTTCAGGCAGCTGGACGGAGTGGCTGCAGCCCTGGACAATGTGGAGGCCAGTGAGTGACTAACACTCAGATACATTTCCATTATCACATTCAAATGTTTTTTTTTGTCTTTTACGACTTTATTTGACAGGACAGTTTGAGAAGTAGACAGGAAGCGAATGGGGAGAGAGATGGGGAGAGGTCGGCAAATGACCTGGGCTCAATCGAATTGCTGGAATCGAACCTGGGTCGGCCGTATGGCAGACGAGTGCCCTACCGGCTGGCCACGGCAGGGCCCACATTTAAATGTGAAAGTGAAGTGAAAGCCCTTTGGGAAACTCCAACTCCCATTGTCATTGTGACACAGCACTCCACAGCACACAAGTGAACACTGCACACTGCACACAACGAAATTGCATTTATGCCTCACCCGTGCAAGGGGGCAGCCCTCAGTGGCGCCCCATGGGGAGCAGTGCGGTGGGACGGTACCATGCTCAGGGTTCCTCAGTCATGGAGGAGGATGGGGGAGAGCACTGGTTGATTACTCCCCCCACCAACCTGGCGGGTCAGGAGTCGAACCGGCAACCTCTGGGATGCAAGTCTTACGCCCTAACCGCTCACCCATGACTGCTTGTTTTGTTGTTTTGTTTTAATGTTAATAGACAATTTCTGTTTATTTTACTCAAAGGCACTGGTAAATACTGATATGGACCATTTTTAATTACCTTGCAATTGCAGTGAATCTTAATTGACTGTGCATTTGATTAAAAAAAAATCTGATATAATTTGATATGTACATATGTACATAATGTATGTACTGATGTACATATTTATAATTTTTTATAGACTTTATAGACTAGTATGTGTAGTCAGAAACTTGAATCTGTTTACAAATACACGCAAATGGCTCTCCACGTGCTAGGGAGAGACAAATGGCTTGTGGCATATGCCTGCCTTTATGACTTCCACCGTGTTGGCCCCAGCTCTGGTTGCAGAATCCATACATAGCCTATGCACAGCATGTTACATCACTCTGGTACACGCTGTCATCAGTACGCATAACATACAGCAGTGTTTTTTAACCTTCCCTGACCCAGCGTACTCTTTTCTCCAATGGAAAAAAATCTCTAGGCACACCACTAATGTAAAATGTAAAAAAAAAAAGTCAAGTTAAGTCAAGTTGGTTTTATTGTCAATTTATTTACATGCACTGGTCATACAAAGAATTTGAAATTACGTTTCTTGCTTTCCCATGCAGACATAGACTAATCTAGGTAAGGACATAGACAGTATAGACATAGACAGTACTCATACATGGGCATAAGACAGTGAGTACTGTCTATGTCTATACTGTCTATGTCCTTAGTCTGTACTGTAGCTTATATTACTGTAATTACAAGACAGGATGAGGCCAATGAGGTGCAATTGAATAGTTTCCCAAGGCACAACTGACAATCTCCTACAACATATTAGTGCGCCACGATACAGTGGTTGAAAAACACATGCTGACATGCAATGTGGTTTCCGCTATTCATGTGTCTTATTCAGGGAAAGAGTATGTTTAGTCTTTCTACCTGTGTATCCTGACTCAGGAACATATCATAATTCAGTCTTCTTTAAAGGTCATATGAATGTCTGATTAATACATTTTCATTAGGAAGTGTACCACTGATCGGACACTAAATCCACCTACTTTGGTACAATCCGCCCGCAGGCTTCTTCCAGCTCAACTGTTAATGTCATGTTTTGGACACTGTATGCTGTTTTGTGCTTTAAGAAGCTTGGGAAGACTCTTCTTTTTCCAAGAGAGCTTTCCCTCAGAGGAAAACTAATCATGTATAAAATCCCATAGTACCTTTGCCATGTCTATGTACTCTGAATTTCCCTACCCGTTCTGTGTTGCTGTTTTTGTCCTCTCTTGTAATTTGCACTTCGTTTTGGATAAAAGTGTCATATGTCAATCCCTCTCCCTAGGAGTGTACCTGGACGGGCTCTGCGTGCGCTACCAGAGGCCCATGTTAGAAGGGGGTACCCGGGGCACCAAGG
>NC_085870.1:32146359-32156359 GCF_034702125.1 Engraulis encrasicolus
CACAGTTAACAAATACAGTAGTTTTGGTGACATTGGGTCCACAAATTGCATTGAGTTATATTTCACATTGGTGGCTGCTCCACTACCACAATCAGAATGCAGAATACAGTATACAATCAGACAGTGTAGGCCTTTATACTACATTCACAAGAAATTCCAGATGACTCCCGTATGTTGACTTTCTAGTACTGAAAATCATGTGTGGTATAGATGTGCTCATGTGTAGACTGAGGCGTGTATAGTGAATGATAAAGAGACAAAAGTGATATAGTATATTACATTGCGACAACAATGTCAAACTCACATGCATAAAGTGAACCAAACTTTTGAAGTTGAAAGTATCCAACGTATTTATGTCTCTAAGACACTGCATCAAGCTATGGTTGGAAAATCAGGATACACAAAGCGGTGTCAGCAGCACATGTCAATTGCAATTCATATCTTTTGGGCGACATGTATGCCAGTAGGGGGCAGTATTGTCTTTGGGGTTTTGCATTGCGCCTTCATATACACAGTGCTTGCCGCCAACTATTTTGAACTCTGGCAAGAAAGGGCCACCTCCCCAGTAAGCCTATGAGAACAGTTAAGGGTGCAGCGTTGTTAGATCTAAGCAGAATACCAAAGAATAACTTAATTACATCCCACACAGGTGGTAATGTACTGCACAGCCACATCACAGCTTCTTCTTCCAAACCCTTAAATCTTCAGATTTTGAAGCTGGGCCCTCTGAAGTTCCCAAATACCTGAGTTTGAAATTTTGGCAGCATGTTCAGAGTGGCAAGCGACTGAGCTAAGATTTATGTGGAGTCAGTCAGTGGCGCTTGAATGCTCCATGTGTTATTTTTTTTGCTGTTGTCGCCGTGGCCTTTCGTTCAATGAGGTTGAAGGATCCCAAAGCTCCAGCAATCATTCCTCTGCAAACACAGGTGATGCCTGTCAAAACACGCTTGGCTTTACATCCGCAGCGCTGGGCTCTTTGGAAAAGGGCACGGGGGAAGATGCACACAGTGAGCAGCACACTCCTGCCACACTATGGTTAAGGTTCGGCTGACAAGCCTGACTGTTTGTTTTAAATATATGTCCATTTTAGCTGACTTGCAGTGCCTTATTGCAGTATTTCAGTCTAATATGGATGCTTGATTCGTTCCCTAATCCTTCCTCTACACACTGCTGTCTTGAGAGTCAACATTGCAGTGCTGTGTTTGGATTGGGCGGTGGGGCATTAAACTGACGGGGAATGTTTGTTTTTAATATACTATATATCAGTAGCAGGCATTCATTACTTTATTGGCATGTTTTAGCCTAATACTTTACAGTTAGGGTGGCGACTTTGACAACAAGCTTCTCCCAACTTGACTAGGCCCCCTCAAAAGATAAAGATTTTGTATTGTGAATGTAATTTCTAAAGTTGCTTTACAAACAATTGTGTAAACCATTTATTTGAGAGGGTTGGGGGGTAGTCATATGATATTTCATGTGAAACTAGACAACAGAGGTTTTCAAAACATGATAGTCATAGTATGTACGCACTGTATGTCTCTGATACCGGCCAACTTATTGCGCACCTGGTTGAAGACATGTTTCGTGGGAAACATTAGGTGGCATGCCACTCTTGTAATGTTCTCTCACGGTGTCCCTTAATGACATGAGTCAGTCACTGTGTCACTTTCAGTTGCAGTTACCGGCTTGGTGACAGCAACCAGAAAATCCACTCTCCAACTGAACTCTGTAACTGACATAAATCCAGTGTAGTGATTAGCCCATGTGAGCCACATTCAAGTTTTCAATCACACTGCTGATGATACTGATGATAAGGACTATGTGATAATTCCACTAGTCCACTCCGTGCATTCGGAAAACACACAGTGTGGATTGTTTGTGAGCGTCACTCTGTGCTTTACAGTGTCATTTACGTATCTGTGCAGCTGTTTTGTTTTCCATGTTACGCACACCAATGACCAAAATGTGTTTAGGTCAGCCCTGACTTCCTCTACCTGGTCAGGTAAATGTGGGTCAAAGACGTCCAACATGAAATTGTCCTTCAGTGCCAACGGATACTTTTGCTTACTGTAACTGTGAAAAACGTGATTTTCAATTTTTTTTTTCAAGTGATCTCATGAAAGCCAAGCCAAAAATATAATTGAAAAAAATAATAATGTTTTTTGCAGTAACAGTAAGCAAAATTATCCGTTGCACTGAAGGACAATTTCATGTTGGACGTCTTTGACCTGCGTGTGTGTGTGTGTGTGTGTGTGTGTGTGTGTGTGTGTGTGTGTGTGTGTGTGTGTGTGTGTGTGTGTGTGTGTGTGTGTGTGTGTGTGTGTGTGTGTGTGTGTGTGTGTGTGTGTGTGTGTGTGTGTGTGTGCGCCCGCGCCCTCGTGCCTGTGTATTTGTGTGTGTGTGTGTATGTGTGTGTGTGTGTGTGTGTGTGTGGACGTATGTGTGTGGACGTGTTTGTGTGGACATGTGTGTGTGTGTGTGTGTGTGTGTGTGAGTGCGTGCGTGCCCGCGCACCTGTGTATTTGTGTATGTGTGTGTATGTGTGTGTGTGTGTGGGCGCGCGTGTGTGCGCACCTGTGCGAGAGTGTGTGTAAAAGATCATGCTGGAACATGTTGCCGCTGTTGTCATTTGGTATCATCCACGTCAGTGTGGCGGTTTCCTTTTGTGTGTTGGGTTTCTGAGGAAGTGTGAGGAAACCCTTTCCAAGCCTTCCCTCTAACTAACTCTCCTCTTCCACTGTAAGTTACGGTGCTGTTTCGCTGTGCTACTTCCGTAGGCTTGTTGGTTCTTGCCAGCCAGCCTTGCCACCAGCCAGAGTGGGCAGGGCACACTGCACTGCGCACTCACGCAAGTCGACTGCTAATTACCTTTTTATTGCAATGCAGCTTGTGGTCCACAACATAGAGAGTAGAGACTGGAGAAAAACTATTTTAATGAGAATAAATCAAAACAAAAATATCTCTGCTCTCTCACCAACCCTACTATACGTAAAGTAGTACTATGGTAGTAGTATGTAGTATTCAGACTTTGTGCCCAATTTCAGGCTTGACAGAGTTTGCAAGAATAAAAAAAATACTGTAGTTCTTAGAATTTTCTTATTTCTTTCGTGTCAACAAAAGGCCCAAATGGCTAAAACATAATGCCTTTACAAAATGTCCATATGCGTGTCAACAGGGTCTGAGAGGAGAGCCAGACAAGGAGCGTTTATAGCCAGACAGCCCCAGGTGTGATTAATCAGATCAGAGTTCACGTGAGAGGCGAGGGAGGGCAGTTGGGGTGCGGACACACACGCTCCTGAATGGCACAATAGAAGGCAGAGCTCTATCAACACATTAGCCTACCTGGCCAGTACCCACCCTCAGTGGATCCAGACACATGGAGTGATAGTTAAGTCAACAGCATCTTGAAGCACATTAGAGATACTGCTAACATTTCACATGAGACACTAACCCACTAACACTTATACATGTCTAACTGTAGAAGTGACTTATAAGACATGTTATGTGAAGCAAAATCAAAAACATTTGTTAGACATTTATTCACAAATGTCTTGTTCATGGCCTTTATTATTGATATAATTGCAATAAGACAGTAAGGGATGTGTCAGTGGCTAACATGTGAACCCGATTCTTAAGTGTTACCAAGATACTTTACTGAATCTGAAGGAAATTAAGGAGTCTGTGAGTCTGATAAAGAATTAATACCGAAAGTCTTCTCTGCACACTTGTAAAGGCAACACGGGAAATACAAATAAAACCAAATTCCAACTGAGTGGGGTGTCCTTTTCCAAATTAATTTCATACACTTTCTTCATTGAAAGATTTTTTTTGTCTTTGAGTTGTCCAGCACCTTTATTTATGGTCATTTTAACCTTTTATTGACCACTGCACTTTATGTCTGTCCTGTGGTATATGTTGTTGCTGTCTGTATGTGCTTATGACTTGCTGCACACCTAATCTCCCCTTCTGGGGACAATAAAGTTGAAAAGTTGAAGTTGAAGTTAAGTACAAGCATACACCTGCTTGGAAATACTTGGAAAGCAAACAAAAGACAAAACAGAATTTCAAGCTTGCGGATCCATTTTGTATGCATAATTTAATTCATGCTTTAATTTTTGCTTTCTTTCTTGACACCCTTTTTGCCCCTTGGCTCTCTGTTGGTGCCTACCTGTTTAAGGTACGAACATAAGCCTGTGGATCAGCTGCCGTGTAGGTGGTGTGGGTGTTAGGGATGAGTTGTTATCCTCCACTAATCCTGGCAGACAGAGTCCGACTCAGGAGGGAAAAACAAAACTCTCAGATGACTCCGAGTTCCTTCTTCTCACTCAGACGTACAGACACTGTGTTGAAACCCGGGGGCTTTTGTCGGATGGTTTGTGGTCGCTTGTTTGTCTCTGGCGTTTTGTTGCGAGCACCGGACCACAGACAACACAGATGCAAGCCACATGTTAGTCAACAGGAGCTTGTCATCCCACAGAGCAGTAATCACTGCAGAGCCGAAATGTTGGGGTTTGGAAAAGGCTGAGAAATAGAAGAAGAAAATCAGACAACTTTCAGAAAAGGGACAATTATGACTTTGAGAATAAAACCAAAGCATGTTATTTTTCATACTGTTTGGCCAAATAATTGTTGTGGTTCAGTGGTTTGGAGCTCATGTTGCTCAGTTTCTTTTGCTGTTCATGTGCAGTTTGGTATTCTGATATACCAAAGGCATGAAAAATAAGAAAAAAGTCTTATTTTTAACTCTACCTTTTAATAAAATTAAGTTAAATAAATTACACATACTTCCCAGTGTACATGTATTTCTATTGCATGAATAATGTGCCATGCCCTCTCCTACCATGTAGGTGAGCCCTGGTGCGAGGCCTTCATCCACACTACACCATGTTATTAATAGCAGGTTTCAGCATGTATTACAGCTAGATATGTGTCTCCTGTGTGCCCCAGTGTGTGTGTCCCCGAGTATTTACGACAGCTGCCTGCCACACCCCCATGCCCGCCCTGCTGTGCAGGCCCCACTGTGTAGGAGTGATAATGAGGTTAAACTTGTTTGAAGAACCCCTAATAGACTGGAGAGAGGACCCTCAGGCTTCAATGGGGGGTTTGAGATAAGCAATCACTGAATACAATTGAAAACAGCCCTCTGCATTGCCCCGCCACCCTCAACCTCCATCCCCATCCCAAACTGAGGGTGCAATGAGGGTGTAGATGGCCCTTCTCTGATAAAGACCCCCACTCGGCGTGAGACTTTAGTGTGGTGGGACGGGGGGTTGAGGTGGGGGATCAGGGAGAGGGTGAGGGAATGCTCTGGGTTGCAGGCCTGTTCTGTCTGATCAAAGACCCCCGATAACTCTATACCCCCTGACAGGTCACGGCCTCCCTCCTTTCTCTTTCTCTCCCCATTCTCTCCCTCTGTCATTTATTATCAGGAGCCAACTGTCTTGAGGACACACCTGATAGGTGCGTTAGAGCAACAGACCAAATGGCCCCGGTGGAACAGACAGTGTCGTGATTTGTGGTTATTGTCTCATTAGAGCGTCCTGTAAATGACAAAGATGTGAGTGAGAATACGTCTCAGGCCGCCTACAACGAGGTGTGCAAACGCTAACGGCCCGTTATCTAATCCGTCTGTACTATAGATCATTTCATAGAGATGATTTAGCCACAAATTCCCTATGCAGATGTCTTTCTCTTTCTTTTTCTCTTTTTCACTCTCTTTCTCTCGTCTCTGTTCTTTTTTTTTATCAGGGAGACAACTGTCGTGAGGACACACCTGATAGGGGCATTAGAGCCATTTAGTTTGTACTCCCCCAAACCAAATGGCCTCTGTGGAACAGACACTGTCATGTCGTGTTTATTGTCTCATTAGGGTGACTTGTAAATGCCAAAGACACAAGTGAGAATTGTTCTCAGGTCGTCAACACGGTAAAATATACAGTCAGTGTTAATTCAACACTTAGAGAGTCAATTTAACATATTCTATCGTGTATTTGGTCCCAGAGTACTGCCTAACGGGGCATACACACCAACTGCGCGGACGTCCACTTAACGTCCACTTCACGTCCACCTCACGTGTCTGTTATCAGTCCGAAATGGTTAGAATACATGAAAACAGATCATGCCTTGCACACAGAAGCGCGGTGTAAGCGCGGCGTATGTCCGGCCCGACCGCGCGGATGTCAATGAGCAGTTCCCACAATGAGTGTTCAATGAGCAGATCCCATTGAAAATGAATGTGAATGTGAAATAGAACGTGGATCTTGACTGTGCAGTGTGAAAGACAGCCCGCGAACCTCTTGGACTTGCGATGCTCCCGGAGACGTTAAGTGAACGCGAACATCTTGGTGTGCATGTACCGTAAGTGTTGAATTAGCACAGCATTTTTTCTGTGCACAATGAGGTGATGCTGGCTCTGTCTGCAAATGCAAAGGACCCTTTTATCTAATCCTTAACTTGCTCCAGCTGTCTGCGCAATAGATTATTTCGAAGAGGTGATCTAGCCACAGATTCCTTACGCAGATGCTGTGAGTGCTTTTGCTGAGTGAGAAAAATGAGGCCCTTCTCTGGTTCTGTGCTGCTCAAATGAAGTTATTGTTCCCTTCAGCCAAATTATGGCTTTATGCGTTCAGCGGGGGACTATAGTCTTTCACGCTCGGCCGTAAATCTGTTAACGGCTGTCAGGTATTGGCTGTTGGAGGCCATTACTCACCTGATACAACTCTCTCCATTTCTCTGTCTGTCTGTTTGTCTGTCTGTCTCTCTCTCTCTCTCTCTCTCTCTCTCTCTCTCTCTCTGCACTCACACCTCTCTGTCTGTCTCTTTCTTTCTTTCCCTCTCTCCCTCTCTCCTCTTTCCTTTGCCTTGCCAAGGGTTGCAATTGTTTTGGTTTTATTTTTAGAGAACAGATGTTTATTAGTCAATTACTGTAGGAGAAATACATTTTGTCTAAACTATTTCTCTCTCTCTCTCTCTCTCTCTCTCTCTCTCTCTCTCTCTCTCTCTCTCTCTCTCTCTCTCTCTCTCAGATGACCAGCTCGGGGGTGCCGTTCTGGACGGGCGCTAAGCGATGTCCTCATCCTCTGACCTTTGATCCAGAGTGTGTAAGTGTCTGCACCTCCATGGCCACTAGTGCTGAAAGGTGCCTCCCCCTCCAGGACAGTGTGTGTGTGTGTGTGTGTGTGTGTGTGTGCGTGTGTGCGTGTGTGCGTGTCTGCACCTCAGTGTGTGTGTGTGTGTGTGTGTGTGTGTGTGTGTGTGTGTGTGTGTGTGTCTGCACCTCGGTGTGTGTGTTTGTCTGTATGTGTGTGTGTGTGTGTGTGTGTCTGCACCTCGGTGTGTGTGTTTGTCTGTTTGTGTGTGTTTGTGTGTGTGTGTGTGTTAGGGTTGCCAACTGTCAATGAAAAAAATACGGGACACTTCATCGTGCCGGGGGTCTGGGGGTCGTCCCCCAGAAAATTTTGCATTTCTTAGATGTAATTTCCTGCATTCTAACGTCCCGTGTCCCGTTTCAGTTCAATACGGAACCCGTACTTTTATCTCTAAATACAGGACGATTCCGTATTTCAAGGGACGGTTGGCAACCCTAGTGTGTGTGTGTGTGTGTCTGCACCTCGGTGTGTGTGTTTGTCTGTATGTGTGTGTGTGTGTGTGTGTGTGCGCGTGGGTGTTTGTGTGTGTGTGTGTGTGTGTGTGTCTGCACCTCAGTGTGTGTGTGTGTCTGTGGGTGTCTGTCTGTGTGAGTGCGCGTGTGTGTGTAAGTGTTGACAGTTGTTCCCCTCAGGACATGTGATCTGCCGTAAAGCCTCGCCTGATAAGGCTCCGACAGCCCTGTCCTACATTCACAATCAAGTTACTCTTCAAGTTACCCTGATAAAGTCCCAGCAGCCCCGCTTTATAGCACACACCTCTTGCCTGGCCTGGGGTGCATCTCTCAAAGTGCGTAGTAGCTAGTCTGTTAGCAATGTTGCATAGTAAATACTATAAAAGTTGCTAACTCTTGTGTCTCGAACGTTAGCACACAAAGTAACTACTGCTTGGAGTAATGTGCACTCTGAAGTAGTGGTGACTTTGAAAGTGAGGCGCCTCCTATCCGTATCTCGACAGTGAAGTTGAAGTACAGCTGGAGTAGATCCATTGAGTCCAGACATCACCTCAGCCACCCCAAGTAACACACAGCGCTAGTCTACTTCAGAGTGTGACTCCACCCATTAGCTAAACTTGTAGTACATATTTGACCACAAATGTGTCAATATCTTTTAATCCTGTGGTGCAAAAGCAATGAAAATCAATCGACATGCACACAAAGTGATGATACAGCTGCGAGAGTGTTCAGAACACAAATTCACGTCATGTCATTTGTTTGTGAAAAAAAAAACGTAATATCCTTGGAATCTGATGAATCCCACACTAATAATATACTTTTAGCTGTATACCGATTGAATTGCGTCTCATTTCGATGTGTAATTTGTGAAATATTTAGATAAGAAAGTATTGGTTACTCCAGGAAATGCACTGGCTTACGTGTGAAGTACTTAAAAAAAATGGCACGAATTTCATTTCATAGCCTAAGGGTATTTACGCTTGCCTATCAATGGGAAGACGCGAGCCACGTGGGTTCGAAACCAGTGTGCAGCATGTTGACAACAACTCGTGAAATCGTGTTTTGGACCCTACAGTGTAACACATTTTCCCTTGGCTGCATGTGTGTGTTGGTAATGCACAAAATAAATTATCTATTTCTGCCAGATATTTCCAAAATTGTGGCACTGCAACCATGTGGATTTGAACCGGCGTGGTTTCTGTTTTCCCATTGGGATGTAAGCGTGAATACCACTAGGCTATGTAATGAAATCCGTGCGAAAAATTTGTAGGTATATGACACTTCAACAGGCGATTTTCTGGGAGTAATCACAACTTTATTGTCCAAATATTTTACAAATTACACCTCGGAATGAAGCGAAATCCAATCGGCATTCAGATAATACTGCATTATTGGTGCGGACGGTGTCAGATTGTAATGCCATGGCCGTGTTTTTTCACAAAGAAATTACAAGGTGTGTTGTGGAGGAAACAGCGGAGTCACGGTGTCGTGACATCCAATCAAATGTGCTGGTGGTGGTTGTACACTATTGCTTTCTACTTCACGCACTGAATTTAGGAGGAAACAGCTGAATCATGACTCAGCAATCATGCCTATCTCTTGTTGCTTCTTTGGTCACGCACTGCAATGCCAAGAAAGTAAGTAGCGGTGTGGACTCAGGAAAGTAGCCACACTACTTTGGGCTTACTGTGGGAATAGTAAGGTTTCGAGAAATGCACGGATTTCGCCTTGAAGTAAGTAGATAACTACAAAGTACATCTGTAGTTCAATGCTAACATTGGGGAAACGTACCCCTGGCCTGGCTGTCCATGCAATCCCACCCCCCAGAAACAGGCCGCAAGAATCCTAATTCCAAATCAAAAAACGTCCTCACAGAGACTACAGCGGGGTCTGGCTACTGTTGTATGTGAATGTGCATGACTCGGCATCAGAACGGCTATCTGCATCATGCTGTCTGCTATCAGTTAGACACGTGAGTGGTGGTGCTTCACCTGATAAGGCCCTCCTACCCCTGAGAGACACACCCATGCACGCACGCACGCACGCACACACACACACACACACACACACACACACACACACACACACACACACAAACGCACATGAAAATCATATGCACACACACATACATTCCTGGCAAATGGACTTTTTTTTACTTTTACTCATTCACTTACTCACTGACACATTCACTCATTACCTGCAAATAATGTTCCCTTGATTACACAAATTACCATTGAAATTACACACAGATGTGTCCCTAGCACACCTGGTACAGAGACATGCCATCACACTGACTTCATGCTGCAAGGCCTTAAAGGTACACTGAGCAGGAAATTGTCAAAAAAGGTACTGCAACTATGCTGCTCATTGAAACTGGGCTACCTATTGCCAAATTTGATC
>NC_085870.1:32161359-32168859 GCF_034702125.1 Engraulis encrasicolus
AATAACGTATAGACAAACGTTCCTTGACGGGTTCCTCTGCGTTGTCTTCCGTTCTCAGACCACCCATATGGACTTCGTGGTGGCAGCCGCTAACCTGTACGCCCAGACGCACGGCATCCGGGGGGCCAGCCGTGACCGGGGCCCCATCAAAGCTGCACTGAAGGGGGTCCACGTGCCACAGTTCAGCCCCAAGTCCTCCGTGAAGATCCACGTGAGTGACGAGGACATGGAGGGGGACCAAGGGAAGGATGTGGGTAAGTGGAGACAGGCGACTGACTCGACTTGGAATGGAGAAAACAAGCAGAATTTTGGAGTGCTTCAGGGTGCTCACGGCATCTTTGTAGACTAAGAAATAAATGAGAAAACCTGAGTGCTTTGGATTTCTTTGCCTGTAACAATTCAGATGGTTTTTAGTGTTAAGGGGACAGGGCAGGCCAGGAGACGCTGTTGGTGTCTGCTGATGTGGGGATGGCAGTGTGGGGACACTTTGGTCTGCCTTGCTGTCTCTCTCTCTCTTCTCTCTCTCTAATTATGACCTGGGGTCCTACTGAAGTCATTGCAGATGAAGTGAATGGCCTGTGTTCTCTGTCTTTCTTTCTTTATCCCCCTCTCTCTACCTCCCTCTCTCTCCCTTCCCGTTGGCCTGCCAGTGGTCCTTTCAGCAATCTGGAACAGTTCTGTCTTTGTATTTGGCTTGTTGTTTACAGTTTTATAAAAGAGGTTGTTTGTTTGCTGGTGGTGGGCCTACCTCCATCACCCCATCTGTTTGTGCCTAAGAGACTGTCTTTATTTCATTGCCTTTTTATTTCATCCTTTTTATCTCCTGTCCCTTCTTATATTCCTGTGCAGTGTTTCCTCACAGTGCGCATCTTTGTGGAACATTTTACTGTGCGCTGAAAACACTTCACTAGTACCGCACAGCGTCGCCATTACAATACATAACGATTTGGTCATTGATAACAGTGGATTCATAACATTGGCCATGTCTGGCCTAGTGGTATAGTGGTTAGGGAGGTGGGGCTTAAGATCAGGTGGTTGCAGGTTCAAATCCCACCCTTGCTCGACCTCCCCACACCTCTATCCATGGCTGAAGTGCCCTTGAAAATACTTCACTAGTACTGCACGGCTTCGGCATTAAAATGCAGAGTCTTAGGTAATACATAACAATTTGGCCACTGCCATTTGGGCAGATTCATAACAGGGACCTTGTCTGCCCTAGTGGTTAGGGAGGTGGACTTAAAATCAGAGGGTTGTTGCAGGTTTGAATCCCACCCTTGCCCAACCTCCCTACACCTCCATCCATGGCTGAAGTGCACTTGAGCAAGGCACCTAACCCCACATTGCTCCAGGGACTGTAAGCAATACCCTGTATCTAAATAACTGTAAGTCACTTTGGATCAAAGAGTCAGCTAAGTGTAATGTAATGTAAAAATGTGAAACTCATCTCTGTAGAGAGCCTACATGAAGAGCAGTCCTCTTGCAGTGCTTTGGCATGTCTCTCACCTCTTTCTTGTAAATGTCTTTGCACTTGTCTTTCTCTTCTGTTCTCTTCTGTTCTCTTCTGTTGTCTTTTCTTCTCTTCTCTTCTCTTCTCTTCTCTTCTCTTCTCTTCTCTTCTCTTCTCTTCTCTTCTCTTCTCTTCTCTTCTCTTCTCTTCTCTTCTTCTTTCTCTGACTTAAGACTTTTGGCTCTGGTCATGTGGAGGACAAATCTTTACTTTTATGTGCGGAGTGCAGAGTAATGTTGGGTCAAACATGGAATGTTTTAATGTTTTAATAAGGGAGTGGTAAATCTCTCTCTCTCTCTCTCTCTCTCTCTCTCTCTCTCTCTCTCTCTCTCTCTCTCTCTCTCTCTCTCTCTCTCTCTCGCTCTCTCTCCCCACTAGATACAGCTCGGTTGGAGGCTCTGAAGGCCGATTTGTGCTCCACCAGGCCTGAACAGGACCGCCAGGCCCTGATGATGCACCCCCTGGAGTTTGAGAAGGTGAGGTAAACCTCCTGCCTCCAGCACATATAGTAAGGTCGCCAAATTCCGTCCACTTCACTGATCACTTCACTGAAAACGTGATAATATCACTATTTCAAATACTATTTAATTATGCTATCGTATATTTTTGGATAGCGGCAACTGTGTAGAATGGGTAATGAGCAATATTAGCTAACATTGGTAGCCCTTTCTATCGTAATTTGGCGATAACGTCCAGCATGTCCACAGACTAGTTTCAGCACAATTCACCGGCAAAAGGCTCCCAATTCCGCCCGCTTGATTTCAGGCCACGTCGGTATTTCCGTTACTGTTTATTATTCCTTCATGCCGTTTTGCTGATTTCGTTCACACTTGTAGTCCTGGCTTTACCGATGCAGGAACTGTGATTAGTTTGGTCGTTACTGTGGAAACGGTTTAATAATTTTGGTCCTAAAGCGAAACAGGGAAGCGGCCAGGGCGAGTTTTTAGCCAGAATGTCATCGTGAAATGAAAGTTCCATGCTGCCGTTACAACACCCTTCATTACAGTGCTGTTTATGGCCGTTTGACTCGGTTTTAAATGTCATCACCATTTCAAATTGTAAGCATACAAACTCCGTATCATGTCGATATCCATTCCTGACTTAAACAGTGGATACATAATTAACTATCATCACTTATAAGTAGGCGGGCGGAATTGGGAGACGGGCGGAATTAGGCGACTTGGCTATAGGTGTGCACAGACTGGGACGAGGTGGTAGTAAAGCACCTGCCCCTTTTCCCTTTTTAAAAAAAGATTTTTTAGGCTTTTGTGCTTTATTTGTGATAGGACAGTGACAGAGGGACAGGAAATGTGTGGGGAGAGAGAGACGGGGAAGAACTGGCAAATGACCCGAGCCAGAATTGAACCCGGGTTGCCGGTGAAGTAAGCGTGTAAAAAAAAAGGCCCTACCGTGGTCTAACATTACATTACATTTTCCACAATGTATTGTAGTCTTTGTTGACATTTCTTGACGATTAAAAGTGTGTGATAATAATGCCTCAATATAATATGTATGCTAGTCAGGCAGCCAGAAGTTCCACATACCCCCTGAGCACCTGCCCTCCAAAATTCTTACATTTTTCCATCTTCCTCCCCTCCACACATGTTACAGTTTTTCTCAATTGGTTTTGAACATTTCTCGAATCTTACTCGCATTTTGCAAAACATCACGTTCATTTCCAAAAAAGATTTAACAAGTGGCAAAACACCATGGATGACCTACAAAACCCAATCTCTTGCTCAAAACCCTTGGCCAATCTCTCAAAACCAGTTTTTTGTGTCTGTGAACGTGTCAGAGCCATCAAAATGTTATGTCACTGTGTAAATGTTTTGGGGAGTGAGATCTTTCATGGATTATCATAACAAAGCATTTTGCAGAACACGACAAAATTAATTGATAATGTACAAAAACACTGAGAATTGTACACAACCATTTGGATGGTGATGAAAGCATTTGCTAAATGCTGAAAACTACGAGAAACGTATTTTACCATGTGCACAGGTAACAGCAGGAAGTCACAATTGAACAAGAAGTTTTGAGAATGATTATTCTGTTGTGAGAAATGTACAAAACCAATTGAGAAAAACTGTAAGGCTACATTGTTTTTCGTCATACTGTACCTGCCTTCCAGTCTGATTGGTGTATACACACCACTCCACCCACCCTCACACCTCTTCACATCATGTCGTATAATAATGTACACAGATGGGTTGACAGCACTCCACTATGGATTCCCGTTCCTTGTAGGTCTAGTATGGGTAAAGAAATTGAGGTAACACTTTACTTGACATGTCCCTGCATAACACATTCATAACAGGTTTTATATACTTTGCATGCAGCATTCATGACTTTTTCATTAGACGTCCATGCCAAAACTTTCATGAGCATGGAAGATGAAAGGACAGCAACTTGTCAAAATAAGAGATAAACAAAACAGCATTGCGGGTTAGATTAGGGGATTTGATGAAGCTTTTATTTTGACAAGTTGCTGTCCTTTTGTCTGTCATGTTTATGAAAGGTTTACTACGAGTCCTTCATGCAAAGTGTATAACAGCTGCTATGAATGTGTTATGCAGCAATACACCAAGTAAAGTGTAACCAAAATGAACAATGAAAGGTATTCTGTCTGACTGACTTACTGACTGACCGACTGCCCGATGAAAACAACCGCCCCCTTGATTCAGTCACTGGCCATGGGTCGTTGGCCGCATGTGGTAGCACAGCGCGATGGGGAGGTGGATGGCTCCATGGTGGGGTGACCTTCATCTTTGACCCCCCACGACTCACCACCCTCCAGCAGTGTTGCCAGATTGGACTGTTACCCACCCAATTGAACTGCTTAGGATGGCTGCCTGCGGTTATAAACGTTGAAAAACAGACAATGGGAGGGTTTTCCTGTAGATTTATGGCCACAGAAATCAATACAATTTGGGTAAAATTGGACGGATTTAGTGTCTCCAGGCGGAGTTTGAGCATTTTTTGGGTGGAAATCAGCAGTCTCATCTGGCAACCCTGCCCTCCAGTCCTATCCTGCACTAAGGGGTCCACTTGAGGAACAGTGAACAGTGGAGCCTGTGTACTCTGACAGGATATGTGCAACAGCGGCAGCTATATCCAAAGACATGGCCTGCAGAGAAGGACAGACAGATAGATAAAGGGGGAGAAAGAGAGGGAGAGTGTGTGATGTGGAGAGAGGGAGAGAGAGAGAGAGAGAGAGAGAGAGAGAGAGAGCGAGAGAGAGAGAGAGAGAGAGAGAAAGAGTGAGGGAGAGAGAGCGGGAATGAGAGAAAGAAAGGGACTTGAGGGCACTTTTTTGTGAAGATGTCTTTGTGCTGTGTTTGGTGACTGAGCGAGTCAGTGTGCCCTGGAGTCATGCACTGTAGCACTCAAATGACGCAATGCCACTTTGAACTGGTGGTCAGACACACAGAGAAGTGCGCGCACACACACACACACTCACACACACATGCAGACGTACATGCACGCACGCACGCACGCACGCACGCACACACACACACACACACACACACACAGGCAGACGTACATGCACGCACACACGCACACACGCACGCACGCACGCACGCACGCACGCACGCACGCACGCACACACACACACACACACACACACACACACACACACACACACACACACACACACACACACACACACACACACACAGGCTGACATCCTGTCAGTGACCCTCAGGCCATCCTGACAGAAGAATCTCAATTATGCTCTTGTCTTTGTCTGTCACTCCACCCCTCCCCTCCCCACTCTCTCTCTCTCTCCCTCTTTCTCTCTCTCTCTCTCACTCTGCTGCATCCATAATATCTATATGAATGGTCTCCTCTTTTTTTAATCAAAAAAAGTTCTCATTGCGCTTCTGTTTTTTGCATCAGTAAGCAGATCACATACGATCGAAACTGGGCAACCAGACCAATTCCACCAAGCAGTCTGAGTCTGACTAATCATCATGGATATGCCATTGCCATTATAGGAGCTTTACTGTGGCTTTCTGCGCATGCTAAAATGTTTGACTCTCACTGTAGTGTTAAGAGCCATGTGCGTAATTATAGGCCTTTGATTCAGATGTGTGTGTGTTTTTTAATTCCTACAGTTGTAAAGCCGGGACATGCTACTGGGGCTTTTGCACATGCTAAAATCTCACCGCACACACACACATGCACGCGCACACACACACACACACACACACACACACACACACACACACACACACACACACACACACACACACACACACACACACACACACACACACACACACACACACACACACACACACACACACACACACACACACACACACACACACACACACACACTGTCCCGCCATTACGTTTGGGGCTTGTAATTATAGGCTTGCTGCGCCCTACGCCTTGATTCAGAAGTTTACTTTTTAACTCCTTCAGTTTTACAGCAAAGATATGACATCATCCTGGCCCAGAGGTATTTTTACTACTGCATGAGTGAAAGTGCTTCAAATAGTTGTCATTACGTACTTACGCATGCATACAGACATTCTCTCATGTGCACACATAGACGCACACATAGATAAATACAGTATGTCTGCACACTCCTGCAATGCCACATTTCTAACTGATGTGTATGTGTGTGTGTGTGTGTGTGTGTGTGTGTGTGTGTGTGTGTGTGTGTGTGTGTGTGTGTGTGTGTGTGTGTGTGTGTGTGTGTGTGTGTGTGTGTGTGTGTGTGTGTGTGTGTGCGCGCGCGTGTGTGTGTGTCTGTGTGTCTGTGTGTTTGTACTGTATGTGCATATGTGTGCCATTTTTGTGCATGCTTAGGTGTATGTGTGTGTGTGCGCGTGCGTGTGTGCGTGTGCCTGTGTTTTTGTGCACTTGTGTGTGCTTGTGTGAGTGTGTCAGTTGAAAAAATAAAGTATTGCACACCAATGTACTTTTGCTGAGGTGCTGGCCAATAGTGAATTCACACTTCAAAAGAAAATATGTGTCCGTGTCTGTGTCTGTGTCTGTGACTGTGACTGTGACTGCTTTTGCTTGTGTCTGTGTGCTCATCTTAAGTGCACGTGGGTGTACGTTTGCATTCTTGTGCCTGTACGTTTGGATTGCGTTGTCGTCTTGTGGCTTTTTTTGCATTCCGTCGGCATCGGGTTGCCAGATTAAACTACCTCATGTTCCCTCCAGCTGCCGCGTGCTGGCTAAGCCTCCGCAGCCCTTTGTGGAGCCGACACACCTTAAGCTGCGATCAGGTTGCCCACACCAGGCAACCCCCCCAGCCCCCAGTCGCCATCCCCTTCGTCCCTTCTACACTCCCCATTCTCCAACACCCCCCCCCATGCCCCGAGCACCTCCCCACTCTCTTTCCATCACCCCAACCCCATCTCATCATCGTCTTTGCTTTTCAATCCTCCTCCTGCTCCACCTCCATCCTCCTCGTTTGTCCACCGCCTCCAAAAAAGCACTCCCCCCACATAAACGCACTCTTCATACCCCATATCTCACATCATCTTCTCCACACAGCCCCTTCCTATCACCCCCCATCCTTCTCATTCACAGTTAGACAGGGGAATAGCTTCCTTTGAAAACAATGTTGCAGCAACAGGTAGATTAACAAATCCTACTACTTTTAAATATGATCACCTGGGGCTAATGGCCCCCCACATGACTTACTCCTTTCCTGTTATCAGTTTTGGCTTTGGAAAAGTGAAAAAAACGAGGTCCCTATCAAACTTCAGATGGTGTCGGACGTGACGGTGCCATAGGCAAGTTTTTGAGTTTAGACTGACTGACTGTAGTTGAGTTTAGAAAAAAACGAGTTTAGACTGTGTTTTAGAGATGCTGCTATGTCAAATTAGCAGTAACAACAATATCCAACCGAAGGCTTTGCAGGCATTTTTTCTCAGTTTCAATGTTGGCATAGTTACTGCTCTTGTATAGGGAATTTTAGTCAACTGGTGTTTAGCCTACATTTCATCCTTGAGTCTCCTGTCCCAAGA
>NC_085870.1:32171359-32176359 GCF_034702125.1 Engraulis encrasicolus
GTGTGTGTGTGTGTGTGTGTGCGTGCGAGCTTTTGCGTGTGTGTGCATGTGTGTTTATGCACATTGACGTGTGTGTGTGTGTCTGTGTGTGCGCACGTGTACATGTGTGTGTGCGCGTGTGTGCATGTTTTTGTGCATGTGTGTGTGTGTGTGTGTGTGTGTGTGTGTGTGTGTGTGTGTGTGTGTGTGTGTGTGTGTGCATGCGCCCGTGTGTGCGTGTGTGTGTGTGTGTGTGTGTGTGTGTGTGCGTGCGTGTGTGTGTGTGTGTGTGCATGTGTGTGTGGTTGCAGTGGTTTGAGCCCTGCCAAAAGGTGATGTCACTGTCTGCAAGGGGCCCTCCTCACTCAGACAGCCCGGGGCCCGAGGGGACTGATAGTCGAGTAAAAAAGCCAAATATTATGGGATAGATATGGCCATATTCCATTTCACTGCCGGCAAGGGACCCACACAGTCACCCCCTCCTACGCTGACCTTGTCTGAGGCAGGCCAGCTTTCTATCCTTTGTGCTCACATTTATAAACTTACAGCTGTTGGAAAAGGCCTGTTTATCTCAGTTTATTTCCAATGCTGATAGTACGTCTGCAGCATGATTTTGAATTGGACTCTTTGTGTTGATACCGATTTCCAAAAACAATAGTACTTTGGAGCTTTGCACCAACTCTAAATGTGGAGCTTTACAACTCCTTATGTAAATATACATGTAGATGTGGAGTTTGTTTCTTATGCTGGTAAATCTCCGTCATGGTTTTATTTTAAACTGGTGTCTTTGTGTTCATATTTACCCAAAACAATGTTATTTATATGGAACCCTTCGCTTTGCGCCAATCTTAAATATAGATTTGTTGTTTTGTGTCGTTTTGAGTGGTCGTGCTGCAGTGGTAAAGTTGAATGTTTGCTCTTATTCTGTTGCTGTGGCAGGATGACGACAGCAATTTCCACATGGACTATGTGGTGGCAGCCTCCAACCTGCGCGCGGAGAACTACGACATTCCCACGGCCGATCGACTCAAGGTCAGTAATGAGATTGGAGACTGGAAGATTTCATACAATCATTATCATCGCCGTTGCAATGATTATCACAATTGGAGGATTTGATATCATTGATGTTATTGCAGAAACAATTACTATGATTGGTGACCAATGACGTAATCATCACAGTCACTGTGATAATTTTTTTATCCATGGTCATCTGCCTCGTGTGTTGCTGTGAAGAGAAAATCCATTGTTTCCATTTGACTGCAGTGCGGTAAGATACATTAGTGTCTGATAGTGTTTGAAAAAGGAGAGTGTTTAGTCTAGGTCTGGTCGGGAGCAGCTCCTACAATCTCCATATTTAGAGTTTTCATGGGGAGCAGAGAGACAGATAGAGGTGCAGAGATGTAGAGAGACTGCAGAGAAGAAGGTGAGAGGAAGAGGGAGGAGGGGAGAAAGATAAAGAAAGAGAGAGAGAGTGCAAAAGAGAAAGTGCAGAGAAGAAAAACAAAAAAAGTGTTAAGTAAGAAAGGCGAGAGTCTTAATAAAAAATGATATGCAGCTGTTGGTCTCAAGGTCATGATTTATAGAGAGCACCCACGGTCTACCCCCAAACACACACGCACTCACACACACACACGCACACACACACACACACACACACACACACACACACACACACACACACACACACACACACACACACACACACACACACACACACACACACACACACACACACACACACACACACACACCGGTCAAGACCACTGCCGGGCGGGCGGGCAGTCTGCAGTCTCCGTGCCTGCGGTGTGATAATGCCAAAGATAGCAGACGCCAGAGCCAAGATGACAATCAGCTCGTGGTCAGTTGCCACGGCCACACCTGTCATATACAGGGATAGAGTGCAACTGGCTGGACACCGCAGATGGCCGCACCGATAATAGCCCTAGCACATTGCACCCCACACAGGCTAAGGTCAAGGGTTGAGTTCTACAGACAGCTTGTAAGCTTTCCCTCCTTACCAACCAAGGAACTTAACTTATAACTTATAACTACCGATATAAGTAAATATATTTCTGCTATGCAATCCCGGTTTTATTTTGTAATTTCACTAATTTATGTCCCAAAAACACAGACTGCGACACTGCGTTGGAAAGTGAAGGGGGTGGGCCTTGGCTGTGGCTAAAATGGCTAAGGTACCCGGCTATTTCGCTGGGGACCCGGGTTCGATTGTGGCCTGCGGTCATCTCCCGATTCTCTCCCATCTCTGTCTCTCATCCATTTCCCGTCATCTCGTCACTGTCACTATCTAATAAAGGAAAGCACTTTAAACAGAAAGAAAGTGGTAGGGGTGAGGGAGCACCCCTTTTCTCAGTAAGCAAGGAGCATGCAAGCTTTCCCTACCAGGCAACCACCACATTTTTAAACCCACAGAGATAAAAGGACGAGCCAAAATTTAAGGGCTTATGGTTTTAAATAAGATGTTAGGGGATGTCCCGTCGGTCGAGGAGGGGAAAGTCCTGATTGGCTTGTTTGAACTGGCTTTTGGGTGGAGTCTGTGCCTCTCTCTCACTCACTCACTCACGGCACCGTGGTGATGGTAATAATTATGCGTAACATGCCAACCCCAAATCATCCCCTGTCCTCCGTCATCCTGCACCGTCATTGGTGGGTCTCGTTTTTCCCACTAGAATTATTGTTTGGAGATGTAATGTATATTTTTAAACAGCAGGATACTGTGACGCACTGCATGGTAAAAAAAATGTTGTTATATTCAACACTTACTCTGGAGTAGTCTGGGGCCAAATGCACTCTACTCAAGATGCCAAATCAACTCTCTGAGTGTGGGCTTTAACACTGCAAAATGTACTGTGCCAGTGAGCCATGTGGGACCCAGGTTCGAGTTCCGTCCTGGGTTATATGCGCCCCGATCCTTCCCCATCTCTCTCTCCCACTCATTTCCTGTCCCATTCTTCACTTTCCTATCCAAGAATACCCCGAAATATACTTGAGAAAAATAACAGGCTGCCCACATGGGCTTTACCAGCAGGGCTGATCTGAATCGGCTCTTCCAGGTAACGCACACGCAAACCGCAATTACGGGGTCCAGCGTCACAGAGGTGTGGGGGCGTTCCAGTGAGAGTCAGACAATAGGGCCGCCGGCTAACTCAATACCTGCACAGATGGCCACTCCCTCTCTGGCACACCTCCTCCTGCTGTCGGACACAAATACACATTCGCGAGCACTGCCCACACACACATGCACGCACACACACACACACATGCACAGCCAGGCCTTGGAGGGGGACCGTCTTTAATCCCGCTTCATGGCCCTTAGCTTACACACACACACACACACACACACACACACACACACACACACACACACACACACACACACACACACACACACACACACACACACACACACACACACACACACACACACACAACCGCATGCACGCACACACTCTAATACAGGGGCAGATGTTCTTTTATTTCCCTACTGTGTGGTTTCAGTACCTGTACACACCTGTCTGTCTCCAATACACACACACACACACACACACACACACACACACACACACACACACACACACACACACACACACACACACACACACACACACACACACACACACACCACCTTTGTCTCCAGAATGAGCCCCTGAGCTTTACCTGACACTAACCTGGCTGCTAAATCTGCTCCCTGAAGCAGAACTAATTTCAGAAGCCACACGGGCACAGTCTAATTAACAAACACACACAGCTCACATTCACATTCACATTCACACACACACACACACACACACACACACACACACACACACACACACACACACACACACACACACACACACACACACACACACACACACAAACACACACACACACACATACACACACACACACACACACACACACACACACACACACACACACACACACACACACACACAGATCTCACAATACACAGCACACTGACTCTCACACAACTTTTCTTGTTTCACTCTCTATAAACTTGAGAACCTTCTGTGCTCTTCAGCTGGCAAGTGTGTTGGAGATAACCCAGTAGCCTACCTTAGGTCACTGTGGCGCAGGTACATTTCCTTGGCGAAGATCTAAGACCGGAATGTACATAAATAAGTTGCTGAGAATTGGCCAGAATGAGGGTTTTTTTGTTTTGTTTTTTTCCCTTTTCTCACTCATTGAATCACTTACTCACTCACTCACTCACTCACTCACTGACTCATCATCACACTGCTTGTATTAGACCTGAACATTATGTTCTTCACGGATCTTCAAAAGATAAAGACACACAGACACACACATACACGCACACAGACTCACCTGAAAAACACATCACATGTGCACACACACATATATTTCTGGCTAATGGACCTTTTCTAACCTTTGCTCATTACTCACGGATGCATTCACTCATTACCTGGTGTACACTCATGTTCCCTTTACACAAAATACCATTGAAATTACACACAGAGGTGTCCCTAGCACACATGGTACAGAGACATGCCATCACACTGACTCAGACTTCATACTGCCAGGCCTTAACCCTTGCTGGCTGTTTGCCATTGACTGATACACTCACTGATAAACCATTAGCATTTATGTTTTCCAGTCACATTGTGCACAGTATTTTTTCCTATAGCCCCTTTTCCCTCACATTTGAAAGCAAATTAAAAGTTAAACAAATCATTTTTTAGCAATAGAAGATACAGTACGTTTCCAGTTAGATGTTTATCAACAGTGCCAACAGTGTTGCATCAGGAGTGTTTCTAGAGCATTAGAATTTTTTTTATATGCACATCAAGTATTGCGTCAACATTTTAGTGGAATAGAACAGTTTGTGATTAGAATGTAGGAAAACGAGAATGCCCTGCGCAAGGAGCAAAATAATCTGTCATCAGGTGTTGGAGCAAACTGTGATCAAGTGCTGGAACTCTCGAGCCAGGTCCAGTTATAGCTTCTGCCCCTGTGTGCCTTTCCTATATCACATTATCGTT
>NC_085870.1:32181359-32183859 GCF_034702125.1 Engraulis encrasicolus
CACACAAACTGTATGCAGCTTGACACTGATCAAAAGAGTGTCATTATATCAGTGGGATTTTTCTTCCCTACACTCGTCATTTTTTTCACCACAACAAAACCAAGTGACCGCTTGTTATTATTGCTTAGTCTTACAACAGAGGTTGATGACGTTACGTACAATAAGCCTATGCATCGTCGCCTCAACCATCAAGATATTAAAACATCCATCCAATGATTAAATGCTTTCCAGAACAAACGCGTTTGCATGGATAAAAAAGCCAATCCGTGACCACCACAGGAAAATTCAACTTATGAAGGCCCTATAAAATATCACATTGCCAACAACAAAGTTAAGCTACATGTTTCAGCTATTACAATAAAAGGAGCGCGTAGGCGTAGCAGCGTCAGCGATTCACAAACAGCACGGAAAGACGGCTTCTTTCTTCATCTACCATGCCAAGAGGCAGATAATGACGTGACATGCCATTAGGAAAAGATTGCAAAAAATACATTTAGTTTAAAATCATAGTTGCAAAAGACACGACAAGCAATAGACTAAAACAAGATAGCCTATTTGTTGGATTTGAGAAAGTGAACGTGGGGATGCGCCGTAATTAACATGTAATACAAGACACAGGTGGTTGTGACAGGCAGCTCACACACGTAAAGAGATGTGGAAGATTTCTCGCGCAACAATACAAACAAGTTTAAGAAACTAAATCAATACATAGGCCTATTTGTGACTGATTTGAGCGAGTGGGGAGGGACGACATCTTCAGTTTCAGGCAATAGACTACATGGGAAAAACGCCGAGGCGGTGAGCTAATCTGCCTGGCCAAACAGGGTACGGTAGTTCTTGGGTAGAGGGCAGAAAGACTAGCTTCACTTCAACACAGCATCCCATGACAGCTCAAGGCAAATGGAAGATTTCTATGTGCTGGCGCAACATTACAAGACAAGTGCAAGGCAATATATCAAATGGGTATTGGGTTATAACATGACTGATTTGATTAAGTCAGGATGACAATTTGGTCCGAGGTGATGAAAGGGATGGGAAATTACGAAACGCCGAAGCGGCACATAGCTACACTAGCTGGGTGTGTTGAGGGGGCTAACCTGTCTCTCCCTGGGTCACGTCTCGTATCCGTCATCTCTACTCGTACCTCCCCTGCTCGAACCATCTCGCCCGCACTGTTCGCCCGCCGCCGCCTCCTCCGCCTCCACCTTGCACTCGTTGATGCACCGGCGGCCCTACTGTCCCAACCTGAGGTCGAGCTGTGTGATTCACCACACCTCCCACGGCCACACGAGAGCTACCGGTCCGGAGCTCGAGCTGGTGGTGCTTTTAGCTTTGAACAAGTCAGTGATTTTAACACACATGTGTTTGTCTCTGCCTGTGTTTGAGTGTCTTTTAGTATGCCTATGTCTATATGTGCACATGTGTGAGCAGGGCTGGACTGGGATCTGAAAAGGGCCCGGGCACTTTTTGACGCCTGAGGGCCCGACACCGATGCCTATCGGTATTTATGACATCGTATAATATAGCCTATTAAAAAGCTCACACGAAAAAATGCTTCATCACTACTCACAATAACCTTCTTGGGGAGATGGTCACAGTGTACCCTCATGTTCCCTTCATCCTGCTGAGTATGTTTGAGGGTAGGAGATAGAGAGAGGTGGACAACTAACTATTTTCCTGATTATTTTCCTGGCCAGTGAATCTCAATATAAACGTATTCATACCATTTCCCTGAAGCAAAAACTGAAAACAGGTCCTACAGACACAAACACCTTAACATTGATAAGCCATATTTCACACACACACACACACACACACACACACACACACACACACACACACACACACACACACACACACACACACACACACACACACACACACACACACACACACACACACACACACACACACACACACACACACACTACAATTGACACCAAATTATAATAATAAAATGTAATAAAAATAATAATTTCCTAGATGTTTCAACTTCAAATTGCTCCAGTCCACAGATACTGTCAGTCAGCTTACTAAATGGCAACACCACCCCTCCCCTTTCCCAACGCACACAAACTGTATGCAGCTTGACACTGATCAAAAGAGTGTCATTATATCAGTGGGATTTTTCTTCCCTACACTCGTCATTTTTTTCACCACAACAAAACCAAGTGACCGCTTGTTATTATTGCTTAGTCTTACAACAGAGGTTGATGACGTTACGTACAATAAGCCTATGCATCGTCGCCTCAACCATCAAGATATTAAAACATCCATCCAATGATTAAATGCTTTCCAGAACAAACGCGTTTGCATGGATAAAAAAGCCAATCCGTGACCACCACAGGAAAATTCAACTTATGAAGGCCCTATAAAATATCACATTGCCAACAACAAAGTTAAGCTACATGTTTCAGCTATTACAATAAAAGGAGCGCGTAGGCGTAGCAGCGTCAGCGATTCACAAACAGCACGGAAAGACGGCTTCTTTCTTCATCTA
>NC_085870.1:32193859-32228859 GCF_034702125.1 Engraulis encrasicolus
GCAACATGCTGTAACGACATCCACGAATAGACTGTCTCCCAATGGTTATATATTTCTTACTTGTCTGTAAACCATTTGGGGTATAAGGAGACACTCTACAATCATACAGCCATGGAGCTATGCTCTGTTGCAGTGGACTACATTAGTCCAGTCACCAGAGGACTACACCAGAGCAACTGAATGCATTATGCATTATGCATTATGGAGTCCAGCTCAGTCCAATCATCTCACTCCACTGTCTCCACTGGAAAGCTCTGGGACTCTGTTTCAATATCACCATCATCATCATTATGAGCTCTACTATACATCATCTCTAAAAACGTTCCTCTGGTACCTTTCTTGAGATTTGTTTGGCAGCGGGCAAAAGTAAACATTTTCCAGCAGAATGATCTGCCAAGCATCTGTCTTATTCATGAGCTTTCAAATGCTCAGGAGAAGCCTAGCGTCATTTTTGTGAGGATCGGAGCAAGCATACGTAGCACCTTATTCTGCCTCATCAGAAAGAGCTTGCGTGCAATGATTGAGATGGGATGAGAGCACTACATACATACAGCTGTAATTTTTCATAATACAGCAGGAAGCGTGACCCACCATTTAGAACCCCTCCCGGTCATTTAGCAATGAGATCATGTGTCATCGGGCTTCCAACAAAAGCTGGAGGTTTCTTGTGTAATATCAAAAGGTTGGCTATTGGGGTTGGGTGTCCTGCATGTACAAGCTTGTCCCTTTCAGTCTTATTTTAGCGTGTCTGATTTATTATGGCAGAAGGCTGCAGCTTTATCTTATTATATTCCATTTGCACCATTGGACCATAAAGGTCTATATCTGAAGACCTTCCCAGAACTGTATACAAGCCATTTAGATGCAATTTTAAATGTTATTTATTTGACCGTGTCAATTGGACTGTATTGAGATTATTAGATTTTATCAGATTATCAGATTTTTCCAGACTAAATTCAAACAACAAAATAATGTGATACTGAGAATCACAATAACAACACATGCTTTTTGAATATTTGAATATTTGAATATTTGAATATTTCTGAAAGTGGATATGTAGCACTTTTTGAAAAAAAATCTGTGTTTTGAGCAGTGTTAATTTCGTCAACCACGACGATGACGAAAATATTTCGTCAACGCCCCTTTTTCCCTTGACGATGACGAGACGATGACGAACTAAAAATTGCCTCAAGCAAATCAAAATATGACGAAAATAAAAAAATATTTTCGTCAAGCAGACTAAGACGAGACGAAATTTACAAGCCATGGACGAATGAACATTAAAAATATATAATTATTCATAAATAATTTGTAATTTGTAATTGTAATATAGGCCTAGTGTCTTGAACTTCATAGGTGATTGCGCGCTCACGCTGTGTTGCCTCTCTTGTATCTGCTGGCAGCCAATGCATGGCGCGGCTCAGTCAGTAGTTCTGTAGCCTAGTAGTTCAGTGAGTCCATTTAAGTTGAGTTTAGGTCCTAAAACATTCCCAGAGAAAGAGAAAAAATAGCCGACGTTGAGGGAAGTGTTCATTTTGAAACATGTTCAACAACCCTCTTATCCATGACGAAGACATGTGTTTCTGCAGTAGGTAATGACAGTCGCGCCAATCCTCCTCTGATACTGTCATTCTAAACCTCCTCGAGCTTCCACTATTCTCCTTTTCACTTAGGCTGTCTTAGCCCGGCGTTCGATTGTCTGTTCTTTTTTAATAATGTTTGCTATATTTGTTGTTTAACCATATCAGTAGGCAGCAAGAAAATCATGAAGGTCGGATTTGTGAATGTATTTAAATCAGTCACCGCAGGAGCGCGCGCCAGCAGGGGGAAAGTTGGCCTGTCTAATGTAACAGAGGCACGGCTACTGTAGCCCAGTTTTGAAAAGAATCAATGGATGGGCGATCGCTAAGGAGTTTTAAAACTGTTGAGATTTGAAACTTGTTCTCGTCGAGAAGCAACGCTAAAAGACCAAGGAAGATCGACAGCATTTTCCTCCGTGCGTTCCTAAGTTCCAAAAACTCTTTCCAGGTACATGCTTATCGAGCATCTCCGACATCCCCGACAAACAAAACAGCATTAGTGTTTATATTTGGTATGTGTATGTTGTATTTCTATCGTCCGCATACCCCCCGCCCTGCCTAACTATTTTTCCTGGACTTTTGCAGGCATACGAAGCGTGCTCGCGCAATCTATTTAAGCCTATTCCAACACATGCCACGAGTCATTATCCCTGCTCGCATTGCCAATTGAAAACAAAAACCGCTAACTTGCATAGTCTACCATCAGCAGTATTTTATCTGACTCGTGGTCATCGGGAAGCCACTATCAGGGGAGACTTCTTGAACTTCATGCAGACTTGGGATGTCTGGTCTTCCCACTGCCGCATTGGCAATACTGCAGGCTTTAAGTCCGGCGGTCAGGTGAAGAAGAGCATGTAGCTTCCTCCGTGATCAAACTCAAAATGAAATATAATATGCAGCAGCTTCTAATGCACGAGAGAGAGAGAGAGAGAGAGAGAGAGAGAGAGAGAGAGAGAGAGAGAGAGAGAGAGCGCAGCCTGCACCTGGATGTGTGTGTGTGTGTGTGTGTGTGTGTGTGTGTGTGTGTGTGTGTGTGTGTGTGTGTGTGTGTGATGCTCTTTTGCTCTATGATGTTGAAATTACTGATTTGGGTTTTGGTGGAAAATGACCAAGTAACAAGGTGAATATTTGCTGCAATAGGCAATATTAGTAATACTTAAAATGACTAAAAATTTAAATGTTGACTAAAATTTGAAATGTTGACTAAAATGACTAAAATGACTAAAATTTGACTATGACTAAAATTGATTTTCGTCATTTTGACTAAGACTAAGACTAAATTGGGAAGGCAATGACTAAAATATGACTAAGACTAAAATTGATTTTCGTCATTGTGACTAAGACTAAGACTAAATCAAAAAAAGCTGACGAAATTAACACTGGTTTTGAGTATTAGCCGTGTCTGCAGAGTGTACATATAGGTGAGTTGCTGTTGCAGGTATTTCTGAATTTGTGGAGTTGCATGTCAGGAAAGGTCAGGACAGGACTGATGCCACTACCTGCCACTCTCATCCTCTCTCAGTCTGCATGTCTCTCGGTCACGTGCAGCATTATACTTGTTCTAGCTAGCTGAGGAATTTTGCGCAAGTCGTTGAAGAGATGTTTTATGACTTGCCAGACATCCGATACACACTCACTACAAATTTCAGAAGTTATGAAAAGTATGCTGCCATAATTTAAGAGTTCATACGGACCACCTCTGACAATTTTATTAGTCTATCTGATGACTTGGCAGTGAGTTCGCTGAGGTGAAGAGAACATGCAGAAACCAACGTGGCAGAAGCTGAAGTTGAGAATTTACAACGCTGGGTTTCGTTCCCTCCAACGTAGCCTATGGAGCCAAAAGAGATGCCTCTCCTATCCACCGATCCAACCACGCTTCATCCACTTCACATTCCTCCCTTTTTCTCTGTTCCTGTTCTGTTAATTTATATTTTTCTGCCCTGTTGTCATTCTTGCCTTTATTTACTTTCTTCAGTTTTAACAAGAACAGACAGATTTTTAGCTTTCTGTAGAAGCGCAATCACGGCGCTAAATAAACTGCTGTGTTGTGTCAAGTCAGTCAAAGAGCACCGAGCAAATGCCACGATACGCACGTGTAGTGATTTAAACAAATATGACCCAATTCTTGTCTCAGCACGTCTGAGTCTGCGGTGGAATCCATTTGATACACCCCACAAGAAAAAAAGTGCCTGGGAGCTCTTTTGTAAATAGCCACCTGAACTGAACGGGCTAATTACAACTCGGAGGCAGTTTCGATCGAGGAGTTATTATTTTCATTTGACTCATTCGCTCAGCTGTTGCGTTCCACCGGCTCTGACTCACAGCAGCGCATTCACGAAATCTCAGAAGAGAAACGAGACAGGCTCACATCCTGGCGCCGTCATATTGTCATCCCCCTGTTGTCCCCTCGACCCCACCCCCATTCCAGGCCCCCAACATGCACACACACACACACATGCATACACACACACACACACACACTCCATCCCCACCTCCCCTCGACCCTACCCCCATTCCAGGCCCCGAACACACACACACACACACACACACACACACACACACACACACACACACACACACACACACACACACACACACACACACACACACACACACACACACACACACACACACACACACACACACACACACACACACACACACACACACATCATCCCCACCTCCCCTCGTCCGCCATCCCCATTCGGCCCCTCTGTGGTGTCCAACTCTCCTCCAGCATTACTCCTCCTGTCCATCCCTGTTGCCACCCCCACACCACAGCCCCCCATTTCAAACACCACCATACCTACTCCCCACCACCCATCCCCATCCCCATCCAGCTCCTCTATGGTGTCCAAGTGTGGAGGTTGTTTCCTCTCCTCCAGCACTGCTCCTCTTGTCCCAGTTTATCCCCCCTCAGCAGAGCCCCCCCCCCCCCCCAAACACACACACACACACACACACACACACACACACACACACACACACACACACACACACACACACACACACACACACACACACACACACACACACACACACACGCACACACACACACACACACTCATCCCCCATTACAAATACCTCCATCCCCATTCCCCGCCCACCACCACCCCCCATCCCCATGCAGCTCCTCCATGTTTGGAGGGCCTTTTCTTTTCTTTTCCTTTCCTCCAGTGGTGCTCACTCCGCTCCTCCTGTCTTTGCTCAGAGCCATGCGATGTGTTTACCGAGCCCAGCAGGAGTGTAGGATTACAGCAGCCAGCAGCTCCTCACTTCACACTGCACAAGATGGAGTGGCGGGGAAGAAGAGAGGAGGAGGAGGAGGAGGGGGCGGGTGACAGAGAGATGGGTTGAAGAGATGGGAGGAGAAGAGAGAGGTGGAGAGTAGGGAGCGAGAGAGGAGGTGAAGACAGAGAGAGAAAGAAGAGACTGGGTGAGCGACACTGAAAGATGGAGCAAAAGAAAGAGGGTGAGAGACTGACAGACACAGAGAGAAAGAGAGGGAGGGAGAGAGAGCGACTGAAAGACGGGAAGGTAGAGGAGGAAAGGAGGGAGAGGAAAAATGAGAGAGGAAGGGAGGAATGGAAAGAGAATGATGAGGGGAAAAATCCCTGTGTGTGCGGCAGCATACATTATGTCACCCGTGGGTGCAGTTGTGTCATTGCCCCCCTTGCATGTCAGAGGCTACAGGGGCAACAGCTCATCTGGGGAATGGACTTCTAAAAGTGTGTGTGTGCGTGCATATGTACGTGCATGTGTGTGCGTGCGTGCCTGCATGTGTGTGTGTGCGGGCCTGAGTGCATGCGTGCATGTGCGTGTGCATGTGTGTGTGCATTAGTGTGTGCATGCATGTGTGTGTGCGTGTGTGTGTGTGCATGAGTGCGTGCGTGTGATCCTGTGTTCATGTGATTTCCCCAGTGTCCTATCCATAGCTGAATCTCTGTTGGGCTGCTGTAGTCCCTATACTTCTGCTTACTCCTTCTCTTCTCCTTCTCTCCCCCTCTATCTCCATTACTCTCTGTCTTTCTTTCTTTCTTTCTTTCTTTCTTTCTTTCTTTCTTTCTTTCTTTCTTTCTTTCTTTCTTTCTTTCTTTCTTTCTTTCTTTCTTTCTTTCTTTGACTTTGTATCTTTGCTCATCTTGTTCTTGGATAACCCTTAGTCAAAGTGATTTGTGAAACTTTTCTGTTCTTAGCTTTCAGCAGTATACAAACACACACACACACACACACACAAATGCACACATGGACACACAGGCACGTATACGCATACTGTATAATACCCACGCTTAATCTCTCTCTCTCTCTCTCTCTCTCTCTCTCTCTCTCTCTCTCTCTCTCTCTCTCTCTCTCTCTCTCTCTCTCTCTCTCTCTCTCTCTCTACCTCCTGCTCCCTTGATCAGCGTTGCACCTCATTTCTTCCCCCTTTCCAGCCCAATGCTTTTTTTACTGCTCCCGTGGCCCCCGTCTCACCCCCTCAACTCCTCACCCAGGACCCCCCGAGCCCCCGGCCCCCTAAACCCCAGATTGAGGCAGCGGCAGCAGCAGCCATGTCCGCAGTAGCAGTCTGGACTTAACAACACCATACATACCCCTTGCACTAATTACCATACCCTTGCACTCATTTCATGCAGAGGCCCTGGACCTGCATAATTGAGCACTGATTGATTTCAGGTCAGGTGGAAAGGGGGTGAATGTCTGCATCTGTTGATGTTGGAAATGATTGGATCTGATTTTACCCAAATTACTAACATTTGGTCATGACGTTTTTACATGTAATGTGCAACCCGGACGACACTCATCCTAGCCCTCTCTAAGTGTTGAATTAATACTGCAAACATTGCTGTGTGGGTTTCAAGGGAAACTATAAAGTGCATTTGCTCCTTCTCTATGAATCGAATGAAACCTGCAAACATTGCAGTGTCTGCAAGGGATTCAAGGGCCACTATAATGGATTAAAAGAACATACATGTATATGTACAGAGATTAGCACACTATGGAATGTGTTAGCAGACATTAACACTCTATGGGGTGTGTTAGATCCTACTGTCAAAGAGCTGAATTAACACTGCAGACGTTTACAATGTGGGCTGCAGGAGCTTGAGGGGGCCGCTGGCTGGGCCATTGGGGGCCAGGGTCCCAATGCTCCGTCGGGCTGGGCCCCGCCTCGCTCGGTTGGACGCCTGCAGAAATGACGGCTATTTCCTGCCATCACAGGAAGCGGGCCGATTGGAAGCAGATTTCCACAGAGAGCAACGTTGGCTGTGATGTGGCTAGCGACGTCTTAACCCCCCCACCTCCACCCCCCCTCCTCCTCCTCCTCACCGCTGCACCCCCCTCTTAATCACTCACAGACTGGGCCCGCCGATGACACACACACACACACGTGTGCACACACACACGCATGCGCGCGCACACACACACACACAAACACACACACACACAAACACACTCACACACACACACACACATGCGCGCGCACACAAACACACAAACACACACACACACACACACACACACACACACACACACACACACACGTCTACACACACACACACACACACACACACACACACACACACACACACACTGTGCAAACACACAGGCAGGCGCACATACACACACCTTCACATACACACTGACTATGCAAACACTTCGGCATGCATGGCCAGAGAGAGAGAGAGAGAGAGAGAGAGAGAGAGAGAGAGAGAGAGAGAGAGAGAGAGAGAGGATAAGAGAGAACAGCATTTTTTTGCGGCTGCAGTTCCCTTAATCACTCACAGCTTTGGAGTGCCACATCGATCAGTGGTGGGGAAATAGAGACAGAAAAGACAGAGTGATGGAGAGGGGGAGCAAGAGAGAGAGAGGGAGAGAGAGAGAGAGAGAGAGAGAGAGAGAGAGAGAGAGAGAGAGAGAGAGAGAGAGAGAGAGAGAGAGAGAGAGAGAGAGAGAGAGAGAGAGGTCAGGTCCACTCGAAGCTAACTGTTCTGCTACTTTTCTTCTTTACGTACGTGGAAAGTCATGGGGAATGTACTCACATGATGACATTATCATGGCACAGACAGGCCTTTCCTAAATCATTATTTATTAGTCTCACAGCAGCCTGTTGCGATCGTTCAGGGACGTTGCAAAATTATTTTCCACATTCTTTTTGTTGGACAAGAGTCAGAATAAGATGGTGTGTTTATGAGGTCAATTGTATGATTCACAACATAAGTATCTTGTGTTTTGTTGCATTCCCTCGTTATTTTGCCAGAAGTTTTTGACTTCACATATTTCGTAAGAGGAACCTCCCCGATGAATAGGAGTGGGTTTGGAGATTCCTCTTTTGACAAGAAAGTTTGGTGTGAGGCCAATTAGGCAAAGCACACATGAGATGCCTTAGAGGAAAAACATTGTTTGTTTACTGAAGATTTATTGGATGACTGTTGGTGGTAGAGCCAAAAGACCAGAAACACTGCATGACATCATCAGCTCTCATAGCTTTATAATGCACATGTACAGTATACAGCACAAGGTATTATTGTAATTCCATCATTTCCCTTTTGTTTGTTGCTGTTTCGATAAGTTAGACACGTTTTATATTTGTATGGTGGAGCTATGTCACGGTATATGTATATTGCCTATTTAAATATAATACTGTACATTGTATAGGAAGGATGAATCACCGCACACTGGTATTCTTTGCTGGTAGTTTATTTGGTTCACCAAATGAACTACCAAAAAAGAATACCAGTGTGCAGTGATTCATTTACTTGGATTACTTTTACTGCACATCACCAGCACCTGGACAGTGGTTGTGCACAGGGACGCTACTTTCAATACTACATTCTATACTGCAATACTACATTATATTGAATATTGTGCAGAAATGTAGACAGACAAGCACAAACCTGATCACAATCCTTATCCTTTCTGAAGATATGGCATGTCATCAAATGAACAGGAACATGTATTGCATGCAGTGGAATTTCAGCAAACTAGTCAGCCTTACAGTAACTAGTCATCTCTAAGGGTTGGGAGAGTGATTGTGTGGAGATAGTTACTCAAAGGTCTTACTTCATGACTTTCCTCCCTATTCAACACTATTTACTTCTGATATCCGGATTTTAGACAAGAACAATATAACAATGGACACTATGTACACATGTAACGGTTAAAAATATTTTCTAATATTTTCTAAAAATATATAGGGGGCGCTGTGGCGCAGCGCGCTAAGCTCCCCACATTTTTGCTTGCATGACCAGGGCACCCAGGTTGTCCGGCCTGAGTCATTTCCCAATCCTACCCCATATCTCTCCCCCACTTACTTCCTGTAATCTCTTCACTATCACAATCAAACAAAGACATACAAAGCCTCCTCAAAAAATCCCAAATCACATCATATAATGAAATAATAGAGAAATAAATTTGATGAACTTTGATTAATTAATTCGATATTTGAATAAACTTGATGACGTGCCAACTGTTCCATGGTTCAGTATTGTACAAATCTATAGATGTTGCTTGATAACAACATATGGAGCCAGGAGTGTGAATGTTCTCTCTAGACACAGATGTACATGCACTTGATCTCATTTTGTGCCTCTTCGTGAGTGCCTCTCGCACAGGAAGCCAGAAGGAGGTAATTGATTGACAAGGGAAAGCCATATGGCACAGTGATCAGGACACTGAGGTGTCTTTGTTGCAGAGCATCTGTGGAAGGCTACAATTCTGCCTATGTTGGGAAATGGTGAATGACTATCTACTGAACTGTCTAACCACCATGCAGTGGTGTAGAATGCGGGTCTACGGAGTATACCCACTTAAAATTGATTGATCCATTATTTTGAATGGCACAAATATATACAGTATACCCACTTCAAAAAATGCTCCAATATACAGTATACCCACCATAAAAAAGTACACCACTGCCACCATGCACATATTGAAGATAGGTGTATTCATTTATTATCTTAAGGCAGTTGTAGTGTGGACAGTACCATAACATTTAGTCACTGTTATCCTCTAGAATCTTGCCTGTTCTATCTGAAATAACCAAATTGAATTTCATCACCTGGGAGAATTTGAAAGGAACTATACTCTAGTCTGAACAAAAATGGAGGCAGATCATATTTTGACATATAAGGTGGGACATATGGAATGCATGGGAAACATTTTGTGTGAGATGTTTCTAACCTCAAACTGACGACTACACCCTTCGACTCTGCCTACACATCCAGGGTGTCTGGTCAAAGGTTGTAGACTGTAGAGGTTATGAGTAAAGCTGTGTGTAACTCTGAGACTTTATAATCCCGGACTCCCCTTTATTGCATTACTGGGCAGCGTTTCTACACTGCATACATCCAGACGTCCCAAATCATACATATATTAATGTCACTAACAGCTGCCAAAAAAATCTCATAGGGCCATAAACGTCGGAATCAGAATTTCCAATGTCAACATCAATTTCTCTAGGAAAATCTGCATTACTGAAGAACAATAGAAAGAAATACATGGTCTCCACTGTATACGTTTATACTGTAGTGCATAGTATATAGTGTTATTAGAGTATGTGTATTTAAATACAGAGTGCTTTTTTCCCTCCATGTCTTATATTTGGTTTGCCCGAAAGGACCTGAGACATCAACAGCAGCTGTGTGGCTGAGAGTACTTCTGTGGCACTGCCGTTCCCATCATCCTCGTCAGTGTGTGATACTGGCTGGGAGGACACCCACATAGAGTGTGACCCAGTGTCCCCAAGTGTGGCGCAGGTGCGTCCCAGATGAGGGGCAGGCTGAGACGCATCCGTGCTAGGGGAGCCTGTGGGAGCCATACTGAAGCTCCATGTTGGTATGGTATGGCAAAGCCGCCCCAGCCCTCTCAAACCTCACCAACCAACCATAGCAACCAGCATCTGTGTCCCATTACCAATCCCACCAGCTCAGCTCCCATGCTCCCATACACAGGCACAGCCTGCTCTGCAATGCATAACCTACTGGCCTACTACCCCCAAAAACCACAACACTCACACACATGTACACACTGACATGCCAATGCACACATGCACACACGCGCCCGCACGCACATGCATACACACATGCACACTCTCTCTCTCTCTCTCTCTCTCTCTCTCTCTCTCTCTCTCTCTCTCTCTCTCTCTCTCTCTCTCTCACACACTCTCACTCACTCTCACACACACACACACACACACACACACACACACACACACACACACACACACACACACACACACACACACACACACACACACACACACACACACAAAGCCACATACCGCAACCCACCAAATCAGACAGAGACACGCCCTGCGTGAGACTTTCCCTAAAATCTCAGACATAATGCGATCACCATGGATTTCCAGCGATACAGAGGTTCCTACTCTTTAGTTCCTCTCCTCACTATGTATATACACGCAAAAGACCAAAGGTATTATGTGTTTACTGCAAGGGAATTGCCTCATTATAGAGCTACTCAATAGCTTTCCCCTAAAGAACCATCAAAACCCCTTGTGATTATAGGACATGTAAACCTCCCTTGATCTCTTACAGTCTGTGTCTCTCTGAGTGAAAATTAAAAAAAAGTCCTCAACACTGCTTGAGTTCCCAGTATTTCATTATTACACTAAGCCGAGTGCAATGTTTTGACCATTAGGTCTTCATCAGGCAACGTATCCATGTATCCAAATATCCATGATCCACTTTCCTGACAGTAACTTTTTTGGACTAAAGTACATCCGCTTCAACAAAGTACACTGCGATATGCTGGTGAAGATTATTACAATCACATCACCTCTGAGATAAGAGAATTCAACATGGTGCACTCACAGTACATTTGTTGATACAGTGTTTTTTACTGAAAATAAATCACAATATCAGCAAATGTAAGTCTGTCAGTGTGCTGTGACTTCACACTCAACTGAAAGAATGTTGGCCACACAGAGCGCCACACTTTGTTGAAGCCTCTCATGTGCGGCCAGCGCATGTAGCTCAGCGGTGAGGACTCAGGAGGGTCATGGGAAGAGGCCAGTGCCCACGGGGCTTGTTGTCCTGTCCCAGGGTGACTCCGAGGGCAGCCAGCCAGTCCTAAAGCCTCCCAGCCCAGTTCCAACCCCATCCCCATTTGCCTTTTAGCCACTATATTGGATGAGTTCCAGACATCACCAGCCAGCCACTACTCGCACTTAACAGCTTTAACGGCAGTCTCAGGCTATCTTCTATGCAACATCTAATTTGTCGATTGGATTGCAGTTGGATTGCAGCGTTTGTTTCATTCGTCCTTGGCTGATCTGGTGAATTTTCCCCGTACAAACATAGCTGCTAACAGTCCCATGTTCCAGACTTATCACCCGCTGCCTTGCCAATCAATGTCATCCCCCCATGATTTCTGACCCCCGTGCCCAATGTCTCATGCAGGACATTACCATCATTTACTGTCAACATTGATTGCTATTGCGGTGTCTGGTTTGTCCTCAGCTGATCTGATTAATAGTAGTAGAGCTGCACGCTACACAACTTTTGTCCCAAAGTGCATCCAAGACCCCCTGTTTTCCCTCTTTTTCAGATGTATTTTCCAGCCACCTTGCCAGTTGTATGCCTGCCTCCTTGTGCAGTCTGCTGTATGCTATTTCAACTTTTCAAATCGTTATTTATTGTCTGGTTTGTCCTCAGCTGATCTGATGAACAATGCGATATGCTCCACAGTGTTGCAGCCATGTGCCCCATGGAGTGCTGCCTGCTGGGTATGGTGGCGTGTGGGTGTGAGTGTTGGGGATGGGATCGGTAGAAGGTGTTGGGGATATGGAGTGATCGTAAGGCCAAATCATTGACGTGCAGGAGGCACTTTGAGGACACGGTTAGTGTTATTATCAGTGGAGCTGGAGCTCAAAACCTGAAGAAGAGCTCCTTTCCAAAATAATCTTCACTGGCTTTTTTTTATTTGATAAGGTGACATCAGGCCAGTTGGAACTGGGTTATTGCTACTTGATCTTTTTCTAACCAAATTCAAACATCCAAACAGTGATTTTACTGAGAAGCACAAATAAAAGCCCATCTTTTGAAATTGATATACAGTATGCAGCAGTAGTTGGAAAAGAGAGCTTCGTGTATTCATGCGGCCACATTTCCAGTGGCACCCCTGATGTCACTGGTAAAGCTGCCACAGCTGGCGATGTGGGGGAACCTTATAGGACCACAGCAGATGTGTGTGGCTGGTTTGCGGCTAATGGAACGCACAGCTGGCATCTATCAACCTCGCCGTTCTTTTTCAAGGAAAGCCTTGGTAATGTCCTTGGCAATTTGAACTTAGATGGCCGTCCTCTGAACATCTAAAAGCTCTACTACATGGGCCCCAGATCGCACTCAATTCAGAAAATTGGGCTTGCAAGCAGTGGTGGTGTTTTGTTTCGTTCAACAAGTCCCTTTCACTGGAGAAACACTCAGATCTTGGTCGAAGGCAGTGTTTTTGAGTGACCAGGACTGTAAGCGTACAAAAGTCATGGCAAAATGTGGTTACATTATGACAGAGATCTAGGATGTACTGTACATGGCTGATAAATACACACAAAACAACTGCTCCTTGATTTATTGTTTACATGAATTGATATCACACGGACATCTGTTGAGATTTGTGGGGCATATGCATTTAAACCAATGGGGCAGCTATGGGGCAGCTGCTGTGTGCCAACTGCAGTAAACTCTCTTGAGATGCATTAGCTGTTACTAAGCCGGTGTCAATATGAGTTACTCATCAAGATGAGCCTCCAACCCATTATAATGCACTACAGTACAACCCTTGGGCTTGGGTTATGCTAACGGCCATAGGCATGCACAGATCCAACTGGAGGTCCAACTGGAGAAAAAAAAATCCTTTTTTGAAATTTTTTTCTTTCATTTTTGTCATGCGCTGTGGTCCATATTGACATTGTCATCTGCTAATTCTAGACGATCAAAAGCATGAGCCCACCTACAAACACCTGCCACCAAGAATGCGGGTGCACGCCACTGCTAACAGCCTATCGGTAGCTCATCTCGACAAAACTGCCCGCCTCGACAGAACACCGGTCATATTTGTGCTGCCTGTCAGTCTCTCTGTCTCAGTCCCAGAGCAGAGCTCCACAGATGTGCTACTAAAATGGAGTCTTTTTTATGAAATCTAATGAAATGTAGTAGCCCCCATTCACACACAGTGGGATTTAACAGATTTAACAGAATGTGTTTTAGTGGTAGATTCGTATCAGTCAGACTCCAGTTTATTGTGATCCGAGTGGCTCAGCAAACAGCTGTCCCTGCCCATACTCTCTCTCTCTTTTTTTCTCTTTCTTTCTCTCTCTCTCTCTCTCTCTCTCTCTCTCTCTCTCTCTCTCTCTCTCTGTCTCTCTTTCTATCTCTCTCTCTCTCATGCACACACACACACACATACACATACTCACACACAAACACGCACACAAATGCATGCACCAGTGTTCCCTGACGGGATCAGCACAACACATGCAAGACATTCGAGACCTCTACATTTCAGGCTAATTATCGCAAGTGTTGAATATGAATTTATGGCTGACCTTAGAGAGCCCAGTCAGCAAGCTGCTATGCCAGTGCCGCCCTGTCTGTGGAGGCCTTGGACTCAAACCATAGAGGCTGTGTTATTGAACCATAGACTTTTTGTAATTTAACCATAGACTCTGTCTAATCAAACCATTAACTCACTTTAACCATGTAGTCTGTGTAATGAAACCATAATCTTTGTGTAATTTAACCATAGAGTCTGTGTCATGAAACCATAGGCTTTGTGTAATTCAACCATAGAGTCTGTGTAATTGAACCACTTGCTGATCGGAGCACTGCCAGTCCGCCACCATACTACTATATTATTGCCTTCACATGCACACCACTGCCGTGTCAACATGCCCCAAGCAACGTGCCAAGCTTCAAGGCCCCCCTATGTAAATCTCGGCTTCCTGCGGACTGTGTGTGTGCGCTCCCGCAGGATTAGCCATCGTTCAGGCAGTGCGGGTGAAGCAGCTGGTTCCCCCATTAGAGATGTTATCAGTCCTACTCTGTCCTGGCCTTGCCTTGCCTTGGCTTCATCTGATACCCTCCTTGCTCTGGTAAGGGGAGGCCTGTAGGGTGGGTGGGTGGATGGGTGGTGGGGGATGAAAAGCCAGTAAGGGGAAGGTGTAGGTGGGCAAAAGACCGCCAGTCACTTTGTGTGTGTGTGTGTCTGTGTGTGTGTGAGTGTGTGTGTGTGTGTGTGCGTGTGCGTGTGCGTGTGCGTGCGTGCGTGCGTGCGTGCGTGCGTGCGTGCGTGCGTGTGTGTTGGGGTAATGTTGGTAGAATGAGTAATGTGGGGGGCGAAAGAAAGGCAGTCACTTTTTCGGTGTGTGTGTGTGTGTGTGTGTGTGTGTGTGTGTGTGTGTGTGTGTGTGTGTGTGAGTGCGTGCGCCCGCGTGCGTGCGTGAGTGTTTGTGTGTGTGTGTGTTGGGGTGGGGATGGTAGAATGAGTGAGCGTTTGGGCAGATCAGTAAGGGGGTGAGGAGAGCTGGGGGTGTGAAGGGTTCATTTGGGGTGTGGATGACAGCGTAGCAGTCGCAGCTTGTGTGTGGAAAATTGAGAGGCTGACTGAAAGGCTGTGACACAACTCACATGTTTTGAATAAATAAAAGGTGATTCCGTATTGACTGCATGTTGATGTTGAATGTTGTTTTTTTGTACATCACTGCAGTAGCACCTGCCCTGAATGGGAACATAGCCCCTTTTTTGGAAAACAATTTTCCAAAGCATGTTGTTTGGCACAGGTGGTTTCCAGGACATCATCACCTGCTGTTGTTGCAGCTTGGTCATCACCGGCCCTCCGTCAGAGTAGATGGCTCTGTTTGACAGACGAGTGCATGTGATATTGCTCTCTCTCTCTCTCTCTCTCTCTCTCTCTCTCAATTTGTTTCTTTCTCTCTCCCTCTCTCGCTCTCTCTCTCTCTCTCTCTCAATTTGTTTCTTTCTCTCTCCCTCTCTCGCTCTCTCTCTCTCTCTCTCAATTTGTTTCTTTCTCTCTCTCTCTCGCTCTCTCATTCTCTGTCTCTCTCACACGCACACAGACACACACACACACACACGCTCACACACACACACACGCACACACACACACACACACAGACAGACAGACACACACACACACACACACACACACACACACACACACACACACACACACACACACATGCACGCACACACACACACACGCACAGGAGTGGTGCATCCCTTGCCCTGTTTCTCACTTCCTGTAATTCCTCAGCCTCATACCTCTTGCTCATTCTGGGCGTTCCAAAAGGAAACGGGGAGGAATTCTGTTGCAAAACGGGGCGACAGATGAGAACACTTATTTCATTATGCCGATTTCCATGCGAGCGTACCCTCCCTCTTGGAATGCAGGGGCTGCTCTAAACCTGGCTTTTAATTGGCTGCCGAGGTCCTTCGGTGGAACCCTTGTAAAAGAAAAAATTGAAGACCGCTCGGGTCATTACCGGCCAGCGCTATGCAGGAACATTCCTGATATTTTCCAGCCTTAAACAAATTAAGCTGCAATAGTGTTGAATGGGGAAATATTTTCTAGTGGTTTTAAGAGGGGATTGAAAATATTTGTAAAGTACACATCCTATAATTTAGAGATATGCTAACTTCAGATGTTGATAGCACTCGCCTTTATTGAATTCAGTTGATTGAAGTGGAGGCATTTGCCTCGACCAAGCTGCCCCCATTCAGCCTAAGGCCTTGACTCGTTAGCTTGAGTACAGAGACGACGATGGGAAAGAAAAACTGCCCAAGAACAGGAATTAAGGCCAATTGGGCTCAAACGAAGTGTGCACAATTGTTAGTTTACTCAGTTGAATTCCAGAAACCACTGCTGCCTCAATGGTGTGAGTGAGTGTGAGAAAGAGTACTTGTAAGAGCCCTTAAAAAAGGCTAGGGAAGGAAATAATGAAATAAAGGGATTATTGAAGACACGCTTGGAGTCACGTCCCCTCTCAACAAATTGAACATAATTCCGCCCTGTTACGCAAACACGCCTGGAATGCATTGACTTGTCCTTTGCAAATGCTTTTGAATTCTCCTTGCACTAAGGGCCAGCTATCCTCCTCCATTTTGGCCAAGGTGCTCTCGACCCCCGCCCATATTTAGTTGGATAAGACAATTGATGAAGTAGCCATAAAATTACCTCATGTTGCATGCATGTTTCATTTTCTGTAAGCTTGGATTGGTTAGGTAATTTCTTCCACAGCTCCGTCTCAGTTAACTGGCCACATAGATGCCCCTCTCTCTGAACGAAAACTGTGGATGGTGACATATTCTGTTTTCACTGGGGTTGTGTGTCAGACTTAACATTCTGCTTTGTTTGTGGAGTGTCAATGGCCCACCAGAGTGTGGTTTGGGAGTTGGGGGGGGGGGTCACAGGACGGTTGGCAGGGCAGGCAGGGCTGCAATCAATCTGCTACAGGCCTCGTTTACCACATGCTGAAACCTCCTCACTGGTTCCCCTTTTTCTGGTGGCTGAACTGGTGTTGATGCGCGATCATCAACTGGTTCCCCTTTTCTGGTGACTGGACTGGTGTTGTTGTGGTCAACAACAGCACACTCTGACTGTGCTGTCTGTCTATTCCAGTCTGTACGCACGTAGACAGACAGGGGAAGTAATGGTGGAGGGAACAACAGGACATTTACGCACTCACGTACACGCACCAAGAGAAAGGAATGGACACTCATGTGCACACTCACATACGCACCCACACACAGAGAAAGGAGTAAAGCGACATGTGCGTACTCACTTACGCATATCGAGGAAAGGGCACGGAGGGGTGATACTGTCATGGATGAATGTATCAGGTGTACATATGTGTGTGTGAAACAGTATGCACATGCATGGCGTGAGCATACAGGCGTGAGGCCATATACAGTTTCAGTAGCAGTAGTGGTACAGGATTTAACAGATGTTTTTCCTCAAGGTGACGCAAAAGACTGAAATCACCACGGTGTTAAGTCTTGGTTACACATTGATTAGCCAAACATATTACAGAAATAAGCGCAGCATAGCTACATTGGTGACGTTTGGCCCTCTTCTTATCTTAGTAACATAATGTAGATGTTGCATTTCAATCTCTCTATGTTGTTTTCCTGCAAGAAAGAAGACAACCCCCACTTACATTGCCCTCTGTCACTTTGGCATGCTATTACAACCACGATGATTAAGCATATTTGAAGAGATGAAGGTGGGGGAGGGGGGTGGGTGAAGAGATAAATAGAGCGAAACAGAAGAGAGAGAACAACAAAAACACAAAGAGGGAACTTAGTGCTGAAGAGGGAAGAAGAGCCCTGAGTTTGTGGACCACATTTACGAAGTCACCATGTCAACTGATACACACATGTGCCACGTGAGGACACAAGGACAAGAGAGAGGGAGGAAAGAGGGGGATATTAGGTACAGCTTTTACACGTGTTGTTGTGGCAGGCATTGGACACTGGACTGGAATCGATTGCCGTAAAAGTTACACTTTTTTTTAATTCTGTGCATCTGTTGGCTTGTGTACATTGGTCATGCAAACTTATAGTACTCTCCACAACAGTCATGCCAGCTGTTTCTCCTCTGTTTTCAGTGGTGCTTTATGGTCACTTATGATTGCATAAGATGGCAGTTTGCTAACCTCGCCATATGCATGCACACACACACGTACGCACGCATGCACACGCACACACACACACACACACACACACACACACACACACACACACACACACACACACACACACACACACACACACACACACACACACACACACACACACACACACACACAGACACTATATGCACGCACAAAGACACACACACACACACACACACACACACACAGACACTATATGCACGCACAAAGACACACACACACACACACACACACACACACACACACACACACACACACACATAAGCACATGTCTGCACGCACGTGCATGCACACGCACGCACACACACATACACACACACAAAGACACATGCACACACACACACACATGCACGCACAAAGACACACACACGCACACACATGCACACACAGCAGTACACATTTGGCATTGCAGTGGTGCAGGGTGAGCAGGAAAGCTAAGCCCTCCACAGGTGTGAAGCCTTGCGCTGGCAGCAGCCCAAGACAACATCCATCTGCTGACCCAGTGGGCTGCAGCATTCGCCACCCCCAGCAGCAGAGGACATGCAGACTTCAGACAGTTCACAACCCCGCCACTGCACTTGGCCCAATCATTTTCTCACCATAATGAGCGCACAACATTTGGCTATACGTTTCATTTGAATCGTTAACCTCTTAGCGCAGAGCCTATGTTATAACCTTACCCTCACCAAAATTGTAATGGCTTAGTCTTAATCTGTTAGTTAAAGTGATACTGTCCCATTTTTGGAAATACGCTCATATTACACCTCCCCTTGAGTTAAATAATTGAGTTTGACCTTTCTCTTGTACTTTCAACCGTTCTCTAGATAGATTGTTTATTATCCTTTCGGAAAATTGTTCTGTGCCATTTTTCATTTTCAGTGCATCTGATACAATTACAAAGACATTACAATAGACAAAAACACAGTAGACAAACACAAACACCCACCCTCCCTCTAGGACAAGAAGACAGGTTGACATAAAACCCAACATAAGCATAGTAAAGTACAGTTATTCAGTACCAAATTGCAATGTGCTGTTCAGTCTTACAGTTGTCTTATTTAACATGGATATACTAGTAGGTATGAAAGATCTGCGGGCTCTATTTGTCTGCAATGAAGGCATCCTTAACCTTCTACCTGAGGGCAACAACTCATATGCTTGATGTAAGGGGTGTGAGAAATCCTCACATATATTCACATATACTCTGAGTATGGTAGTGCAAATTTTACCTCCATGCTAGCAGTTAGTAACATAGAGTCCTATGAGACCAGCTGGCTAACTGGTCTCATAGGACTCAATGTTAACTGCTAGCCTGGAGGTAAAATTTGCACTGCCATACTCGGAGAACGGCAGGAAGTACAGGAGAAAGGTAAAACTCAATTATTTAATTTAAAGGGACACTGTGTGAGATTTTTAGTTGTTTATTTCCAGAATTCATGCTGCCCATTCACTAATGTTACCTTTTTCATGAATACTTACCACCAGCATCAAATTCCAAGTATTCATTACGACTGGAAAAACTGCACTTTTCGTACATGAAAAGGGGGATCTTCTCTATGGTCCGCCATTTTGAATTTCCAAAAAAAGCCATTTTTAGCTGCAAAAATGACTGTACTTGGACCATATTAGAAAATATTTGTTTATTATTTAGTAAACGTTCATGTAAAGATCAAATTTGGCAATAGGCAGCCCCGTTTCAATGAGCAGCATAGTTGCAGTACCTTTTTTGACCATTTCCTGCACAGTGTCCCTTTAAGGGGAGGTGTAATATGAACTTACCGTATTTAAATGGCACAGTATCACTTCAATGCCCTCAGTTATGTCATAGCAATGTTATGAGGTAGTTGAGTATTTTCAGCAAATAGTGAATAGGCCCACACTGGTGACCCCATCTGCTGTAAGAGGCTATGGTACAAAGACTGAACTTGACTCAAACATTTAGTCAACTTAGCCATCATAATGGGCACAACTCATTTAGTTCCACTTTTTTATGTCGTTGTGTGTACAGTGTAACATAGATTGTCCAACTATGAAGCATTAAGTACTCACATTGTATGTTGGGTTGGGTTACGCTTTGCTATATACACTGAATGTACATGTTGTGACACTTATATACACCAAACCATTGCAAACTAAATAAGAGGCCGTACATTTATTAAGTGTTATCCAAACCTACTTTATATTGCAGTGAGGAATAGACAGAGGTCAACTGTATGTGTGTGTGCGTGTGTGTGTGCGTGTGCGTGTGCGTGCGTGCGTGCGTGCGTGCGTGTGCGTGCGTGCGTGCGTGCGTGCGTGTGTGTGTGTGGTATATATAGCCACCACAGACAGAGGAGGGGGCCACTTACCCTCCAGCTGTGTGACTTCACAGTACTCTTGGAGTAGCTTGATGTGGTGCAGGACTTTGGCAAGAAACACAGATGTTGGATGTATTAGGGCTTAGTCCATATGCTTTATGTCTGTATGTAAGGGTTTGTGTGTGTGTGAGAGAGAGAGAGAGAGAGAGAGAGAGAGAGAGAGAGAGAGAGAGAGAGAGAGAGAGAGAGAGAGAGAGAGAGTGGGTGTATTTCTGACTGTGTGTGTGTGTGTGTGTGTGTGTGTGTGTGTGTGTGTGTGTGTGTGTGTGTGTGTGTGTGTGTGTGTGTGTGTGTGTGTGTGTGTGTGTGTGTGTGTGTGTGTGTGTGTGTGTGTGTGTGTGTGTGTGTGTGTGTGTGTCATTCGTATTGCTTGATGCTGCTGGCTGCCCCTGGTGACCCTCAGTGTCTGGAAGGAAAACAGACGCCACCATATTTTAGCCAAAACTCACTTCCTGTGGCCCGTCTCACAACCCTGACTCTCCCGCATGAAGTCACACACACACACACACACACACACACACACACACACACACACACACACACACACACACACACACACACACACACACACACACACACACACACACACACTCACACTCACACTCACACTCACACTCTCACAGACACACACACTCACACTCACACAGACCATAATCTTACCCACCCCCTCTCACACGCATATACTACATAATCTAAACACAATTGAAAAACATATGCACACACTCAGAAACAGACTCAAACACACACACACACACACACACACACACACTCAAATCCAGAAACACACACATTAGAGCCTCGCTCATTTCCTGTCCTCTCCAGTTCACTCTGCACCCCCAAATCATGCACACACACACACACACACACACACACACACACACACACACACACACACACACACACACACACACACACACACACACACACACACACACACACACACACACACACACACACACACACACACACACAACCCAACCATATGATAAAAACTCTCATTTGTCTCCTTTAGACCAGGGCAGCAGTCTCAGCACTTCTGCTGAACCAGCCTCTATGATGTGGGGGCGTCTTTACAGTGCAGACACACACACTCAGACAGACCTACACACACACACACACACACACACACACACACACACACACACACACACACACACACACACACACACACACACACACACACACACACACACACACACACACACTCAGACAGACCTAAACACACGTGCACACACACACACACGCACGCACACACACATGCACACACACACACACACACATACACATACACACACACACACACACACACACACATACTGACGAGAGAGGCCTGGTGAAACATGTCTGTGGATTATGTTCTTCTAGCTGGAAGTAACAGTCTAGCGATCGCCGAAGAGCCTCACCTTGAGGAAATGGCGCCCGCAGCTGTAAAAACAGGTGTCCGTATTAATGAGGGAAGTTAAGATTTGGTTGTATAAAGAGGTGGTGTTGCAACACGAACCCCCCTTTTCACTGACACATGCATTCAAGGCCAGGATGGCGGGCTTTCTCATACTTCTTTGAGGTTGCGTTACTGCAGGAAGTTAGATTTGGTAGTATTGTACGCAGGGCCACTGACAGCTTTGGCCGGGCCCGGGACAAAATCATTCAAAAGGCCCCTTCACCCAATGCTCGCATGCAATGTAATGAGGATCGAAATCTGGGGACCCCTACTCTCCCTGGGCCCAGGACAACTGACCCCCTTAGTCCCCCCTGTCAGCTTCACTGATTGTATGTAGAGCTGCAATGTGAAACCTTCTTTTTTAATGACACATGGGTCCTGTCCTGCTTTGAGGTTGCATACATGCGGGAGATTGCTGTAGTTTTGGTAGTGCTGTACGAAGAGCATATAATTGGACACAGCAGTGGTGCAATGTGAAACCCACTTTGAGGTTACCGTACATTGCAGGAAGTTAGATCTGGCTGTATGATGAGGTGGGGCTTCTGTGAGAGACCCTTTTTCACTGACACATGCTTTCAAGGCCAGGACGTCCTGTCCTGTGTTGAGATTGCGATAATGGGGGAATTTCGAGTTGCACTGTAAAACATTGCAGTCAAAAACGTAAGATGCCCTGCTGTCTTACGTTTGTAAGTTAACTCAACTTGAGAAATCCTCGAATTGAGTTAACTCTCGAGTTGAGTTAACTTACAAACTTAAGGCAGCAGTGGAATTAACGGTTTTATGTTTCACTGGATGTCAATGTTTTACAGTGTGGTACTGTAGCACTGCATGAAGAGAAACCCACATTTTCACTGACATATGCATCCAATGCCACAGTTTCTCATTGTGTGTTTGAGGTTGCAATGATGAGGGAAGTTCAGAGGTGTCAAATGTAAAAGTAAGGGTAAAAAAAGAAACAATCTTTCCGTCTAACGCAGGTAACTTATCGGAGTAATCAGTAAACTTGTCTTACGATCAGCTGACTCTGCGATGGTTGAATCAAATTTGTGGTGTGTTCTTTCGTTTGTTTTTTTTAGTGTTTTTCAGTAACAACACAGTCTATCTATCTCATTAGGTACAATGGAGTAAATGGTGTTACAGCTATGTAATAGCATGTGCTGGTGTTGTACTTACACCATGAAGTTACTTTTACTTTTACTTTTACTTTTGACACCTCTGGGGAAGTCAGATCTGTTCGTACTGTATGGAGGTGCTGTGACTGGAATCTCAGAAGTCATTGTAGATTTGGTGGTGTGAAAACGAAGAGGTGCTGCAACGTGAACTCCTTCTCACTGAGACGTGTGTCCAAATCCAGGATTTCCCATCCTGCTTTGAGGTTAGGAAGTTAGATCTGGGTCTATAAAGAGGTGTTGCACCGTGACCCCTTTTTCACGAGACAAGTCAAGTCAAGTGTACTTTATTGCCAAAAATCTATGTAACAGGATTAGCAGAGAAGTTTGAAATTGCGTTTGACCAGTCTCCAATGTGCAGTTTAACTAAAAATGAGACATTGATAATAATCTCTCTCTCTCTCTCTCTCTCTCTCTCTCTCTCTCTCTCTCTCACACACACACACACACACACACACACACACACACAAGTGGCCAAAGCTAGGGTTTCACATCTTGGATTGAGATTAAATCAATATGGGAAGCTATATCTGGTATTATGAAGAAGTGGTACCTCAATGTTAACCCCTTTTCAGTGTCACGTGTCTAAAGCCAGGATTTCCTAACATACTTAGAGGGTCCTGATCACCGCCCTTCCGCAGGAACTCTCTCTTACAGTCATGACTTACCGCGCGAATAGACCAGGTGCGATGTGATTCAAGCGACAGAGTGCAGCAGCAAGCGATACGAGCGATTGAAGAGACTAGAGTATGTCCGTACAGGCAGAAGGCAAAGCATTCAAGCATTCCCATTGGCTGTGGTCACTGACCTCTATACAGTCATTGGCTATCGCAGCTTTTCGCTGAACCGCGTCATAGAAAGTTGAAAGATTTTCAACTTCAAACTGTCACGCTCGTTGCGCAAATCGCTCTAGTCTCCAGAATCGCTTTTGTCGCGCGACTCAATACAAAGTCAATTACTTCCGTCGCTCGCCTCGCTCTTGTCGCGGTAGGTGTAAAATTCAAATTCAAATTCAAATTCAAATATGCTTTATTGGCATGCCTATTGGTAACAGTGTTGCCAAAGCGTACAGATAACATAAAAGAACATTACGGTCAATAAGGAACATTAAGCATACATGTGTTAAGAATATCACATGCACACGCACACACACACACACACACATACACACACACACACACACACACACACACACACACACACACACACACACACACACACACACACACACACACACACACACACACACACACACACACACACACACATACACACACACATACACACACACATACACACACACACACAAACACACATATATTGGCATTAAGAACATGTTGTGTATTTCTGAACAGGTGTATTTCTGCGGTTATGGTGGAATAAAGCATGCATGCCAGGATGGTGCCAGAGTGGGTATTGCAACTTTATATTTACTAGTATGTCCAAAGTACAGTAAGATTTGCAGCTAAAAATGTCCATTTTTGGAAATTCAAAAAGGCAGACAACGGAGAAGATCCCCCTTTTCATGTATGAAAAGTGCAATTTTCCAACTCATGATGAATACTTGAAATGTTATGGTGGTGGTAAGTATTCATGAAAAAGTTAACTTTTGTGAATGGGCAGCATAAATTCTGGAAATAAACTACTAAAAAATATTACACAGTGTGCCTTTAGGAAGGCCACTGTAGCTATATAGCATATTTATACAACAATACAAGTGTGAAACAGTGCATCTTTCTTATAGTTTCTTGATATTCGATATTATAGTAGGTGTGCAAATAACATGCCAGCAGAGTTTGGTTATTAGTGTGCTCCATCCTGAATATCCTCCCCAATGGAAATTCGCCTGGTAACATGCCCCACAGGGCTTCCGTTTTAACATGCATACAATACATTTGGGAATCAAATGGAATTTTCAGGCATTTGAAATGGTCAGGCAGTTGAAAGGTTCTTCGGCAGTCACTTACGCTCATACTTTGTATTACCGTGGATCTAAGAAATATACAGTATAATCACAGTATATTACAGTACATTGTAGTTTCCTACTCAGTTACTGCGCCAGATGGATGATCACCAAAATTATTTTTTCCAGGTCGCATGTTACAATATTCCATTACATGTGTCGTTTGACTAATTCACTGTGGATCAGCTGCAGCTAGTAGTGATCCCCATTCACTACCAGCCAGTTCAGGCTGACACAATGTCCTACCAATGTCCTACGCACACACACACACAAACACACACACACACACACACACACACACACACACACACACACACACACACACACACACACACACACACACACACACACACACACACACACACACACACACACACACACACACACACACACACACACACACACTCTATCTCTACTCCCTCAATTGGTTACATCACAAAGGGCACAGGTCCCCTGTAGTCTGTACTCACCGCATGCAGTATAACCAATTTGTGTGCCAGACCTCTCGTTTGTCTAAAAGTGTGCACGAGTCAATAGTATTGACGGACGTTTGTATTGACAGGCACATGCCAGAGTGAGGACAGCCAGTAAAAAATGTCCCAACTGTAAAACCTTTCCCCAATAAAAAAACCCTGTTGATTCCCTGTTGGGCTGTCGAAAAGGGGCAACAACACGGGTCAGGAATAGTTGTCCGGGGACTAATTGTTGTGCCCAGGGATGCCAACAGTCGGGGGACTTCAGGGTCAGTTGTCCCAGGCCCTGGGAGAGAGGAGGCCCAGAATAGGATCCCTATATCATACTATGTATTGAGTGGGGGGTGCCATTCAGATGACTTTGTCCCCAGCCCGGCCAAAGCGGTCATCAGCCCCTGGTTGCGCCCTCTCCAGCCATCGAGTGTTAAAGTGTCCAGATGCCGTTAAACTGTGACGTCTGGGTGACAAAGCCACTCAGCCTCCTTGTAGAGGGCCATGCTCAATTAGGGGCCCCAAAAGTGTCACTGCCCGTCCCCTCCTGCTCTTAGGAAATCATAAAGGGACACTCTGTCAGTGTCACTGGCTGTGCACACTTCTCTTAAGCTTGCTGTAGCCCTCAGGGGCTTTTGTACAGGGCCTGTGCTTGGTAAACGAATGCCAAAGAAGTTTTATAATGTTAACTTAGTGCATGCCAGCAAGTTTGCAAGGGGTGAAATAGATGTGTGTGAAATAGATGTGTGTGAAATAGATGTGTGTGTGTGTGTGTGTGTGTGTGTGTGTGTGTGTGTGTGTGTGTGTGTGTGTGTGTGTGTGCGTGTGCGTGTGCTTGTGCGTGTGTGTGTGTGTGTGTGTGTGTGTGTGTGTGTGTGTGTGTGTGTGTGTGTGTGTGCGTGTGCTTGTGCGTGTGTGTGTGTGTGTGTGTGTGTGTGTATGTGCGTGTGTGTGAGAAAGAGAGTTTGTTTTTCTGTGAGAGTTTATGAGTGTTTCTGTTTACATAAGACAACTCAAGAATGTGTGTTTCACACATAGATACACAAGTACACACATGCCTGTGTTTTATAGGTGTGCAAAAGTGGAAGTTTGAATGTAGGCCTATGTTGTGAGTGCATGTTTGTGTATTTGCCCTTGTGCAAACACTCCGGTGTGAATGTGTGTGTGTGTGTGTGTGTGTGTGTGTGTGTGTGTGTGTGTGTGTGTGTGTGTGTGTGTGTGTGTGTGTGTGTGTGTGTGTGTGTGTGTGTGTGTGTGTGTGTGTGTGTGTGCTTAACTGTACATATTGGCGTGTTGACACAATTTGTGTCAGTTTTGTGTTTGTGTGTGGGCACAATGTGTGTTTATGTAAGTGTGTTTACCGTTTGTGTGTGTGTGTGTTTACACACTATTTGTGTGTGCATGTGTGTGTGTGAGTGCGTGCGTGCACGTGTGCGTGCGCGTGTGCGTGAGTGTGTGTGTGTGTGTGTGTGTGTGTGTGTGTGTGTGTGTGTGTGTGTGTGTGTGTGTGTGTGTGTGTGTGTGTGTGTGTGTTCAGGCAAGTGTGTGTGTGTCTCTCTCTTTTATTGACTCTCCTCCTTCTGCCACACGCCGCCATTCAGCAGTGTGTGTCTTCCTCCCTCTCCTCTCCTCTCCTCTCCCCTCTCCTCCTAACAATCAGGCCGGCTTCTGTTTGCTCTTTTGCACCTCAATGGGCCCCTGTGCTTAGGGGACTGGACACCCCCCCAGGGCCCCTGAGTGTTGCTGAGGATTCCAAAGGGACCCTGTCCCATTGTGTGTGTGTGTGTGTGTGTGTGTGTGTGTGTGTGTGTGTGTGTGTGTGTGTGTGTGTGTGTGTGTGTGTGTGTGTGTGTGTGTGTGTGTGTGTGTGTGTGTGTGTGTGTGTCGATACGCATGAAAAAGGACACTAGGGGTCAGGAGGCCAAGGCTTCATCGGCAGTCGCCCTGTAGTGCTCTGGTGTCAAACTTCTAGTGTGTAGACCAGAGTACGGCACGTGTGTTTTGTGTGTGTGTGGGTGTGTGTGTATGTATGTATGTGTTTGTGTGCTTTTGGTGTCTCTTGGTGTGTCTCTATGTGTGTAATTATCAGTGTGTGTGTGTGTGTGTGTGTGTGTGTGTGTGTGTGTGCGCGCGCGTGCGTGCGTGCGTGCGTGCGTGTGTGTGTGTGCGCGTGCGCGTTTGTGTGTGTGTGCATGTAATCCAGTGGAAGTGATACCAGTGTCTTGACAGCTTCATTTCATTTTTTTTTAAATTTAAACTCGAAGAATCATTGAGAGCCCAGCCCTCATTTACAATGATGTCGAGTAAAACAAACAATTACACATATAAAATCATATATATATACAACATACACAATGCAACATAAATCATATAAGAGGTAAAAATTAAGACAAACTATGAATTAAAACTTATGAGTTAAAACAAGTACAAGTATGTGATAAAAAAACTTCCCAGTATTACTTTAAAATGTTCTAATGACACCAAGGCTTGAAGACCTATCCTTTGTTGTAGGGTATTCCAAAGTGAAGGTCCACAGACACTAAAAGCCGTTTTACCCAGTTCAGTGCGGGCATAAGGGACCTCCAGTAAAAAGTTGCTGCTGCGGGTTTGATATGGGTTGGAGTGCCAAACTAAAAGAGATGAAATATAAAATGGGAGTTTACCAGTGAGGGCCTTAAAAATAAAAATAAAATAATGCATGTCCCTTCTGTGAGAAAGTGGAGCCCACCCAACTTTATCATATAACAGGCAATGATGAGTGCTATATGGATCCCCAGTAATAAAACGAAGAGCTGAATGATAGACAGTGTCAAGTGCCTTCAGATTAGAGAGTGGTGCATGTCTGTAAATAACATCACCATAGTCAAGGGAAGACAGAAAAGTAGCTTCAATTAACTTTTTTTCTGCAGAAAACAGGAAAGTGATATTTATTTCTGTGCAGGAAAGATAGCTTTTGTCTGAGCGTAGTGACAAGACAGTCAGGATTTCTTGAATGTGAACTTGTCATCTAGCCAAATTCCCAGGTACTTATAATGTGATACTCTCTCAATAACAGACCCATCTAAAGTAGATATATTAAAATCATTTTTCATGCCATGCTTAGATCGAGTAAAGACCATACATTTAGTCTTGCTTACGTTTAAGTAGAAGCTTAAGACCAATGAGGGCATTTTGTAGAATATAAAAGACTGCTGCAAATTCTCCAATGCTAGCTGTACAGAATCTGCAACACAATACAAAATTGTATCATCTGCATATAGATGAATAGAGCAGTTGGAAAGGAGAGAGAGTATGCTATTTATGTACATGGTGAAGAGTACCGGACCTAATACTGAACCTTGTGGGACCCCCCTTGGTTATTAGCAGGGGGTCAGATTGAGTTATTACCCAATTTTTACAGTATGGTGTCCTGTTTGATAGGTAGCTCTGGAACCATTTACAGGCACTTGCACTAAAACCAATACCAGGCAGAATTTGTAGAAGCAGAGAATGGTCCACAGTGTCAAATGCTTTGGATAAGTCCACAAAGATGGCAGCACAATGTTTTTTCTTGTCAAGAGAAGTGATAATATCATCAATTACTTTAGTAGCAGCAGTGACTGTACTATGTTTAGGCCTAAAGCCTGATTGGAGAGGGCTCAGAATATTATTGGTATTTAGAAAATTCATTTGAGCTGATCATTTACCAACTTCTCTAGTATTTTTTTGAGAGACACGGTAGCTTGGATATTGGTCGATAGTTGTTAGGGTCAGTCTTATCACCCCCTTTTGCAAACAGGGTAATGTGTGCAAAATTTCCAAGTGTAGGGACAACTCCAGTGGAAATAGAATAATTGAAAATGTGCAATAATGGCTCTGCTATTATATATGCCGCAGTGCGAAGAAAAAGGGGATCTAGGTGGTCTTCTCCAGTGGATTTGCGACTATCAATTGCTAATAAAGCAGATAGCACTGTATGCTTAGACACAGGATGAAGCCTAAATTCCAGATCATCGTCTCTGACATTGTCTCTGATACACATATCATGTCCAGCCCTAGGCATAAAGGGAATGATTATTGCTATTATCAAAACTTTGACTGGCTAAAGAAAAAATGTTTGTTAAGAGCACTGCAAATGTCTGATTTGTCTTGTAGTAGACAATCATCAAACTTAATGGAAGAAGGCATAGGTGTAAACAGATTTATTGTTTTTGTAATTTACAGCCTTCCAGAATTTTGCAGGATCAGAGTACGAGCTAGAGACAAGGTTAAAGTAATAGTCAGATTTAGCCTTTCTTACAGATAATGTACATCTGTTCCTGATTTTCCTGAAACTTGCCCAGTCAGAGGCATCCCTTGCTCCTCCTTGCTAATGACCAAGCCTTATTTCTTGACTGAAAAAGAGAGGAGAGTTCAGGGGTGAACATGGGTTTGTTCTACTTTTTACTCTTATCTTTTTAAAAGGTGCATGTTTTGTCAACAATGCAAATAAATGAGTTTGAGAAAAACTGTAGAGCCAAGTCAGCATCAGGAATTCAGTTGTGAGATGAATGTCACTTTCATAGAGATCATTTAAAAAGGCTTGCTCATTAAATGTTTCATAGTTCTTTTAACCAAAATGCGAGGCAGTGCTTTGGTTAGAGTGCTGTGCCTAATACAGGCAAATGGGACAGTGGTCACTGACCCCTAAATCAAAAACACCAGTTGCGCTAATTTTGTTCATCTTATTTGTAAAAATTAGATCAATAAGAGATGATTTGCTAAAGTTCTTAGAGTTTGGTCTTGTTGGATCATTAATAAGTTGATCCAAAAATAGACTTGAGAAAACATCTCTAAGATGTTTGGAGGCATCAGTTAGCCAGTCAATATTAAAATCCCAAGAACTAGAACTTCTGAGTCAGTGAATCTAGATATCAATTCTGCCAGCTGATCTATGGATTTAGAATCAGCTGACGGGGGTCTATAAATCCCAACTATTATGAAGGAGTTGTTATTGGTGCCATAATAAACCTTTAGTGCAATAAATTGAAAGGATTTAGGTTCACTTAAGGAGTACAGAAATGTGACAGAGAAATGTGACTTCACGTAAATAGCCACACCCCCACCCCTCCCGACCCTGTCAATTCTAAATAAATTGTAGCCTGAAAGGTTGACTTCAGAGTCATCAATTTCACTCTTCAGCCAAGTTTTCTGATAAAACCAAGATATCTGTGTTAGTTTGAGCAATTAAAATATTCAAGTGGTCCATTTTATCTCGTTGCAATATACTTCTGATATTGAGGTGGATTAACCCAATGCCTTTTCTGTCCTTAAAAACACATGGATTGTCCAAGCGAACAACGTCAGGGGTAGACTCCAATGGACATGTAGCATTCATGACTTCAGGGCTTAGTCCATTATTGAGAGGGATATCAGGAGAAGAATTAGGAAGGACAGTCTCTGGCAGGGAGATATCAGATATCAGAGATACAGCAGGAGAGGGAGAGCTGCAATTATCAGCAGGACCCATAGTAGAGCTGGGTGTGTTTGTGAACTGGATTGGGTCATGCTGTGTTGAATGTCAAGGTGTGCTGAAAGCAATGAACTGAATAAAGTTGGTGGTTAGCTCTAGTAGGCCCAGTTTGTTTGGATGCACCCCATCAGATCTATATAAAAATGATTTGGTCCAGAATATATCAAAATTAGCAATAAAATCATGACCAGCTAGATTGCAGAATTGTTTCAGCCAGGTATGGAGACTATGTAATCTGCTGAAACGCTCTGAATTACTGGAGCTAAGTGGGATAGGGCCTGACATTATGCAGCTCCTATCTGATCAATACACGCTCTTTGTGCGCCACACTTCAGATGACACTACATGTGACTAGTTCACCTTTGGAGTGTTCTGCTTAAAGATTTCTTCTAAGGCTTCTGATAGAGTTTAGTATTTTGTCACCTAAAACGTGTCTGATGGTAATGATTTGCAATGTAGAATGACCCTGTTCTGCCTCTAGTAGCAGGTCTGCACTTACACAATTGAAATGCATTGCAGCCAATATCCAGCGTTTGACTAAATTACTTGTTTTTTCTAACAGAAATTTAAATGTGATAACCGCAATGTCATTGTGTAACACAGCACAGGGCACTTTGCATACAACACAAGTGCTGCAAGCAATTCTATTTAAAAAAATGACAGATGGGTATAGCCTGCATGTCTTGCTCTCAACTTTTCCCCATAATCAACAAATTACAATGTAATTTATTTATTTTTAGATTAATTATTTAAGATGAAAATTACCACCAGACAATTCTGGCAAAATACGAAAGTGGTTACTACATTTCAGTCCTGGGTGAATTGTATTTCTCAGAATGTTCAGGTTTTATAGTTTTTTTTGAAGATGTATTTATTTATCTTTCTGAGTTTATTTATGATATATAGTACAGTGGAGTATGGTGACAGGAAGCGAGTGGGGAGAGAGAGAGACAGGGAAGGGCTGGCAAAGGTCCCGGGCCGGGAATCGAACCTGGGTCGGCCACATAGTAGACGAGTGCCCTACCGTTAGGTCACGGTAGGGCCAGATTTTCTAAAAGTGAATATGCCCCCTTGGCATGCAGCAGTTAAATGTCTGCAAACCTCCTGATGTGCCTCATGTTGAGTCACGCCGGCCGCGTGTCATCAGCATATAGGTCAAGAGTAAATACAGGAAGCAGGTCAGCTTGTCACATGGGCTACTGCGACCCGGAGCCAATGACCCCGGCATTTTAATTGGGCTTTATTGAGCTAAATACAGCACATACTCTTTACCAAACACAGATCGCCCACTGAAATACCCACCACAGGCAGGCCGCAAATGAGATTTCTTACTAACAGTATAAATGTCGTCTGCTCCACTGGTCCGCCTCTCTCTGCTTGTCTGCCACAGGCGACGGCGCGGCACTGAGCCTGCGAATGCGACTGACCCATCTCCTGTCATTGACCCTCATTAACCACAGCACGAGAGAGAGAGAGAGCGTGAGCAGGAAGCTGACCCACCAACAACGTGACGGCCAGGATTAATTACATTCAGAACACGTTCCCTCAGTCCATCTACATGACAATGATAATTTTACAATGGTAATAATTATATTGAATTAATGACATGCAACATGCCACAGCAGAATTCTTGTAATCATTTGAATGTGTAATGTTTTCTTATGCAATCACCTAATAAAGAAACGAATTGACATCAAACAAATTAAGTAACTGGTAGGGCATGGTAGGGCACTCGTCTACTATGCGGCCGACCCGGGTTCGACTCGGGTCGACCCGGGTCCTTTGCCAGCCCTTCCCCGACTCTCTCTCACCCAACTCACTTCCTGTCTCTGCTTCACTGTCCTATCTGACAAAAAACAATAAAGGCTTGTAAAGCCCCAAAAAACGCTTAAAAAAAGTTAAATAACTGAATTGTTATTATGATGATGCATTTGCTAAGGGAACTTTGAAGTCTCAGTTCACAGGGTCACGTGGAGTCAGATAGCCTTGGTCCCAGTTTCAGTGTGTGATGAGTGTCAAAAGAAGAGAAAGCTGTCAGACGGGACACAGCACGTGTCACATGTAGTTGTTGTTGTTGTTTTGTAAAGGGATACCTCTGTAACCTGACATCTTTATCACCAATGAGGAAGTCACCTGTTTGGTTGAAATGTCAGCAGTGCTGTTGAGAGCCTTTTGTGGTGTTTCCGTGTTGTGCCTTTTGCTCTGTATTCCCAAGGAAAGTGTGTATATGTGTTTGTGTGCTGGGTTGTGTGCTGTTTTAGGACAGCACCAAATGCCAGTGCTTGTGTGGTCAACTGAGTGGTGACTGCACCCACACCACCTCCCCCCCCCATCCCTCTACTACCCTTCTACTACCCCTCTCCTACCCCTCTCCTACCCCTCTCCCTGGTCACTCATGTCCTGTCAGGAGGATTGGATTGTCAGCCATGAATGTATTCCTTTGTTTCTGTCTTTGTTTCTCTCTTTTTCCATCTCTATCTATCTCACACACTCCAAAGGCACACAGGCAACTCCCAACCCCCCGCACACACACACACACACACACACACACACACACACACACACACACACACACACACACACACACACACACACACACACACACACACACACACACACACACACACACACACACACACACATACACGGACGCTCAGACATAAACACATGCATGCACGCACACATGTATGTACGCAACGCGCACACGCACGCACACACACACAGTAAATTGCACACAGGCACACCCTATTCCAGAAAACCACCCTATTTCTGTCCTCCTGATCTCCTATTCCTCCTACCAATCTCTCTCTCTCATCCTGCCCTTTTCTTTGTGTCTTTGACCTTGTCCAAGTATTTTTGTCTCTTTTGTCCCATTTTTAGGCTTTTCCTGCTGCGCATGGTCATGTCCCAGTGCCCAGGACAGCTTTACCCAGTCCCTCCTGATCTTTCCCACCCTCCACCTCCTCTGTTTGGGGGTCTCCACCAGACAGTCAGTCACCTTTGGTATGATCTTTTCCCAACCTCCCAGTTGTCCTATTTCCTGATCTTTCTGAGACTTTGGTAGCCAGGTTGCGCCCTCCCATGGATGCAACACCTCCGGCGTTGGCTCTAGTCAGGCCAAGAGCAATGTATTTACGTGTATATTGTTTCTGATCTTCGGAAAAATCGGGAACTCCACCCACTTTGACGGAAACCAGTCAACCAGTAGCAAACCTGTCGAAGCGGGTCAACTGCACCATTTTGGAAATGTTAATTGTTATGCTCTTGGTCAGACTAAGTGTCAAAGAGATTTGAAAGTCGATGATAATCAGGCTAAAACGTCGGTTCATCTATTTTGAGGTTCTTCATCAAGCAGTCGGTCACCTTATAATCCTTTCCCAATATCATGGTAGTCCTGTTTCCCCAATCTCTCTGAACCCCCGTTCCCCTATTTTAGGGATCTCCATCGGCCAGTCTGGCTCCTTGTGATCTTTTCCCATGCTCGTGGTAGTTCCTATTTCCTGCTCTTTCCAAGTCTCCCAGGATGTGTTCTCAGATGTCGTCGTTCTGCATTCTCATGACCTCTCTCGGAATCTTCCGGTCCTCCTCACCCCCAACTTTCCCATGCTCTCCAACCGCATGCTTTACCATCACCCATCAGCATCTACCCAGCCCCCTCAACCCCTCAATGCTCTCCACACTCATCCTCACCCATCACCATCAACCCCCTCCCCATATAAAAACAGCCTTCCACATCCTCATTTCTCCCATGCTCCCTGCCCTCACCCCATCACCATATCTACACAGCCCCCCTCCAGCCAACTCCCCTTTTCAAAAACCTCTCCCAT
>NC_085870.1:32236359-32246359 GCF_034702125.1 Engraulis encrasicolus
ATAAATCATTACCACGACTACCACTACAACTGTTTCTACACAATGTACAAAAGAAATAGTCAATAATCACAGGATAGATTGCGCTGATATAGCGCTGCCGAAAATAGCCTGAGCCCGGTATATCAGTTACTCAATCACAACGTAAACACTCCAAGATCCCAGATATCCGACCCGCTCTCTCAGTTCCACTGCCAAGTTTCTAGCACAGAAACAGCAGTTCTTTGTCCGTATTTTTTCAATGATGTAATGGCAGGTAGACACGCATACTGTGCATGCAATTTATGTTCCTTCATAAACACAGCAGCTGCCCTTGCTCAATTGAATGACTGTCATAGTTAAAGATACACATAGTTAACCCCTTCCACCACCCCCCCCCCCCCTTTTACAAACTGCTGCACATATCGGCTGCGTACCTTGATACTTACTAGGTTTGTGCATCAGCGCTGCCCTCACAATTCGATTACGAAATGCATCATTGTGATGCATTAAAATTCTACTGAAAGCAAGGCAAATTTTTCATCGGTTATGAGACAATGCAAACATTTTATTGGCTGTTGTCTTTATCACTCCTGCAGTTTTCAGTGCTTTGAAGAGCTTTTAATTAAATGTAATGTTCATTTGCCCCGGAAATGCCGACAGAAGTAATTGAAACTTAATCGATGCTTAATCATCCATGCCCCGCATCGCAATGCTTTTCAGAATCGATTATTGTTTACACCACTACTACTTAGAGCTATATCGCTGTGAATACATTTATGGAGATGATAATGGCTGTCCGTGAATGTTAAGACAAGCGACATGGAAGAAAGCAGGCGTCCACTGGGTGTGTATAAATAGCTGGCCTTACATTGGGGCCTGTGGCGTACCATAAGATCCCCCCTCCATGGCCGAGCCTCCTCACAGGAAACCCTAGGCAGTTTTAATGAGGGGGTGAGAAAGACAGAGTCCAGCGGTGCACACAGACACACCACAGGAGCACATGCACTGGTCCACTGATCCCTGAGAGAGAGAGAGAGAGAGAGAGAGAGAGAGAGAGAGGTGGACACTATTCTCTGCTTTATTCACTAAGACTATAGCCTACTTCAGCAACACGTCTTTACTTTATGCTTTCCTTTTCAGAGTGTTGACATGTAATAGATAATGTTACTATATACCATTGCTGTCCAGCAGAAACCTTGTATCTCTACTATTTTTCAATTATTTTATATTCGTTCTTTATTCATAAAATATGAATCAGTACAACTACTCAGTACTAGGTTCCTGCCTGACAGAGACGATAAACAGGACTTCCATAATTATGCAACAATAGCCCAACTCTGATCCTAGTGTGAAGGGCTAGTACATAACTGCTACACTGTACCTAATGCATGGAACGGGGACAGTAAAACAAGAATTTTTTTTCCCATTTTACAGTGGGCACAGTGAGTCTGGCGGTCCCCTCCTCCGCCCCTCTCCTCCACTCTACTCAGTTTTCTCTCTCATAACTTGACTCGGTAACACTTCCAAATAAGGGGCCATAATTAACAGTAAAGTAGCTACAACCTAATACTTAAGTAAGGGTTAATAATCATTACTTAATGCCACATTAGACACATATTAATTGTTATTAATGCATTAGCAAGCAGTTACTTAACTATTAGATAACTATTACCTTGTGTTACAAGTTAATAGCATATTATTATTTAACTAATAGATAAGTAAGGGCACAGTTAATAGTTAAGTAGTTATCAGGTCATACTACCAAAATTAACACTTACTTAATACAAAAGTAAGGCATAACTAATGGTTAATTAATACTTAAATATTGAGTTTTGGGACCCTTATATTAGAGTTGGCTGCGGATAACTAATGGTTAATTAATCGATAGATATTGGTGTTTGGGACCCTTATAATAGAGTTGGCTGAGCATACCTAATAGTTAATTAATTAATCTACTGTGACATCTAGTTTTCACTCGTTCAAATCACTGTAATAGTTGCAACAGGAGCCATTATATAGCAAGGATTGGACGTACACTTCTCAATGATGGTGGGGTGATGAGATGTAATTTTTTCATGTACCATTTATTAATTGTAATGGTAAAAACCCTACAATAAATGCAGAACATTATGAAGAGTAATAGTTTTGAAGCAAAACTAAACCATTCCTTTGTGATAATTAAGTTAATGTTTGAGAATATTAGCTCCAAGAAGTGCAGTGCATGATGGGTACGCAATCTACAGACAACAATATTTTGGTATTATTTAATCATTAGATTAGGTACAGTTAATAGTTAAGTAGCTATTAGGTCATACTTAACTAAGGACCTTAATTAACACTTACTTAATACAAAAGCAAGGCATATCTAATGATTAAATAATACCGAAATATTGTTGTCTGTAGATTGGGTACCCATCATGCACTGCTCTTCTTGGAGCTAATATTCTCAAACATTAACCTAATTATCACAGAGGAATGGTTTACTCTTCATAATGTTCTGCATTTATTGTAGGGTTTTTACCATTAAAACTAATAAGTGGTACATGAAAAAATTACATCTCATCACCCCACCATCATTGAGAAGTGTACGTCTAATCCTTGCTATATAATGGCTCCTGTTGCCACTATTACAGTGATTTGAACGGCTGAAAACTAGATGTCACAGTAGATTAATTAATTAACTATTAAGTTTGCTCAGCCAACTCTAATATAAGGGTCCCAAACAACAATATCTATCGATTAATTAACCATTAGTTATCCGCAGCCAACTCTAATATAAGGGTCCCAAACAACAATATCTATCTATTAATTAACCATTAGTTATCCTCAGCCAACTCTAATATAAGGGTCCCAAAACCCAATATTTAAGTATTAATTAACCATTAGTTATGCCTTACTTTTGTATTATGTAAGTGTTAATTTTGGTCCTTAGTTAAGTATGACCTGATAGCTACTTAACTATTAACTGTGCCCTTACTTATCTATTAGTTAAATAATAATATGCTATTAACTTGTAACACAATGTAATAGTTATCTAATAGTTAAGTAACTGCTTACTAATGTTCAACATATGCATTAATAACAATTAATATGTGTCTAATGTGGCATTAAGTAATGGTTATTAACCCTTACTTAAGTATTAGGTTGTAGCTACTTTACTGTTAATTATGGCCCCTTATTTGGAAGTGTTACCCTTGGCTCAAGTTTATTCCGGCAATGTGTCGTATTAAAAAATGTATGGAAGAAACACTATGAAATGTGCTAAAATATCTGGTGAAGAGAATTCAAACTGGAAGTTGGAAACTGAAATAGGGCTGCACTTTATTTTACTGTCCTTCTTCCATTAATTGGCTACCGTTTAACTGTACAGTATGTGACTGATTCTACCTTTCGAGTGTGCTTTTGGCAAAAGCAAAATGTCAATTATCTGTATTTTTTTTTAAATGAATGACCTAGATGTTTCCATAGTGTATACATTTCAGTTGCCAATCAAACACATTGCCAAGCTTAATCTTAAATCATTTGTTAAAAAATTTAATGAAAGCGAACATTTGCTTAATTTTTTTTTCAACAGTTATGGACAAATACTATGTCATTTCATGTAGGGGTGGGCGGTATGGACGGTATACTATCGTAAACTGTATTTTTTCCACCAAGGTATGGATTTTGGCCATACCGTTCTACCGTGATATAGCGCATTGCATCCTGCAGATGGCAGTATAGACAACGTGTTGAACATCCACCCGACTGACTGCCTCAAGTTGTAGCAATTTGGTTGTAGAGAAACAGCACAATCATTTCCTTTGAATAAGCTTCAAGTGTAAAATGTATGGTTAGTGTAGTGAACTATTGTTTTAAACTGTATGTGATGGCAACACATTTTGATTCTGGACTCCACAATTTACTGGGCACGAAATGCAAGCTAACTAGCTAACAGCCCAAGTCATTCATGTCTATGCTGGTGTCTGACAAAATAAATGTGCTTAATGTGCTAACATTGGTTGCCTTACATTTAACACATTGCGCCAGCCGTAACAGCTGTATGTTACTGTTTCCAGTTGAGATAATATCATTCATGATATCTGACTGGGTGTTAGTAACTAAAATGACTGTTCACTGTTTAAAATGTGGCATTAGCGATTTCGCTAACGTTAGCACGCTAACCGCTGGTGCAGTGAAAGCTGCCATTGCCATTCAAATGCATTAGTTCTGCAATGCATTGCTAACTGCCTCATGTGAAAGTTCGTTTTTCTTAACTTTAACATTGACAGCTTAAACCATTATGCTTGGCATAATCACAGATGCAAGCACACATTTCAAAATTACCATAAACAACTCCAGAAATAGAAAAAGGTGCAATGAACGATGTAGTTGATACAATCCACGTTCAGTTCTATTTACTCTCAATGTGTTCAGTTTGACACCCCTCCCTTTTCCCCCTCTCTAGAACTACCGTAGTTTAACCCCTTCGACACTTGGTGAAATTGACAGTGTTCTATTGGGTAGCATTGCATTGCATTGCAAAATGCATTTTACATAGGCTAGTTTTTGCTTGTTTTTAAAAAATGTAATGGCAAGAATTCACACATATATGAAAGGACATTGTGTCATTTCCAAAAATCAAATGCAAAGGTTAAAAAAAATGTGTTTTTTTTTTGTCATTTTGCAACGCTTCAATTTTAAACAAATGTACAATACCGTGATATATACCGTGATATATACCGTGACTAAAATTATACCGAGGTATACATTTTTGGCCATATCGCCCACCCCTAATTACAAGATATATAAAAATACACAGTTGAAACAACATACGTTTGAAAGTGCTTATGTCCCTTCACAATAATGTTGTCATTAATCTCTGCAACTGATATGGAAAATGTGATTGTTGAGCTACATTAAGTAGGACTTTATTATTCACTGTGATACAGACTGACACTTTTTTCCATTAAAAATCCCTGTAAAATCTGATTTGAATTTAGTTACCCTCCTTACGCAAGACTTGCATCTCCAGAGATAATCCTAGTATCTGTTCATAGGATTTTCTCAAAAACACTTTCAAAACAGTCAACTGTGTTACTCAACTGTGTTACAGTCAACAGTGCAGGGGAACAAGTCGGCACTTTTTTAGGAGAAAAAACAGAGCAGACAAACCCATCTCCCTAAAACACAAATGATTTCTTGCAGAGGAAAATAATGTTATGTCTTCACTTTCTGTATTATATGAAAGATAAATGTGTGCTAATGTCCAAAACATCATTGGATGTCGTTAATAGTGGAATTGGCAAATAAAATCCATGGACTTCAAAGCGCACCCGAATCGTAGAATCAGCCACGTATCATTGTGTATGTGCACTGGACACCAGGGCTAGAGGTAGGGATAGGGTTAGGTACATTGTAAAGTATGTAATATTAGGAGTTGATGCATGTAGAGAACCTTAAAAAGAAGAAGACGGAAAGTCTGCACACCGATTTATTCAACACAACGTTTCGACCTCACACGGTGTGTTGAATAAACGTGTGAGGTCGAAATGTTTTGTTGAATAAATCGGTGATTTGCAACAGTGTTCGGACTTTCCATGTTCTGCGCGTTTGTTCCAGCAGCTGTTTTACTGGATGTGTGCACATCCCTTACTCTACTCTTGAACCTTAAAAAGAAACCGTAAAATAATGTGCTACCAAACACAATACCTAAGGGTAGTGCAAATACTGCATTTTAGTAAGAACACTAGTACTTACTGGAAGTGGTTACTCTTAGTAGTAGATTTCTGCTCTGGTCATATTTATGATGGCTACATCTATCCCAGAAGCTGGCCTGTGTCTGCATGCATTGAAATTGCACTTGCAGAGTCAAATTTAACACTCTTCACGGGTGTTTCTACTCTGTGAGTGTTGAATTAGCACTGCAAAATATACTGTGCATTGGCTGACCTGTGTCTAAACCTCTTGCTGAAATCCGGGTGGGTCAGATAGAACTGGAGCATATTTTCTCCCACCCTTTCTGCCGCAGTCATATTTTCATTGTTTCATATTATGGAAATCTGTGTAATGTCCCTCCAACTGGCTTCATAGACTCTGACAGCTTAGATAACCCTGCTGAAACCATAGTACTTTGTTGTCAGAGGGGGTTTGCGCTTTTGGAAAAGCACCCAGCAAAACATGATATCAGTCAAAAAGAAATACAATTCTTTCCTACAGTGTTCAACGTTGTTCCAGCAGGACAGATGATCATTCATATGATCAACACTACAAATGATAGGGTGGAATTAGGAGGGGCCTTCCAAAGGCCGGTTCGCTTGTCTTATGGAGCTCCCCTTATTTTTAAGGGAGCTCTTTTCTCTTTCCAAGCCATACATCATGACCAGTGTGTTGTTGCTTCATAGGATAGTACATAAGCTCAACTTTTACCCCGAAACTGGCTGTGTTGAATGAAATTCAGAAAAATACTGTACGTGTATTGTGTGTGTGTGTGTGTGTGTGTGTGTGTGTGTGTGTGTGTGTGTGTGTGTGTGTGTGTGTGTGTGTGTGTGTGTGTGTGTGTGTGTGTGTGTGTGTGTGTGTGTAAGTAAGAGTAAGAAAGAGTAAGAAAGAGAGAGAGAGGCAGGGCTTTACCAGCTGCTGATTGACTGAAATAAGACAGTGGTTAGGCTGGGGAGATGAAAAATGTTTTGCCCTCAGTCACAGCACATTATCATGACCACTGACATATTTTGTGGTACGTATATACTTGCAAAGAAGACCTGGCCCACTTCAAGCACCCGGTATCAGCTGAGGAGGCCTTTTCAAAGTGAGAGTGTGAGTACCTCTGGCAGGTAGAGTCAACAATCAGATGATGCTTTGGGGTCCTGCCTTTAGCCAATCAGGCGATGCTTTGAGGTCCTGACCTCATCTAATCAGATGACGGTTTGGTGTCCTGCCTGTAGCCAATCAAATAAGAGAATAGAATCGAAAGCATTTATTATATTGAAATTGTACAGAGGGAATCTATAGTCAAGTTAAGTCAAGTTGGCTTTATTGTCAATTTCTTTACATGCACTGGTCATACAAAGAATTAAAATTACGTTTCTTACTATCCCATGCAGGCATAGACATACTTTAGGTATAGGCATAGACCGTATAGACATAGACAGTCACAGTACACATACAGTTCACCTAGAGTACCTATACAGTTCACATCCAGACATTTAATGTGTCTACTAATGTATGAATCTAATAGCATAATATAAAGACAACTCTGCATTGAGGGGGCTTGCCTTCCACCACTTGTTTTTTTTTGGGTGATCATCATCACCCCCCTGGCTGCAGCCAAGCGTCAGAGAGGAGCAGATTAGGTTGTTGATGGTAAACAATAGTCATGTGACGAGACTGACACGGGGAAGTGGTGATGTGTTTACAGTACTGGACGCTCTTCTGTCTGGATCACATCCAGGGTGTCTGCAGGGCAGAGGGGATGGTGCAGGGACCTCATTTGGTTGATCTGTCTCCTGTGTTGGCTGGTGGGAGAATGTCTTTTTTTGAAGGGCTTTTTTGCCTTTATTTCTGACAGGATAGTGGAGGAGAGACAGGAAACGAGTGGAGAGAGAGAGATGGGGAAGGATGGGCAAATGACTCGGGCCGGAATCGAACCCGGGTCGCCAGTGTAGTAACCTCATTGCCCCACCATTAGGTCACGGCAGAGCCCTGGCGAGAGTATTTCTATGAGTGGTTCTCAACGTGTGGTCCTCCAGGTAACACTGGTCATTCTCAAAAGAACTCAAGTGGTCTGTGGGGACATTTCTGCACATGTAGTCAGTGTTTTTGAGATAAGCTAGTAAAGGCTATTTTGTAACATTTAGTCAGAACAGATCTAATGTTTTCAATTCACTGCAATAGGACAGGCCTGTAGTTGATATTAAAAATAAGTTATCTGTGTTTGATTTTGCAGAGCGTAATTGTAAGTGTGACTGAGCTTGTCAATTCGGTTGACGGGTGGTCTCTAAAATGAAGTGGAATAATGTGGTCCGTAGTCTGGCAATGTTTGGGAAACACTGATCTAGTGTGTGTCTGTGTCTAGTCTGTGTGTGTGTGTGTGCGTGTGTGCGTGTGTGTGTGTGTGTGTGTGTGTGTGTGTGTGTGTGTGTGTGTGTGTGTGTGTGTGTGTGTGTGTGTGTGTGTGTGTGTGTGTGTGTGTGTGTGTCTGTGTCTGTGTGTTTGTGTGTGCGTGCATGTCATGAGTTTCTGTCTGCTTCATGTGTGTGTGTGTGCTGTCAGAAGTATCTCTCTCGTGTGTGGGCATGAGCGATGTAGTGCAGGTGTTACAGTAAAGGAGTGTGTGTGCGAGCGTGTGTGTGTGTGTGTGTGTGTGCGTGTGCGTGTGTGTGTGTGTGTGCACGTGTGTTTTAGTGCATGAATGCGCGTGGGCGAGCTGTGCACGTGTGTACATTGGCAGATGATGAAAAAAAATCATCAAATAAAGAGAGCCTGAGGATTAGTATTTGTAGAGAGACATGTAAAAACAGGCTGTGTACCGGCACTTTGCTCATTCAGGCGCACCGTTTATGAATCAGCGAATGGATCTGAAGCCATGCACAGATGAACTTACAAATTAGAACACAAGTCCTCTAAATATTACACAGAGGCCGGTGTTTATATTGTGTGTGCTTATGTATGTTTGTGCATAATGTGGCAGCACAGTATCAGTAAGCAGGGCTCTAAATTAACTTTTTTCATCACCAGCCAAAATGGCTAGTCGATGTTTATCTTACAGTATTAGCCAAACCCACACTTACTAATTGGTCAAAGTGGCTAGTAAGTTTTCTTTTTTACCAGACAAACTTAATTTTCACAAGCATTTGGATGGTGTTTATTTAGAGCCCTCTTAGTAAGTAAGTATGATACAGTATTGTATCTGTTACAATACAATACAATACAATACAATACAATACAATACAATACAATACAATACAATACAATACAACATGTATTTAAATTAGTGGTGGGCCGTTATCGGCGTTAACGTGCTGCGATAATCCGAGACTCTTGTCGCGCGATAAAGATATTATCGCACGTTAATCTATTCTCAAAATATAGGTTTGGAGTTTGGGTATGCACGTCACCATAGCGTTTAATTGACAGACGCTTTTAGACTGCGCTCCAGTCGCTTCTCCTCTCTCCACCTGTTGTTTCAGCAGACCTACTAAATATGAAGTGTTTGCAGCTGAAAACATTAATCCCTCTGCCGTGGTAGTTGTTGTTTGAGTGCTTTTTCATAAGTGGTAGACTAAAGAGACGTTATTGTTTGAGGTGAAGCATAGAGACATTATTGTGTGTGAGCTACCAGCCCGACATAGCCTACATTTCCTCACGCATTGCATAGAATACATCAGCAACTTCCAGAAATCTTGCCTGTGCTATAATTGCAAAACATTCCGTGTGATAGTCCTATGCATTTTGAAGATTGTCAAACTGAAACTGTCAATATCTACTCTCGCTGAATGTTTGTGTTGCAATCGCGCACATTTGCGATTCAGTGAGATATTCTCATGTCCGACGGTAATAAACCTCGCGGTTGTCGCGCTTGACTTTTTTTTTTGCAAACTGAATTCATGTCGAGTTGTAACTCATCTGGCATTCTAACTCTGAAGACAACTGTCAAATCGCAGTGTGCCAGTGCTGAAGGTTCTAGATAGGAATATCCAGTAGCCTGGCTCTGCTGAGGGCTGCTGTGCCCTGGCTGTGCCTACTACGCGCAGAGCTCCTCCCTCTCTTAAAGGAGCCGCTGCTCCTTTTAACAGTCAGTGGCAGATTCTCTCTCTCTCTCTCTCTCTCTCTCTCTCTCTCTCTCTCTCTCTCTCTCTCTCTCTCTCTCTCTCTCTCTCCCCATTAGAAATGAAATGCTGAATTGTTGAGGTAATTTTGTTTAAATAGCCTAAATGTTTGATAGATTTATCTGTATTTGCATCTACAACTTATAGCGCTGTTCATTTTGAAATTTCAGTATCTTATAACTGTAAATGCTTCCTAACATATTGGACACACTTTG
>NC_085870.1:32253859-32288859 GCF_034702125.1 Engraulis encrasicolus
GGCAAGAGGGGTGTTTGGAGGTATTTAAGAGAGTGTGTGGGGAGAGAGAGAGAGACTGTGTGCATGTGCGTGTGTGTGCGTGCGTGGGTGTGTGTGTGCGTGCGTGCATGTGTGTGTGTGTGTGTGTGTGTGTGTGTGTGTGTGTGTGTGTGTGTGTGTGTCTGTGTGTGTGCGTCCTCTAGGGATGTTGTGTTGTCGAGAGGGGTGTTTGGGGCATTTACGTGTGCGCGCGCGCGTGTGTGTGTGTGTGTGTGTGTGTGTGTGTGTGTGTGTGTGTGTGTGTGTGTGTGTGTGTGTGTGTGTGTGTGTGTGTGTGTGTGTGTGTGTGTTGTTGAGTGTTGTTTGGGGTCTTTAAGATACTCGACGCTCCATTAACCCTTCACATTCCAGGAAGCATTCCCACCGCTGGTCCACTTTCCTTCTCTCTCTCTCTCTCTCTCTCTCTCTCTCTCTCTCTCTCTCTCTCTCTCGCTCTCGCTCTGTCTCGCTCTCTCTCAAGCTACAGCGTTGGCCAGCCAGCTCCGCTGCTGTTCTGCCCAGTGCTCAGCACTCTGGCTTGGCGTTAGTGGCCGCCACGTTGTGGCTTTATTTGCATTCCAGCGAGGGGTGGGAAACAGCTGATGCGGGGCAGGGGCAGGGGCCAGCTCAAAACAAGTGCTTATGCTGCACACACACACACACACACACACACACACACACACACACACACACACACACACACACACACACAGTGATACAGTCGCACTGCCATGCACGGACACATAATACACAAGGGTCCTCTCTCTCTTTCTCTCTCTCGCTCTCTCGCTCTCTTTCTCTCTCTGTGTGTGTGTGTGTGTGTGTGTGTGTGTGTGTGTGTGTGTGTGTGTGTGTGTGTGTGTGTGTGTGTGTGTGTGTGTGTGTGTGTGTGTTTGTGAGAGAGAGAGAGAGAGAGAGAGAGAGAGAGAGAGGGAGGGAGAGAGAGAAATACTAAGAGAAACAGAGAGTGAAAAAATGTACACTAGCACATTATGACTCATCGGTATCCCAGGATGCCTTACTCATCCACTTCCTGTGTTCTCCGGCCTGCTCCACAGCTCAGCAGCTTGTGAAAAGCCTCCCCTCTGCCAAGCCCACAATAACCAATCGTGTAGGCCGACATAGTACACAGAGGACATTACAAATCCCAACCGCTCACTCTTGATTTGTTACTCTGTCATTTGCATCTTCTGTTCTCTGAGCGTCTCTCTTTCTTTCCACCTCTCTTATTTTCTCTTTTTCTTCTCCCATTGTCTCTCTCACTCTCTGTCTGTCTGTTCATTTATCCGTCTGTCCATCTGTCTATCTGCCAGTCTTAATTCTTTGTTACTGTCATTTGCATCTTCTGTTCTCTGAGCGTCTCTCTTTCTTTCCACCTCTCTTATTTTCTCTTTTTCTTCTCCCATTGTCTCTCTCACTCTCTGCCTGTCTGTTCATTTATCCGTCTGTCCATCTGTCTATCTGCCAGTCTTAATTCTTTCCGCCTGACTGGATCTCTCACTCTCTCTTCTCTTCTTCGCCTCCTTCCTCTCCGTCTGAATCTCTCCTTGTGTTTATCTTCTTCTCCCCCTCTATCTTCTCGTCGTCCTATCTCGTGTTGCTCATTCTTCCTGCTGGGCTGTGAGGGGACGGTGAAGAGAAGAGAGGGGCGGTGGGGAATGGGGGTGTGGACAGCAAACATGCCCCCTTCCCTCAGCAGGCAGGACAGAGTGGAGTTGGGGGTGCCATGTGCTTTGAGAGGACAGGATGGAGTGCCCTGATGAGGGGAGGGGGGAGTCGGGAGGCAGCACATATGCCCCACATTGACAGGATGGATTGGAGGGCCATGAGGAGATGAGATGGGATGAGGGAGAGGTGGGGAATGGGGTGCGGACAACACTCGTGCCCCTCACATCCTGAGCTGTCATCTCATGTCATCTCCTCTCATCCTGACCTGGCCCCCAGCAGAGCACATGGCCTCACTCACCTAGCCCTTAGACTCCCTGTCCCATATTTCTCTCTCTCTGTCTCTCTCTCTTCCTCTGTCTTGTAGTCTATGCCAACCCCCCAGCCCCATCTGTCACATTTTCTGTCTCTCAGTCTGTCTGTCTCTGTCTCTGTCTGTCTGTCTCTGTCTCTGTCTCTCATTTCCTCTCTTTCTCTTTGTCTCTTTGCCTTCCATTGTCTCTCTCTGTCTCTGTCTGTCTCTTAAGGTGATGATCCATAGGGCAACAGTTCTGAGTAACAGTAGCCTCTAAGATGTTGTTTGGACTGCTTATCACTGTGACACTTTCATCAAGAGAACTACTATCACCAACAGACACCTTTTTACATTATTTCGTCAAAATTGGGAGGCAATGATTTTTTTCCTGACAACATGGCTCATAACATTACCCTGTGTATCATTACACTTACTCCTCTACTCTCTCTCTCCCTCTCTTATTCTCTCTATCTCCCTCCCTCCATCCCTCTCCTGCAGTCCATCTCAGTCTATACCCACCCTGATTCTCTCTCTGTGCCCTACTGTCCTCCATCTTTGTCTTCAACTGCGTTCTGCTCAGTTCCTGCATCATAATCATGCTTCCCCTAACTTGTGTTAGTCCTAGAGTTAGATGGCACGGAACATGACACAGACGTGTAATTGTCCTTAACCAATGTGACACGTTGAATTATGTTTGAGTGGTCATCATTGTCTGTTTTACAGGGTGTCTGAAGTGGTGTGTCGTGTCACCAAGAGTGAGCTCCCACCACACACAGAGATGCTGGAGATGGTGCCTGATTTTGTGGGGGAGGACGAGGCGGAGGACGAGGAAGAAGCAGACGCCATGGCCTATCTGCCCATAAGATATGTTCTTGTACCTCCCGGACAAAATTAAGGTCCTTTGGTGATTTACTGTATGTCCTTGAATAAAAATAAATTTGTTTGGCATGGCTGACAAAACAATTCCATGTAAAGTGATTGTCAAAAATGACCACAGTAACACTCCAGATCAGAGATAAATTACAGGGCAGTGCTTTGTGCCATTTCCAAAATGCTCTGGTGAACATGTGACACTAACTCTGTAACACCCAACCAGATCAATATAATTGTCTTTCCTCATGTTTTACATATATTTGCGAGTATAATTTATCACCTGGGTTGTAATTTGTCCTTATTTGTAATTATTTTGGAAAATCAAGCCGTGACTGTGAAATCATTGGCTTTTTTCATGCTACGTCAAGACACTTTTGATTGAATGCATTTGAAGCATGTATAAGTTGCGTCCAGTGGCATAGACATATGCAGTACATGCCATCGACACTGCCACTGTTTTCTGCCAGCACCGAGAGTCCTATACACCTGCTACGCTTCAAGGCGGAATGTGTTTGATGCCATGACGATAAAGGCTAATTGCTGCTGTGGAATCGTACTCCTCTTGGGGTTCTCGTCATCTGCAGAACATCGAGCTGATGGTGCGTTGATGTGTTTATGTTTACCCCTCTACCGTTATCTGATGGAGAGACCGCTATAAGGAAATGAGCTTGACTCAAATGGCTAAATATGAGTCATCCTCCTCTCCTTTACAGCTCATGGGCACCTTCAGGGCGCTAACATGTGGGAAGAAGCCTACTTATATAGTCCCTACAGAAGACTGAAATACAATACGTATTCCTTCTTCTTGGTGATTATGATTGCACAATATTTAAATCACTACATTTTGATGTGAATGTTGATTGAATGTTAAATGTTGATTAAAACTATTTAAACTATTGGTAAGTGTAAAAGTGATTAACGTCTTCCTTCTTCCTTGGTGATCATTATTGCACAATATAGTACATTTAAAGCACTGATGACTGGCTGGTTTTCTGTTGGGAGTATACATTTTGATGTGAATGTTAATTGAATGTTACATTTTGATTAAAACTATAGGGAAGTGTAAAACTTAATTGAGTGTAAGGGCTAATGTTTTAGATACTTTTTTCTGAAATTAATAATAGTGGTGTGTCATGTTAAAAACTATGCTTAGTGGCTGTATGAAAAATGAAACTACAAGGTCCGGCTTATGTGAAATGCAGCACAAAAGTGGTAAAGTCATGTCACGTTTTATAAATTTAACTTAAGATGATTAACTACTTTCTAAGTGAAGGCTGCTTTTTTAAGAGTGTCTATTGTATGCTTTTCTTGGGGACAATAACAGTTTCCCCAAATGAGGTGGCGAGTGACAATAGGTTTTTTTGGCAGATGTGGAGAATTCCAGTCCAGTCGGTCCCCTTCACCATAGTCTCAGCCCCTTTCCAACAATGCCTTTCCACAAACACTGTAAACCCTCTCAAGCCCATTCAGATTCATGGCCTTCTTTGAAGTGCTGAAAGGGGATCAAGCATCTAACTGTGAATAGTAAAAAAGAAGTCTGTCTTAAAGCTGTAATTAGGGAGTGTTCTCTTTCTTGTGTGATGTATTATGGGAAGATCAAGAGAGTTGTTTTTAAATAGCCTTTCCTCTACTCTGGTTCTACTTTTTTCCAGCTGTCGCTGATATAGACAGGGCTGATGACAGCTGATAGATGACATGTTAAACTTGTGCTTTATCCCTTTAACACATTCCGCTATTATATGAAATGTTTTCTGTTTTGTTGATGTTTTAATTATTTTAATTTGAATGTTTAATTAACGGGTGTCTGAACAAATAAAAGTTTGATTGAGGAAACCAACATTTCTTGCTTTCGACTGTTTCTCTACTCCCTCCCAGGTGTCTGGGAAGATTCTCATTCATCCAGCTCACCTTAATAGTTATCGGCATACTCAATAGTTATCAGCAATAAAAAAGGTTAGGCTGTACAACTCCATGAAGAAGTTCGGTTGTGTAAGACCTTAGTGATATTGGGAAAAACATCCAAAATCTAACAGTTGCCTAAACGCCTTTGACTTTCCCAGAAGAAGCCGGTGTGCTATTTTTAGCGCTTCAACTGTGGTGCATTGGAGGCATTGGTTGTTCAGGAGGCCCTCATGAATAACAGGTTAGGAGGAAAATGCCCTGCAGACCTGCGATGCGAGATGTGAGATGTGAACCCTTTGTGCTGCGCTGTAGTGGCTGATTACAGAGGCCTCCCAATACAAAGAGTGTCACTTGAGGTCCTTTGTATTCAATGAGCCATGTTAACAGCTTTTCAACACCTTCACCCATAATAATAGATTCCTTAATAGCTTTTCAATGCAAATAAGTTAACCCAAAACAAGCTATAAACACACAGAACCCATTGTGGCTGGACATTATTAATTCAATGCACGTCTTGTGTTTCTTTCATAGAAAACAAAACCTTTTTTATTATAACAACATGTTAACTCTCAACATTATGGCACCGGCAACATGGCAAGAAACGTAAACAGCTTTGTGGGGGGAAAGTCTTTGGCAAGTTTTGGCAGTCCGTCCTTCTAATCCCTCCTTGCGAGATCAGATATATCCAATGATATCGTTGCATATGATGGGTTGCCTGCTGCCCGACTTCATCAGGGCACTGAAGCGGTAGTAGTCCGTGTCGAGCTGGTGTAGTCCCGTGTGCGACTGGTGGAAGAAGGGCTTCTGCGTCTGCATGCCCACGGGGCAGGAGAGCCTCTTGGAGCTCACGTCCATGGCCTTGCCCCGACCCTCCGTGACCCGAGACATGCCGGCCAGCCTCCGCCGCACGTTCCCCAGGAAGTCCTTGGCCAGACGCCGCCCGGAGCTGGGCCGCACCTGGGGCGTCTCGGGACACTCGGGCAGGTCCATCCAGTTCTTGATGAGGTCGGCGAAGCTGTTGTCCCCCAGCACCAGTGGCTGGCGGTTGCGCCCGCGCGTCAGCAGCGACGTGGTCCAGTCCTCGGGCTCTGCGCCGCCCGTGCTGGACTCAAACGACGTCCAGCGCTCCAGGCACGCGTCCGACGTGGACTTGGGCCGGATGCGGTTGGTGCGCACGCACGCCGACGAGGACACGCGCACGTTGCGCGTCCGGCGAAGCACCACGCCCTCGTCCTGCCACGAGGCCTCCGAGTAGCCCGAGTCGAACTCCAGGCTCTTCTCGCTGCTGGGCGAGCCCTGAGCTAGACGTCCTACGCGTCCTCCAACACTTCCGCCCTCCTCCTCGTCCTCCTCCAGAGGGCTGGCCAGGCAGCAGGCCGAATCATAGGTGCTGGCGTCGCTGGCGTCCGAGATGCGCAGTCTGCTCAGCCGCTCCCGATGCAGCGCCCTCTTCTGGTGGATGCGGGACGAGGTGGTGGCGCCGGAGGCAGACAGGGGACGGCAGCCCCCGGGGATGGAGGAGGAAGGGCCGATGGCAGGGCCGGGCAACTCGCACGGGTCCCGGATCTGCTTCAGGTCCTGCAGCGAGCGCATCATGTAGCGCACCTGGTCGCGGAAGCAGTCCCCTGAGTTCTGGAGACACAGCTGTGAGAGAAGAGAGAGGGGAATGCGGATTAAGATTTTTGCCATTTTCAATCCAAGACAACATAGGATATGACAATACACTACAATGCAGGAAACTGTTTCTTAATATACTTTACTGTCCTGAATAGTAATCTCATACAAGAGAGCAAGGAGCGATGGTAGACAATGATAGTTAACTTAATACAGTAAGTAATACAAGGTCAAGGATGCACAAGGTTTTAGCATAGGTGCCGGAAAGGGGGATGCAGGGGTGCATTTGCATCTCCACACGTGGGCTCCCTGAATTAGTCTTTCTCAACTTTTACTGTAGACAAATGAGTGGAGTGCAACAGCAGTAACCCTGTTAGGAAATAAGGAATGAAGGGAAAAATGCACCTCCACTTTAAAACTCTTTCCGGCACCCTTGGGTTTTAGCAATAAAGATCAGCACAGACTTGCAACTGAGTCCCCAGAGCTGATGTGGGTGTCTAGGCAAACTGCACCGAAAGCAATGAGACTGTACTTCATAACCACCGCATTTAGATGCTCTCAACACAGACGCGTTCTCATGACACCATTCCCATGACCCAGTCATTACAGAATGTGTGTCTAGTCAGTATTACCACAAACATAGTCTTGGTGATGAATCTCCATTAGCACGGTTAAGTCCTCCTGGCCTCAGTCAGATCCCACATGAACCATTCGCAGTCACAGCCCAGTCCTGCTACGCTATTAGTCATTCTAGTCTAGTGTCCCTGTTGGTCAGCTAAGTCAGCACAAATCTCTTCGCTCCACATAGCTCTCCTATGAGCACCCGTGCCCAGGTGTAGCTGCGGTCTATTGTCATTTAAGTGAGAGAAATGCAGAACAGGATATCTCAGGGTGGATGGAGTGACTCGATCACGTATGGGGGCTCCTATGTATGAATTGTGGGAACAGGATACATACGGCAGCCGTTTCTACACCTCTTCAACAGGGAAGAGAGGAAGCGTTTTTTTTTTTTTTAATGGCGATAGAGGGACTCTCGCATAGGACGGTACTTCCCTCTGCCCCACCTAAGCAGAGGATGTTATGGTCATCCGCACTCCTCGCTGCATGGGGGAAATGACATCACCTACGCTCCATTGTGGGTCAGAGTGAAATCAAAGCTATCCAGGGAAAAATGGCCAAGAAGACATCCATACACATGAGTCCAGCTAAAGTTCCTAAGTCAAAGTCCAAGAAGGATGGATCACTTTACACAACAGATGGAGACGGCTGCGATCAATTCCACACTGATATATGATTACAACAGCATCTGTTTTTCTGACCTCAGCAGTCATCCTAAAAAGAGATGGCCCTATCTAGTTTTTCACAAAGATGTCAATAATGGCTAGAAAAGAAGCGTTTTACCCATGCTCCTTTAAAAAAAAAATACCTTAGAATAAATGTAAAACATTCTAGTTACATCAGTAGGTTGGCCAATAATTGTAGAAAAAAGGAGAGTCTTTTCCAGTATGAAGGGATGTTAGTTAGTGTGTACAAAACATTCAAGTGGTCATTAGGCTACTACTTCCACGCAGGCGTGGAGAAGCGAGTAAACAACAACAACAGCATCTTCACACAGCCTCCACGCATCCATCAGGAGCCCAAAGCCCCAGCCAGGGACGCGCTGGAGACGGGCCGCTGTTATCACAGCTGTGTGAGCCCAGCCATTTGGCTTAGGATGAGTGTGCAAAAGCGATTCACGGCCGTCTATTTACCAAAATAACAGAGGTGTACTATATCTTGACACATAAATGTCACTTCAAAAGATTGTTTTGAGGAGAGTTTAGTGCACTCGAACGTTCGTTTAGTGCGAAATCTTCAAAAGCTTGCTTGACGCGTCTGCTCACATCTTACAGAAAGCCAACGGCGAATGTTTTGAATTCGATTTTAAGGCTTGACACTATTCCCAAATAACCGTGGCGAGTTGCTCTGCAAGGCAACGTTTCAAGCTTTTAAAACAATTCTATAAACAAATATTGTTCTGCACTTGTGACAATGGGAATGCCACAATGTAACCAGTGAAGTCAAACTTCACCACCATACGGTTTTGATTTAGGGCTTAATCCAAATGTTAGCAGCAGTTTTGCGAACTAACGCTTATACCAGGACAAAGGCACATCCTTTATCATATTATAGCCTACCGTTAGATGAACCCGTGATTTCAAGCATCACATTGGTTTTGGATCACTGTGCAAAAACAATAATAATTTAAAAAAAAAAAACTTTGGGAGTATCCCAAGACATAAAGTCTGGCAAACCTTCACGAGTTATGCGCCCCAAACTCAAATCAATCATCAATTCTGCCAGATGCAGCAACCTGAATTTGCTGGCGATTTTCTGTTTTTCTTATCGCGTGAGGGAGTTGCGTTTTGACACTATTGAATGGCTACTGTACAAAACAGCAAAAACAAACAAACACGTTTAAACACAAATGCGCAAACAATTCTTACCATGGTCAACTTTCTGATGAAGCTATCAACCTCAAATCCTCAGATGAAGACGAATTGTTTGAAGATAGTCTGAAAGAAAGAAAATAATAAAATGACAATCTGCCATTGCTACAGAAGTTGCATTTGTTTCACATAAGTAACTGTACATTTCCACACCTAATAGGCCTACATAGAAGAAATAGAAAACTTACTCATGCAAACGTATCACAAGTCCACAATATACTGCACGTTACGTTATCCCAAGTCAGCAGAAATACTCCACTACTCCACTCCACACGTTGGACAGTCTCTGACTTTGTGCGCTGGAAAAGACTTGCTGGTCCAACTTTGTGTGCGTCGTTCTTTTCCTGTCAATAACACCACGACCAATCAGAAGCGCGCATCACATCATTGGCCAATCAGAGAAAGTTCGAAATGTGATACGGAACACCCTCAACTCCATCCCATGCTGGTTGATGTTGGGAACTCTCTCTACCTCTGAGAAAAGTAATATTTATATATATAAACGAGATTAAGAAGTGACACGTTCAATAAAGTAATCTAAGGGTATCCCCTGAAAGTATTTTGCAACCTCAACTTCTACATTAGGCCATTATCTCACTGAGCAATGGTCCTCTCTGCACTGATCTGTTTGGAGAGGGAAATATGTAGAATTGCACACCTGTGCTGAAAAATGCATTGATCACATTGACTCATTCAACCAGATTCAACCACTGATGATATCATTCATCTAAGCAGTGGCCTACATACCTGCATAGGCTACTGTAGTATAGATGGAAAACTGACCTTTTTAAAGGTGCACTGTGTAAGATTGTGGTCAGAAGAATTGGTATTGCAAAATATGCTTCTTATTGAAATAGTGCTGCCTATTGACAATTTCGATCTTTTCATGAATATTTACTGAGTAAAAAACTAGTATTTAGCCAACTAGTATGACGAAAGCACATAGTATTAGGCTACAGCTAATTGATGTCCATTTCTGGAAATAAAAAATGGCGGACCATGGAGAATATCCCACCTTTCATGTAGGCCTAGTCATATTGCATACTTAACATGTGATGGTAGTGGTAAGAATTTGCTAATATGGTAAATTGTGTGAATAGGCAGCATGAATTCTGGAAATTAACTACTAAGAATAGGCCTTACATGGTGCACCGTTAAGCTTTTTAAAACATGGCCCTACTTGTAAACTGTGATATTGTAATAATCTGCAGTAATACTGCAGTGGTGAAATTGCAGTTTTGATACTGCAACACATTATTGTTTTTTCATAACGGAAAGCAAACTATTGCCGTATGTGGGCCATAATTGAGAATGTCATTCTTTCAAAAGTAACCAACGCCTTTGCATTGGCTGCAGTGCGCCGCTCACTACTTGGTGCGTCCGATTCCTGTATGGGAAGCGAACGGTGAAAATCAGCGTAGGCTTTTACCGCCACCTTGCGAGCAACCAAAGTATGCAAATTCCGTGGGCATAAGCAAGCCCTTGGCTTTACCCTCCAATATTCCCCTTAACTGTGAACGGCCCGCTAGGCAGTCACTTAACACCTTTACGCACGGCGTTAACAGTGGGGAATGGAGTCGCCATTGTACCGTAATTGCCCGAGGCCATTATAGACATTCCTGGTGGCGACGTCTATGGTAATGCACACAGGGCAAGACGGCACATGTTGTGGGCAGGGCATAGGTGTTGTCAACCCCGCCAAACGCTATCTTTAGGTGAGAGTTCACCTAGGACACCATCTAACACACTAGGTAATAACAAGCAATGGTTGCAGGATCTTGTAGCCTACGATGAGGATAATGATTCTACAACACATAATACGAATCAGAGATGAATGAGCTGAGTATTTTAGCTTTGGTAGTGCACGAGGAAATGCTATTACGTTCATCATCTACGACAAAAGGCCCATATGCAGCATAACAACCCAGCCATTTAATAGTAGCCTACAACATCAAGACTTAGCATTATTAAATAAGCAGAGCTTATAGTGATTTTACATTAGACGACCCTTGATGAGACTCAGCAAGGTCTCCAAATACCCACCAGATGGCGATAGAAGATTACATTGTCCCTTAACGTTTCAACTTGGTATTTTATTAGAGCATAAAAAACACAGATGTCTCTCTGCGTTATTGCCTTCTCATGCTAAGGTGTATGGACAAGTGTTTCTGGATTCGTGCGTGTGCGTGTGTGTGTGTGTGTGTGTGTGTGTGTGCGTGTGTGTGTGTGTGTGTGTGTGTGTGTGTGCAGAGCCGCATCTTGTCACCAGACTAGGCAGGCAACTGCTTAGGGACACCAAGCTCCAAGATGGTGAATAACAACGCACACACTTTTCACAGTAGTGATATATATATATATATATATATATATATATATATATATATATATATATATATATATATATATATATATATATTAATTCTGAATCTTCGCTTGGGGCCCCAGCTTACCCTGGAGTCGCCTGTGTGCGTGTGTGTGTGAGAGAGAGAGAGAGAGAGAGAGAGAGAGAGAGAGAGAGAGAGAGAGAGAGAGAGAGAGAGAGAGAGAGAGAGAGAGATTGGAGCACTAAGGGAAAAACAGCGATTGTGGCGATTTTCTTGCTGTAAAAGCATTGCTTTACTGACAGGTGAGATGGGTGTGTTTGTTGTGGGCACAGCTTAACATTCCTTAGTTTTATTGTGATGCGAGTGCTCCACAACAACAGTGGAAAAAAGTGTGTGTAAAAAAACAATTCTTACTTCAGCTTCTCGATTGCATGGATCAATGGAAGTGGACCCAATACTGTATTTTCCATTGAACCAAAGGAGGAACAAATGAGATAAGCTACTACTGACAGAGATATGGAGATGTATTCATGAGGAAGCCACCTCAGCCAGCCATGACCTTAACATCCCAACTGAGATGTAGTGCAGAAATCAAACATCTGTTTCCCCGTAATGGCCACATATGTTTTTCTTCTATGTTGCATAATGTGTGTAGTCTACTGTATGATGCTCATTAAAAAGGGACACACAGATGGTCATTTGCACCACTTGCCTCAGGATTCAGACAACATCAACATAGCTTTAATCTGGCTATCACGACTGCAAGTCTCTTCCAGACTTTAGCCTGGAGGCCCTACTGCAGGGGTCCCCAAACTAAGGCCCGGGGGCCGGATGCGGCCCGCCATGCCCCTTTGACCGGCCCACCACCTCTCTGCACCTCACCATTTGAACTGGCCCAAAGAAGCAATCCTCACAGAAAAAAATAAAGATAAAATATACTTTTTAAATATTGTATTTTGTTTATCAACAGGGCTTCCTAAAGTTTAATAGTGTGAATCACTAGAAGTTTCTTGTCTTGATAGTTTCTCATTTCACTGTAATATAAACAGGCCTACCATTTCTATTGTATCACTCATAAACTGTCAATCACCATATTTTTCAAACCTTTCCTTGCTAATTTTACATGGGTATTAGAAATGAAAAGGAATACATGTGGTATTTCAAATTGAAAAACATGTGAAGTACTTTTGAAGCCTTTTGCAAATTACTTGTATTGATGAACTGTTTTGTGCTATAAATTATGGCTATAACAGGCAGTGACCTAGTATACAGCCCACATGATTGATCCCGGCCCCTGATCACAGTCAGGAACGATAATGTGGCCCCCAGAGAAAACGGTCGGGCACCAGTTTACTACGCCGGCGACCCGGGTTTGATTCCAGCAGGGTCATTGCCAATCCATTCCCACCTCTCTCTCCCCACTCATTTCCTGTACCTCTCTCACTATCCCATCAACAAAATAAAGGCACAAAAAGCCATAAAAATATCCAAAAAAAAGACTTCAAATTCGGCCGAAAAAGGGAGGCAATCTATTTTGAGCATTTCCAATGGCTCGATGGGGCGTGTTAAAGCATTGACACAACAGTTTAATTTACAGGTGAGTGAACAAATGGATGGTCTAATCAATTGAGGCTTCAACCAGTAGCATACAGGGGTATTTTATGAAAACAAGCTAGGCACACCATTTGCATCTCCCGTCGAGAAATGCTGTAAATGGTTTGCTTGGCCAGGCTGTCTCTAAGAGACTTGCAGTCGCGATTGCCAGGGTGAGAGCTTTACATTCCTTTGCAGGAGGCCATCATGCGAGAGATTTGGTTGAGAGACTCCACACAGAGCTCAGCAATAGGCCAAGAAACAAAACCGATATCTATTTTAAGACATCTTACACATTAAATCAATGGCGTGAATAGTACTTCGAGTCAGAGGTGTGTCGTTCACGAACGAGCCGGTTCTTTTGAACGGCTCCCTGAAGTGAACTATGGGAACCGGATCACAGCTGGGGGAGCCACTCGACTGTTATTTCGTTCATTTTTCATTAATTTTAAGCACATGACCTCGACCAGAGTAATACAATTTGGGAAGAAAACATAATTGTTTGCCTTAAAGAGTGGCAAAAACGGTCATTAGAAGCAGGAGAATAATCAGTTGTTGTTTGGACAAAATTACCTTGAGGTGGAGTGAAAATATTAAATTCTAAAGACTGAATAAATAATTTAAAAAAGAGCCAAAAGAGCCAGTTTTTTGAACGGCTCTTTGAAAGGAACGAGCCACTAAGATCCGGATCCTGCTAAAGAGCCATAAATCCCATCTCTATTTCGAGTCCATCCTAGCAGAAGTGCAACCTGGGATAGGTGTTGGCCACAATCCTGGATCAGAGGGTGCATTCCAACATGCAGATTTCCATCTTCCACTTGTTCTTGTGGCCTCGCATTTTGCTGACGCCCCTCCTCCGTGGAGAAAACAATAAAGCTTCCCTACTGTCAGCCTAGCCAAAACAATTATTGGGGGACTGTTCTTCATTCACCATCCCGATTGCAAATGAGGAAATGACATTAGAATTGTGCTTTTGCAAGATATTGAATTAATTTTCTGTTGTTGGTGACGTCATCATGAGGTCACAAACAGGCAAGTGAGCAAGGGAGGACGGTAGTCCTCATATTGGAATCCACTCCTGGGCTGCAGAGGGAGGGGGGTTAAGGTCAGAGCAGGTGGGAAAGAAGCATACACATAGAAGAGTAAAGAGCACAGCAAAGAAGACACAATGCCAGAAGAGAGACGGGGAGGGGAAATGAGGTAGAGGAGGAGCAGAGGAGAAAAGGGAAAGGGGAGAGGAGCAGTGGGGAGGTGAGAGGAGGTGCAGAGAAGATGCGGAGGGGAGGAGAACAGAGGAGGAGCAGAGCAGAGGAGGAGGCGAGGGAGAGGAGAAGCAGTGGAGGGGAGGAGAACAGAGGAGGAGCAGAGCAGAGGAGGAGGCGAGGGAGAGGAGAAGCAGTGGAGGGGAGGAGAACAGAGGAGGAGCAGAGCAGAGGAGGAGGCGAGGGAGAGGAGAAGCAGTGGAGGGGAGGAGAACAGAGGAGGAGCAGAGCAGAGGAGGAGGCGAGGGAGAGGAGAAGCAGTGGAGGGGAGGAGAACAGAGGAGGAGCAGAGCAGAGGAGGAGGCGAGGGAGAGGAGAAGCAGTGGAGGGGAGGAGAACAGAGGAGGAGGCGAGGGAGAGGAGAAGCAGTGGAGGGGAGGAGAACAGAGGAGGAGCAGAGCAGAGGAGGAGGCGAGGGAGAGGAGAAGCAGTGGAGGGGAGGAGAACAGAGGAGGAGGCGAGGGAGAGGAGAAGCAGTGGAGGGGAGGAGAACAGAGGAGGAGGCGATGGAGAGGAGAAGCAGTGGAGGGGAGGAGAACAGAGGAGGAGGCGATGGAGAGGAGAAGCAGTGGAGGGGAGGAGAACAGAGGAGGAGGCGAGGGAGAGGAGGAGGCGAGGGAGAGGAGAAGCAGTGGAGGGGAGGAGAACAGAGGAGGAGGCGATGGAGAGGAGAAGCGGTGGAGGGGAGGAGAACAGAGGAGGAGGCGAGGGAGAGGAGAAGCAGTGGAGGGGAGGAGATCAGAGGAGGAGGCGAGGGAGAGGAGAAGCAGTGGAGGGGAGAAGCAGTGGAGGGGAGGAGAACAGAGGAGGAGGCGATGGAGAGGAGAAGCAGTGGAGGGGAGGAGAACAGAGGAGGAGGCGAGGGAGAGGAGAAGCAGTGGAGGGGAGGAGATCAGAGGAGGAGGCGAGGGAGAGGAGAAGCGGGGGCATCTGGCAGCTGCAGGCAGCACATTCATTAGCCCAGATCAGCCATGGCAGCTGGCACTTCCCAGTGAGGGCACCCAACACACCACAGACACTGTGTGTGCGCATGTGTGTGTGTGTGTGTGTGTGTGTGTGTGTGTGTGTGTGTGTGTGTGTGTGTGTGTGTGTGTGTGTGTGTGTGTGTGTGTGTGTGTGTGAGAGAGAGAGAGAGAGTGAATGAGTGAGTGAGAGTGGGAGAGAGAGAGAGAGAGAGAGAGAGAGAGAGAGAGAGAGAGAGAGAGAGAGAGAGAGAGAGAGAGAGAGAGAGAGAGAGAGAGAATAGATAGAAGAGAGAGGCATTTACACGGATACAAAGTCTGGAAGACAGACAAAGGATGGGAAGATGGGTAAAGAGAGAGAGAAATAGGGAGGGAGAGAGAGAGGTGGGGGGGAGGTAAAGAGATGCGCTGTGTGTAAAAAAAAGGCATAATGAGACCTCTCTCCTTGCAGCTGCGTCTGGCTTAAGACCGCGCCACAAGCTCCCAGATGCAGCCCATGACAAAGAGGGCAGTGTGTCAGTCATCATGCAAGCCCCTTCTGACCTGAAAGCAAAACACTGCTGCCCTCAGGATGCTGTGACAGGCACACTGCGCTGGTGGTGCACCATACCATGGGTGGGTAAGCTTGCACATGGGGACCCGGGTTCGAGTCCAGCCTTGGTTGTTTTATGGCCCTGCCCCACCTGACTCTCCCACTCTCTTCCTGTCAATCAAGGCAAAGTATATTTGAGATATAGAGGCCTACTGTAAAACACTACCACCCTACTTGCCAACCATGCTCACATATATGTTACATTGCATTTGGCCGACACTTTATGACCAAAGCGGCTTACAAACGAGGACATAATCATAGCCAACATCACTAGCAGATGCAAAGTGCAAAAGACATATACAGCACAACAAGTGCAGATGCAAAGAAGGGTTAGATCCAAAGAATATGTATATTACATGTCAACATCATGTAGATGCATACCATCACATGACAACAAGCCAAGTAAAAAAATGCCCAGTACAAAACACTTTGGCATACTTGACATGATTAGGTTTGCTCTCAAAATGATGAAATTTGACACAATTGGGTTAGCTTCTCCAAACGATACTGCTGCCTGTCTGAGTGATGTGATTTAATTAGGCGTCTTTGGGCGATCCCCAACCCACTAAAGCTGAGCATCACAAACACTGACACGAGCTGTGCTATAAGGACTAAAACTTTATTTGCATTTTCTCCTTTGTGCATCTTTAAAAACACGTTCTGACAAAAGCGTCCAAGTTGTACGCTAAGCAACTGCATTAATTTGTTCGTATAGGCTCTTCAACAGGTTCCTCTCTTTTTTTTCCCGCCCAACTGCCTTTTTCCCTCTCAACAAAGTGATAAAAACACTGGTCCTATTTTATATCATGGACAACTTCAGCCTCTACAGACAAGTGTCAAGTCAACATAATCAAGGCACAGACACTGCAAAAAAAAAACATGGAATGCAACAATTAAGAGGGATTTGACATGTTAGGTACATACATTTTAAATATTGGTCAAAAATGAACAGTGTGTACAGTATGTGAACACGTCATCTATGCGATTGGTTAGCTCTTCTCTAGGCGTCACACATAACATTTTGGTGGGATGGAGATACTTGTATAAGCTAAGAGCTGGCTATGGTTAACACATGCAGTAGAATATAGTCCTTTAGCCAAGAGTGTGGAATTAATGTAAACATTTGTCTTTTTTTAAAAAGCTGTTTTCTGATACTTTTCAATCAGTCTTTTTTTCCCCGTGTTTGCTGTTTAGCATTACAAAATAAGCACTATACACAATTAAGCTAGATAAAAAATTCACATCAGTTAAGGAAAACAGAAATGCTGCAATAGAAAAGATCATTTTTTTCCCATTTTTATATTCCATTTATATACGTTTTGCAATAAAAAGAAATACTGACATAAAAAAATGTTTTAAAGACAAATGCATCTCATCTGTAATTCATCTCCTAGAAATTAAATATCCAATGAATGCACAGAACAAAAATAAATCAAGTGATAAACATGACGAAAGGGGGGAAAAAACTCCAGTGGAAGAGGACGTGGATATAATTTCGATTGATAATACTTGGTCTCAGTAGTTCATCGTGTTTTCCTGGTGATACAGGGGCTCTCCTTGAGCAGACTCTGATCTTCTACTTCTCTGCTAAGTAATGCGCCACTGGTGCTATCGAAGGTTTAAATCAGACACAGTCGGCAGGATGCTCCCTGCAAATGTCTCTGGCAGGGTTATTATCGTGCAGCCTATGGATGATGAGTGCTGTTACAATGACACCATGGCATCGGCTGGTTAAAGATGAAGAAACGAGAGTCTGTGTCTGCATGTAGCACAACGGCGGCCGATTTAGGAAGCCAACAGGATGTGGGTATGTACTGTATCCTGACCAGGTGGACAGATTGGGTTTTGTGTGTGCATGTGTGTCAGTGTGAGAGTGGTCAGTGTGCGCTTGTGTGGGGTGACTGGATGACTGAGTGGGTGGGAGGGTGCGCGATTGTCCATTTTGCGTGGCGTCCATTTGTAGAACAGGCCACAGTCTTTAGAACAGGCCGCAGTCTTTGAGGTTGGTCTTGATGATGACGTCGGTGACGGCGTCGAATACGAACTGGACATTCTTGGTGTCGGTGGCACAGGTGAAGTGGGTGTAGATCTCCTTGGTGTCCTTCTTCTTGTTCAGGTCCTCAAACTTGGTCTGGATGTAGCTGGCCGCCTCATCGTACTTGTTTGCTCCTGGGGGTGGGGGGTTGGTTTGGGACGGAGAGAAAATGAATTGTTAAGCAGACATTATGTGAATTACATTACCTACAGTGATCTGAGGTGGAGAATCTATCTTTGAGTCTTTGAGTGGCTATGGCTTCTTACCTAGTAATATGTGGTAGTTCAATTGAGGAGAATTCATTCAGAGTATAGAGGAGTGCCCCCCTATTCTGTCTAATCTCAGCCTGTAACTGAAATTGCTACCATGCAAAATATGTCTTTTTGGCTCCTTTGTCACATTATGTACCATTGTTGTTTGAAACATCCGGGCATATCAAAGCACATTCCTATCAGCAGTGTTATCATATTGTTGGATATGTGATAATTACCTCGACCATAAGGCGTAAAATCAGCCTGGCCTTTTGTCCTATTGAGTAATACCATTGTTGTGTGCAACATTTGACCATACCAAAGCACCCTGCAATCAACTGTCATCATAATCATTATCATCTTTTGCACTCTTTTTTTTCCTATGTGGAGGTTGCTGATATGCCAACTTCACCCCTCAACACCCGTGAATTATTTTGACTGCCGTCTCCTTTTGACTGCTGTGTGTGTGTGTGTGTGTGCGTGTGCGTGTGCGTGTGCGAGAGAGAGAGAGGGAGAGAGAGAGAGAGGGAGAGAGATATGACTTTATGAATATATGTATGTATGTGCAATGTTGTGTGTAATGTCTTTGTGTCTTATTCTGTATTTATTAGGGCTGTAACGATACACTCAACCCACAATTCAGTTCGTATCGCGATTTTTGACCTACGGTTCAATACACCTCACGATTTCTGAAATGTATCTCCATTAAAGTTTGGAAACACTATCACATCAAATAGTAAGGCTGTTTTCTGGACAAATGGGTAATAAAACTTTGACAGGGTATATCACGATACTGCCTCCTTGTATCACGATACAGTATCGCGACTCTGTGTATCACGATTTCTCGGTTCGATACAATATCTTTACAGCCCTAGTATTTATGCATGTATGCTACTGGACACCTTAATTTCCCTCTGGATTAATAAACGATACTCTTCTCTGCTCTACTCTCTATAATGTTGAAGAGACGTTAATGAACTGGCACCTGTGTACTCCGGGAAGCAGATGGAGAGGGGGCTGAGGGTGATCTTCTCCTCGAAGAGGTCCTTCTTGTTCAGGAAGAGGATGATGGAGGTCTCGGTGAACCACTTGTTGTTGCAGATGGAGTCAAAGAGCTTCATGCTCTCGTGCATGCGGTTCTACAGGGACCCAAAAGAGCGCACCAGTCAATACAAACAACAGCAGACGAGGAGGAAGTCAGATCCCCTGAGATGTCATACGCCAATTTAGTGCTCATGTTTGTTTGCTCATGTTTAGTGATCATGTTGTTTTTTTGCGATAGTCTACTTCATGCATGTGGTTCCGAGGGGACCCAATCACAAACATCAATCAATACAAACAACAGATGAGGTGAGGAGGAAGGCAGATCAACTGGGATGTTGTGAAACGGTATTATGAATGGGTTGTATGTGGAGGAGAGGAGTGTATAGGTATATAGAGGAGTGTATTTGGAGTGTACCTGTATATGGATAGATGTGTGAACAGGTATTGTATGTGGATGTCTGAGTATGTTTTTGTCTATGTGTGAAAATGGTGTCTACATGTATTGTAAATGAGATGTGTACTACAAGATCTAATGCTGAATGCTGAACTGACTGTCTGATGTGAAAACAAATGGATGGAATAATATGGAACAATAAAGAATCTAATCTAAATGATGCTATCGGTCGTGTACCAGTGTCTATTGTACCTGCTGTCTATTTACCATTGTACCAATAGTCTACTTCATGCATGGCGTTCTAACAGGACCCAAAGACCGCAACATAAAAAGCAGAAAGTGAAGAGGAAGGAGGCGCATAAGCTGACATGTCATGCACTCCCCTAACCACTAGATGGGGACAGAGCGCAGTGATATATTCTGCATGAATGAACACACGCAGAGATTTTTGTCTTCCCTTTCAAGCTCTCTGCACCCAGTAGTCACAGAGCATGTGGTGTTGCATACAATAAGATATTACACATTTGCTATAGACAAAAAAAAACCTGCTTGTAGTTGCAGCCTAATGGGGCAGCTAACCCTAACCCCCCACTGCTCCAGGGGCTACAAGTAACCCTCTAATAACTTTGCTTCTAACAAGTTGCTCTGGATAAATGTAATTGTAATGTAATGGTGATGCATATAAAGATGAGTTTGTGGTGGCCTTTAAATACCCTGCAATAACAGTCCCTGTAACAACTCGCTTGGGAAGCTGACAAGACGGGACAAAGGGGTCAGTTGTCCCGGGCCCAAGGACATCAGGGGGGTATAATTGGATCCTCATTACATTGAATGTATTGGGTGGGGGGGGCTTTTACCAGATGACTTTGTATTGGGCCCAGCCAAAGCCGTCAGCAGCCCTGATTGTAACTGTAAAGTAATGTGATGTAATGTAATGCACATTAAGGTGAGTTTGCGGTGGTCTCTCACCATCTCTTCATCCTCCGCCAGCACCAGGTCGTAGGCGCTCAAGGCCACACAGAAAATGATGGCCGTCACGCCCTCGAAGCAGTGGATCCACTTCTTGCGCTCCGAACGCTGGCCTCCCACATCAAACATCCTGAGAGAGAGAGAGAGAGAGAGAGAGAGAGAGAGAGAGAGAGAGAGAGAGAGAGAGAGAGAGAGAGAAATGAGGGAGGACATAGAGGGAGAATGTAAGGAGGAAAGAGGGAAGGAGAGATGGAAGGACAGAGGAAGTATAGTTTTATGAACACAAGGGAAGGGAGTGACATGAATTCAAAGACTATTTCTAGTAGATGCAAACGTGCCTCTTGGGGGATATCAATGCTTGGCTATGTATTCTGAAGCCATCCTGGAGTACAACACTCCTCACAATAACTGTCAAAGTCAAACTCATGCACAAAATGGTGTGTGTGTGTGTGCGCGTGCGTGCGTGCGTGCGTGCGTGCGTGCGTGCGTGCGTGCGTGCGTGCGTGTGTGTGTGTCATTAACTTTTTCAGTCACTGGCCACTGCAGCTAGTGGTTCTCCAGAGTCACTATAGCCATGCAGATATTCTACTAGCCACAAATTTGGTATCTTTGGTATCTTTTCCTTTATCATGACACTGTACATCTAACCTCAGAACATGAGGTGCTAAAGCAAGATGAGTGTATAGTTTTCTACATATAAATCAATCAAATAGAAACTGACTGAGATTTTTCTTTAAGTTATGGTAAATACAAACAATTGATACACAAAAGGAAAACTACAGAATACAGGATACTCTTAATACTGTATGTCATACCAAGGATTAAGCTACCTGCCAAATTGGCTAGTGACACTCACATAATTACTAGCCACAGCAAAGTTTCACCAGCATTTGGCCAGTTGGCAGGTGCCAGTGTCAAGCCCCAATGCACACAGTTAGTCCAATAAACTTCTGTGGTATTCCACTGGCATCTCCAAACACTTCAGTTTCCATGGTGACCACAAGCAGGACATCAATGCAGTGCGATCATTTCCATGCTCCCCAATGATGGCAGCTGGCATGTTTAATTCATGCAGACTGGGAATGGCAGGGTAGGAAGGGAGCCCTAGGAGGAGAGGAGCTCTGCTCACCCGCTATTAAAGTAACCAGCCAACACTGACCAAAACTTTACTGCCCAAAACACGTCTCCATATGTGGCATACTTTCCCTGAAGTGCCTGATTAAACATTAATGAGCACACTCTCTGTCACACACATCAATGAGCACACTCTCTGTCACACACACATATCATTCACACACACATATCATTCACACACACACATAACACACACACACACACAACACACACACACACACACACACACACACACACAACACACACACACACACACACACAACACACACACACACACACACACACACACACACAACACACACACAATCATTCACACACACATAATCATTCACACACACACACACTGTATGAACTCACACATGGACACACTCACACCGATGTGCACACTGACTGACACATATACACACACTCATATGTTCACACGTGCACACAACCAATTTCATGGCTATTAGTGCAAACAGCCTTGTGCGGTGCGGTGCGGTGCGGCTCACTTGAAGTGCAGGTCTTTGAAGGTGAAGTGAGTCTCCACGATCCCCGTGGTCTTCACTCTGGTCCGCAGCACGTCCTGCTGGGTCGGGATGTAGTCCGACTTGGCTATCCGCTCAAGGTCATTCAGGTAACTGGGGAAGGAGAACAGGCCTATTTTAAAATGTGCAGACGAGGTGAGTGGATGTACACGCACGCACGCACGCACGCACGCACGCACGCACGCACGCACGCACGCACGCACGCACGCACGCACGCACACACGCACACACGCACGCACACACGCACACACACACACACACACACACACACACATACACACACACAGAAAATTACAGGCAAGGAACACCCAGTTTTTGTTTCACAGCCTGTGGTGGTTTAAGTGGTATAACGCCATGAACTTTAAAAGGATCACTGTGTAGGATGGTGGTCAGAGTAGGTATTGCAACTATGCTGCTTATAGAAACTGCATTGTCTACTGCCAAATTTAATCTCTTCATGAACATTTACGAAACAATGAACTAATATTTACCGGCATGACCAAAGTACATAAAGATTTCCAGCTAAAATGTCTATTTCTGGAAATTCAAAATGGCGGACAATGGAGAATATCCCTCTTTTCATGTAGGAAAAAAGCAATTTTCCCAGTCATACAGAATACTTAGAATTTGACGGTGGTGGTAAGTTTTCATGAAAGAGGTAACATTTGTGAATGGGCAGCATGACTTCTGAAAATAGACCACAAATAGACCATATTACAGTACATAGTGCACCTTTAAGTATGAAAAATGTAATGTGTTACTTGTACTTATGCACATTAAAATTCAGATTCAGATTCAGCTGAAAAAGACTTTGAATTTCAGACATTGCTGAACTATTAACGCATTGATCACTTGCCAATTTAAAAATGAGAAAAACATATTTGTAGAGACGATGTCTCTGCTGTGTCTGCCAGTGTAGGACAGGCTACCCAAGGGGATACTGAGTAGTGGTAATAATATGAAATTGGATACGGGTGTACGACAACATGCCAAACAGTATGTATAACTGGGTTATGAAAGAAAACTAAAGCATTGCCTGTATAATAAAAGTGTGTTACGTGTGCGTGTGACAGAGTGCCAGAGATTTACTTGTACTTGTGCACAGCACACACTGGCACGCATGCACACACACTACACCTCCTGTTTCTTCATCCTGGGTTTGCTACGACATGCTGAATCCAACTATCCAAGATGCATCTGCTTACCACAAAAACTACAGTACACTCACAATGATCTGAGCATGTTTGTGTGTGTGTGTGTGTGTGTGTGTGTGTGTGTGTGTGTGTGTGTGTGTGTGTGTGTGTGTGTGTGTGTGTGTGTGTGTGTGTGTGTGTGTGTGTGTGTGTGTGTGTGTGTGTGTGTGTGTGTGTGTGTGTGTGTTAGCCAAAGACCGAAACTCCCTTTAGTCACTGAAGTTGGTTGGGGATGTTAATGGTTTACTGCAGTGGCAGAAGAATTCATATACAGCAATAGGCAGGAGGTACTGTAGACGAGGAGGATTACAATGGTCCCTCCAAGTCAACCCCAACAGCCCAGTAGGACTAGAGCGGTCGCCATTTGCAAAGAAAGAACAGGGTTTATTTTGCCTGAATGCGTTTTGCTTGACTACACAAGAGTGACTTCATCCATAAGTCCCTGAAAGAAAGGAAAGAAGCATGGAGCAGCATGGACTGCCAAGAGATGGACTTAGAAGTACAAACCGGATACCAAAAAGGTTGGGACTCTTGGTATTTTGTGAAGCAAAGACATTTTCAAAACATTCAATTCACGCATGAGATGCACAATGGCACATGGTCAACATAGCAACTGTTGGGGATTTGTTGCAAGGATGAAATTTTAAATGATCACATTATTACCTCAAAACAACAGTTCAGCTTGACTCTAACAACTGATACGTTGTCTGTGCACAATGCACTACCTTAACATATTGAATGTTTTGAAAATGCCAGCATTTTTATTTTATTCAGTGTTCAAACTTTTTTGAAATACGCTTTGTATTATTCATGCCAATTTCAATATCCAGTTTTATTGCTCACGCTTCCCTTGTCAGCACCCAATGATGCAGCACATTTTTTGTTCAGCCCTTTAATGGCAGCATGGTTTGTTTAGATCAGTGTTTATATATATACAATACACACACACACACACACACACACACACACACACACACACACACACACACACACACACACACACACACACACACACACACACACACACACACACACACACACACACACACACACACACACACACACATTACAGTGTGGTCACTCCTGGCGTATCAATGGCATTTCCAGTGCTGCTGTCTACGAGTCATATTCACCATTTCCTTCACGTTCCTGGATTGCCCCACTTCCAAAGTGAAAAATGTTTAAAATGGACAGACTCAGCAGAGTGGAGAAATGCACCCATCTGTTCATTAGAGAGTCGTGTGGGGACGACTGAGACACAGAGGGGGGGAAGAGGCAAGCATGGGGGGAGAGAGAGAGAGAGAGAGAGAGAGAGAGAGAGAGAGGAAGATAGAAAGAGAGACAGAGAGAGAGGGAGAGAGAGAGGGAGAGAGAGAGGGAGATAGAGAGAGGGAGATAGAGAGAGAGATAGAGAGAGAGCGCGCGCGAGAGAGAGAGCGCGCGAGAGAGAGAGAGAGAGAGAGAGAGAGCGAGAGCAAGAAAGAGCGAGAGAGAGAGCCAGAGAGCGAGAGAGCGAGAGAGAGAGAGAGAGAGAGACAGAGAGAGAGAGAGAGAGAGAGAGAGAGAGAGAGAGAGAGAGAGTGAGAGAAAGGGACAGAGATAGAAATCCAAAAGTGAGAAAGTGAAAGTGAAGCAGGGCGAAATGCAAAACTGGCTGAAGGGCTAAAGATGGATAGGAGGAGAGGGGGAATGATAGAGAGAGAGAGGAGAGAGAGAGAGAGAGAGAGAGAGAGAGAGAGAGAGAGAGAGAGAGAGAGAGAGAGAGAGAGAGAGAGAGAGAGAGAGAGAGAGAGAGAGAGAGAGAGAGAGAGAGAGAGAGAGAGAGATCCTTTGACAAACGCACTGGGGAGAAATATCTGACAGACTACGATCCGATGTAGACAAGCTGCATAATAATAAAACATCTGTCACTGTGCACTGACATCCAGTCATTAGCATATCGCTGACAAGATACTTGATGATCCTGCTAAAAACGTGACGTATATGGAGGACACACCAGTGGCAACGGCAGTGATGAAATGACAGTTGCAGCCAACAATAGGCAAGTCAGCTTTGCTACTTTAGGGCTTTGGGTTTGGCTGAGTTTTGAGGAGGACTGAGAGCTGCTTTGAAGAGCATCTCTGGCCTGCCTGTGTTTGTGTTGCAAAGGATGCATGCTAAATGGGAGGAGAGATTTACACCAGGAGAATTGGCAACATAGGCTAGAGAGAGAGGGGGGGGGGGCTATGCAGGTGTAAATTTCTGTCTATTTTCTTGTAGTCCAAACACGGTCACAGACATCTCATGAGACAAAAGCTAGCGTGAACCTCACATTCTGAGACTGGAAAAGTGATCGAAATCATACAACGGATTCTCTGTGCGGTCGTTTTCCTAATTTATTGTAGCCTAGGCTACTTTATGAGCAGCCAACAGACCACTATTTATTTTATTAATGACAAATCATTTTGGAATAATCCTGTTAGATAGTACAATCTACAGTGATCACAACAAATGTACTAATTAAATGTCCTCGGATTACATTCCAGGAGGTGGATTAAAGACATTTAAAATGACTTGTCCACAATAAATTATGCGTATGGATAATGTCCAGATTGGGAGAATAGAAGTAACGTCAACGACTGTTGGCTAGGGATTAAGACATACAGTGCATTTAAAAATGCCTTGAGTTAAGGAAATTAACAGTAATATTGCCTGACAGCAGCTGTCCTGCATTGAGTATACAGTATGCACATTTAATTGTCTCTGACAGAAAAGTCAATCCCTTACAAAGTATCTCTCCTATCTGTCTCGGCCAATAGTAGCTGCCAATGCGAGCTGCTAAGGAGCAGCATCATTACCATGTGTACGCACATTCCCATGTGCTGTTGGCACACGTCAAAATTAGCATCCGCTAGTGAACGACACAGAGCTAGCATCCCCCTGGGGATAGTTAAAGTAGTAATTTGCACTGTGATGTCAGGCAAGTTCCATTTTGAGGCAACACAGGGGAGTATATCCAGTATGTATACTGTATGTCTATGCCACTGGATGCAACTGAAATGTTAAGTGTTCGAAAGTATCTAAGGTCATGTGTAAAAGGCCCATTAAGCAGGTCCATGTTCATGCATGAAGAGGTAAAATCAGAGGTGAGTAAACTAGGAATTTTGTGTTTCAAACATGATGGTTCATTATTAAGATGTCCAAAGCATACTTGAACGATAACAGTAGTACTGAATGGTCCCTTGTCTGTATACAGAGGATGTTTTTTTGTCACTTTTGGATTTGTATGCATTACCACTGCTTTTGTATTCAATAAATTCAGGAGATGGGTGAACATGCATCTATGAATTTTCAGAGGCAAGTAAACTTGAGCTGATGTTAAATTGGGACGTGCCAGCCACAAATTTGCCATTGTCTGCCTGGGCCAAACCCACACGCAAATGCCCTACAAAGCTACCCAGAAGCAATCAGGCTGTCGGACTTCTCGCCAATTGAACGATTAATCTTTCATCAGAACCGGATCTAAGCGGAAAGGACACACAAAGGACGTGTGCCGAAACAGGGGACAGACGCGACCAAATTTTTATTTCTATTTCAAACTCCACTGTCCTCGTGTACCTCGGCTCGTATCCTTGGGGAAGAAGAGAGGGCGCTGGTTAATTTTGGCAACACCCCCTTCACTCTCATCGCCTCACCCTCTCTTTGCCATTCCACCTTGCCCAAAATGATTTTTCCTTTCCCGCCGGGGCCGGCACAGGTAACCGTAGACATATTGATGTGCCAAGGTCTTGTTTGGATTGCAGCGTGTCAGAAGGACAGAAAATGACGGTCGTGACCGGACCTGATTGGACCAGGTGCACGCCCCTTGCTCCAGCTCATGGGGACTTCCTTTAGAGGGAGAGATAGAGAGGTGGCAGATGGGAGCTGAGCAAGCAGCGGAGGGCACAGTGTGTGGTTTGGGAGCACAGCACAAACATTCAAGACCAGAGAGAGGGGGAGAGAGAGAGAAAGAGAGAGAGAGAGAGAGAGAGAGAGAGAAAGAGAGAGAGAGAGAGAGAGAGAGAGCAAGAGATATAGTAGAAACAGAGAAAGAGTGAAGAGTGAGTGAGTTCGAGAGAGAGAGAGCGCGAGAGAGAGAGAGAGAGAGAGAGAGAGAGAGAGAGAGAGAGAGAGAGAGAGAGAGAGAGAAAGAGAGAGAGAGAAAGAGAGAGAGAGAAAGAGAAAGAGAGAGAGAGAAAGAGAAAGAGAAAGAGAGTAAGAGAGAGAGAGAGAGAGAGAGAGAGAGAGAGAGAAAGAGACAGAGAGAGAGAGTCACAGTGAGAGAGAGTCACAGTGAGAGAGAGACCTGTGCAAACCCAAAGCTCCCTTTTTTTCCATAAGATAATCCGCTTTCCTAAATCAGCGCGACACGACCTGACATTCTCATTTTGACACTTCGGGAACAGAACTGTGTGGGATGAAGTGCGCAGAAAACAAAAGGGAGTGTGGCTGGTGTTATCATCTATTCCACACAGGTAGAGCAGCTGAAGATACCCAAGCTACCGCGCTGATTAACATAAAACTCATTACGTCGTTTCCCCCTCATCCTCGTCTTTTGCAAGTTTATTACTTTGCCTCACTTTTTAAGTGTTAGGAGAGAGACGGAAAGAAAGATTATTTGGTAGACTGCTGGGAGCCTCTTACCGTAATTCAGACAAAAACTATCACTGGAAGAATTGCCCAGGCACAGGGTTTTGTAAATTATTGTACTCAAGGTAAACCACAGGCATACACACAAAACAAGCCAGAGGGCCACGAACTTTGAATACAACAACATTTGGCTTACAACTGTAATTAAAACTACCTATGGTTTTAGATGTAACTACCATTAAACTTCTTTGTGTGAATTGACCTTAACAGACTCATCTTCACACATATCCCACTGTGCTGCTGCATTTGCTCAGCAATTCAGCAGTGTTTTTCAAAAAAGTAAACAGCAGGTCTTCACACATATCTCATCATTTTAGCAGCTTGAGTTGTTGCTTTGCCAAGTGTGTGATGCATAATATACTATGCGGAGGAGACATTGAGCTGGTAATAGCTCGGGAGCGTGTGAAGCAGGTCTGTGAGTGTGTGAGTGTGTGCGTGTGTGAGTGTGTGCGTGTGTGTGGGGGCCTGTGCATGTGTATAGTATACTCACTATGCGGCCGAGTCGTTGAGCTGGTACTCTCGGGAGCGGGTGAAGCAGTTCTGCACGCCGCCGTCGGCCCAGAGCCGGCGGATGACGTTGGCCAGCTCCTCTGGCAGAATGCCCTGCTCCTCAGCCGCCGCCGACAGGGCAAAGAGCTGCCGTGCATCGTCCTGCCGAGAGGACAGACAGAAGAGGGCACCGCCATTCAGTGCGGTGATACACAGTACACTTTACGACTGTGGTAATTTTTTACAATGAGACAATATGAGCTGCCAAAGGTCGTCCTGCAGAGAGGAGAAGAGAGGAGGAGAAGGGAAGGGAAGGGAAGGGAAGAGAAGGGAAGGGAAGAGAAGAGAAGAGAAGAGAAGAGAAGAGAAGAGAAGAGAAGAGAAGAGAAGAGAAGAGAAGAGAAGAGAAGAGAAGAGAAGAGAAGAGGAAGGGAAGGGAAGGGAAGGGAAGGGAAGGGAAGGGAAGGGAAGGGAAGAGAAGAGAAGAGAAGAGAAGAGAAGAGAAGAGAAGAGAAGAGAAGAGAAGAGAAGAGAAGAGAAGAGAAGAGAAGATCCCCAGCCAGTTATAATACTCTAGTTATTTAGAATAACATGATAGGAGATGGGCAAAGAGATGCCGCAGATCATACTGTGGAGAAGAGAGAGGAGAGAGGAGAGGGGGCATCACAAGTCAGTGTAGTGGTGACACACAAGTCTACATAGAGAAAAAGCCAAAATCCTTTATTTTTAAGTGACATTTAGTTACATTTAGTGGAGGCAATATGAGAACAATGTACAATGAGCTGCCATGTATCGTCCTACTGAGAAAAGAGAAGGGGTCATCAGTAATCAGGGTGTGGTAGTGGTCATTGGCCACGATTACATGACATTTTTAATTCCGAATGAATAAGTCAGAATTTAATAGTTCTGTTGAGTTTAAATTGAACATTCATTTAATTCTGAATTGTGAAGTGTTTACATGACATTTTCAAAGCGGAATTAAGCCTTATTCAAGCCTTTAATTCTGAATTAAATGTCTCATGTAAACCAGGCGATAAAGTCATTCAACATCAGGCAATATGAGAGCATGCATTTGCCTGTGCAATACGTAAACAGGTGCCAGATATCATCCTGTGGAGAGAAGAGAAGAGTTGGGGGCATTGCCAGTCAGTGTGTTGTGGCACACTAGTCGTACAGACTGCAGAGTCATGTAGCATGATGCAATATGAGGGCATGTATTTGTGTGCAAACCCTGCAAGATTTGAATTGGTCTTACGTAAGTAGTGTTGGCTCTTCCACCTGGAGCTGGTAAAAGGGTGTAAAGACAAAAACAGAGCGATGGGGAAGGGAGGGAGAAAGTTGGAGAACGGGAGGGAGGCAAAAAAACTCTGTTGGTCACAACACAATTAGTGTTTTCCGCTCCACGGCAATTCCAATTTAGTGATGCTTTAGGTCATTTTCAGGCCTAACGAGCAGAAGATGGAACATGTTTCAGCCTACATAGTATTCAAAATTAAAATAAATGAATTCCTACCCACGGTTTTTGTTTAGCACCAACTCTCCATCAACACTGTGTTGATAAAGGGTCCTGGTGGACTTCGCATCTGACAACACCTATTAAGGCAGGTAAGTGAGGTGCCGCTACTGCAGATGGCTGCTGCTCGTAGCAGATGAGGTGTTTAACGGCCTAGGGAGGCAGTGACAGAACTCAGTGCCTGAGCCCCAAAGAGCCAAGTATGTAATCACAAAGTATGTAATCACGTTTGCTTTAGGAGCACTTCCTAGACTCAAAAGTACAGATAAAAGGGTTAGACAATGAAACTGAAACACATGGTTTTAGGCAGCTATACATGGGTTTACCGCTTGTAAACAATCCCTGGCTGTGCAACCCTGGCTGTGCACTGTTCAATGTCTGATTGTTGGAAACTGCTGTCAGTCAAAAAATAGCTCACATGGTTGGCTGCTTAGCATTTTGCCCCTTCTCACAAGAATGTTTGTACACGAAAAACTCCTGTATAGCAGCCTGGCTGTGTACCCTGTCAAGCTCATGATGGACAGTTCTGGTGGAAACAGGAGAGTTGAGGTGCAAATTTAATTCTGTAGTGATTTGGGCAGCTGTGGTTTTATGTTTTTTTTATACAGTCTGGGTCAGCACCCGAACATCTCATTCAGACTGCTTCCTCTTGTGTCCACAGTTAAGCAAGATGTGCACCAACAATTTGTCCTCTTTTGTGCTCTTACCCTGCTAATTGAACCTTCACACTCTGCTCTTGTACTGGTGAAATGTGCAATTAATGGAGATTGGCCACCAGGCTGGTCCACCTTAGCCATGAATCGTCCCGCATTAAAATGACAGGTGTTTCAGTTCCAACCCCTGTAATTAGATCATGCACTTTGGATGGGAAAACTAGCAAAGAAAAAGAAGAATTCCAAGGACCTGTCATTTATCAAAAATGACTGTATGTGTAATGTATAATGACTTGGAGTTCTTTTTCTTTCTTATAAGGTGCTGTTTCCACGTAGCAGGATATTTTTTTAGCAGGGTATTTTTTTCTCCTGCTAGGTGTAAACGCAACATGTGGATAAAAAAAAATCCTCCATTGTAACAAATGCGTTTCAGCCCCCCAAACAGGATATTTTTTTCTCCTGCTTTTTATACCTGGATTTTTAAATATCTGCTACGTGGAAACGGAAGGCCAAAACCAATGCAAAACCAATACAAGCAGGAGAAAAAAATATCCACATATAAAAATATCCAGCTACGTGGAAACAGCACCTTATAAGGTATTGTTTCCACGTAGAAGGTTTTTTTTTATGTGGATATTTTTTCTCCTGTTTAGGTGTAAACACAACATGTGGATAAAAATATATAACAACTCCATTGTAACAGGTGCATTTTAGCCCCCTAAATGGGATATTTTCAAAAGCCAGGTTTTTGATATGTGTATTTTAAAACTCTGTTTACGTGGAGACGGAAGGCTAAAACCAGTGCGTTTTCAAAAATATCCTGCTACGTGGAAACAGCACTTAAGTATGTAATGGCCAGCAGCACACACAGTCAATGCTAAGGCATTACCTATGCAAGGACCAGCACACAAAAAAACACCTTGTGAAATAGCTGTATAATATGGCCAAGGCATTCATGCCACACATTAAGCCCAATAGCTCTGAAGATATGCATAGTTTTTCAATGCATACCAATGTACCAAACACACTATAGGAGTGATTGCATATATTCCATCTGCATGTGGTCTTTTGTATTTGCTTAACACTGGTGTGATTTTTCTAATATTATACATGCAATTAACTTTTTGTGGTTTGTGTTAATCATTATAGATTGTCCAGCTTGCCTACCTATGGTAATAGCCAGCCACATTACATGAAACACAATAGGACTGGGCTTTTACAAACAGTACTTTAATGCATATCAACGAGACGCCACTGAGGTGTGTGTGTGTCTGTCTGTGTCTGTCTGTCTGTCTGTGTGTCTGTGTGTGTCTGTGTGTCTGTGTGTGTCTGTGTGTCTGTGTGTCTGTGTGTCAGTGTGTGTATGTGTCAGGTCCTGTGTATTTTGTCTGTAAATGTGCAAATATTTCACCGTGTTTGATCTTGGTGAGAGCACTCCAATGAATTTGACCCTGATGTGCAATGTCTTTACCCCTGGCACACAATCCATCTCCCCAGCACTGCAGGTAACAGGATAAGGCAAACACGGCGTTTATAATACAGCAGATGAGAGAACGTATTATGAGAACACTGTGTGAAATTACTACGCCTCTACAGAATTATCATCTGTGCGTGCCGCTTGCTCCCAACATCACCACTTCATGCCGAAGAGCATGGACGGATTATGATTCCATGGCCCCCTGGCCCAGACAACAAGAAAGGCCCCCCCTCAATGGGTGTTGCTAGTTTACAAAACGATTCAGGGTTTTAGGGCGGTTGTTGTGAGAGTCTCTATGTTGTCAAGAGTTTTGGAAGCTGTCCCTCAAGAGAATTAGAAAATACAGTTACAGAGCTTCAGGGCCCCCTTGACTCTTGGACCCCTGGGCCTGGACCCAGTGGGCCTGCGCAGTAATTTGTCCCTGACGAAGAGGTGTGTGTGTGTGTGTCTGTTTGTGTGTGTGTCTGTGTGTGTGTCTGTGTGTGTGTGTGTGTGTGTGTACAGGCCGATGTAAACATGCTCCAAGACCACCCTCTGAAGGACAAACTTGAGGTCAAGTGTAATGTAATTGCAATAGTTTCATTACATGCACTTATTGAATTCAAAACATTACTAACCAGCTAACCGCCTTTTCACAGCAACCTTTTTTACAATTCACAAGTTATCCTTCACACCAGGCCTAAAGCAACTCAGCCACTTTAAATTTGAATTATTTCCTGCCTCTTTTGAAACCTCTTACAGCACAACACATTTTCTGCCTTTTTGCTAAGAATGCTTGTTGGGTTTTGATTCCTCTTTTCTCTCTATAGCTATTATTTGAAGGGCAGTATCTCTACACCAAATTATAATTTTGCCTTTTTAAAAGTCAGGCCATGGACAAGATGTGAGCAGCCCTTGCTGAAAGTAATTTTATTTGTCCAACCCAGATTACACACAAAATGTTCTTTAGAAGGCGACCTTGGCATGTTTTACCCGTTCTTCATTACATGAATATTGTTTAAGCAATGGTTAATAAGTGTTAATGGCTCTTTTGATAGTATGATGTATGGGTTTCACAGGACTATTATATGTTGCCAACATGAGCTTCTTGAGTAATAGGGGGACATGGACAGTGTTGCACTGTATGTTGACAGTGTCGGTCCTATGTTCAAGTATATGACCTGCTATAAAGAATTTTTGATCGGCTCTGAATGAGTTGATAGTAATGACCTCTGAACGCATATTACGTTGGTACACCTACTGCCCAGTGAAGTCGCATGCAAGTAAAATACGGCATGACTTTTATTTCTGAAAAACACAGGAAGTTCATAATACAAAAGTAATGCAAACAAAATAAAGGAAGGAAATTAAAACGCTTGAAAGAAGGAAACACAGGCTATTCTGTGTAACCAAGTTATCAAGAGGAGCCACATGGAATGCTTGGGAAAATCAGGAGGAACAGCCAGTCACCTGACAAAGACCTCATAGGTGGAAATGTGTAATAAAACTGGGAACAGTGTGTAGAGATTCTTTCACTTTGATGGATACTCCATTTGATCCAGAGCCTGTTGGTTTGGCTCAATGGCAGAAGTGTCAAAAGTAAAAGTAAAAGTAAAAAAAGAAACACACTTTCCTTCCAACACAGGTAATCTATCTACAGTAAGTAATCAGAACTGTGTACTCATGTGCTGGTTAGATCAAATTTGTGGTGTTTTTTTTTGTTAGGTTTTCAGTAACAACATTTACCTCATTCACCTAGGTACAATGGAGTAAATGGTGTTACAGCTATGCAATATCATGGACCAGTGTTATACTTAAAGATGGCCTCTCAACGTCATTTAATTAATATTGCCGTGTTCCCAATTGTTATTGAATGTGTTACGCATTGGTCCTGTTTTAAAAAACGTTCTGGTTGCTTTGTTTCAAGACGTTTTTGCAAGCTGGCAAGGTGGCTTGTGGAGAAACGAGAGAGTGTTCCGTGTTTCTCGTGGAAATGCGTCTCTGATTGGCTCACTCCTCCTGCTCTCGAAGAAACGCGTCTCTGATTGGCTCAGTCCTCCAGTTCTTGGAGAGAATGGTTGCATCCCAATATGTGACCTTGCCTCCTCCACTTGCCTCCTCCACTTGCTTCTCGTCATGATGACATCACAGACAACAGCATTATATTTCAATATCTTGCAAAAGCTCAATTATAGAGTCTTTTTCTCATTTGCAATTGGGATGGTGAATGAAAAACAGTCCCTCAAAAGTTGTTGTGGCGAGGCTGACAGCTGGAAAACTTTATTGTTTTCTCCACGGAGGAGGGGCCAGGAGGCGGGGCGAGGAGACAAGCACAAGTGGAGGAGACAAGGTCACATATTGGGATGAGCCCAATGTAATGGGAAACAGAGTCGCCACTTCCCCGGGTGGTATTGCACTATAGGGGCGCCAACGGAGGCGTGCAGGCTCCATTCAGGGCTGTGCTCTTTCGACAGCGACCCCTAGGCGAGCTGCAGGCACGGAGCAACCAGAGTGAGCTGGCTTTATGTATGAGGCTTCATGCTGTGTGTGTACCTGAGAGTAGCAACCAGCTGATAGCTAAGCTAAGCTATGTTTCGGGCCACCAGACGTTGCTTGTTTTGAAAACAAGCAGAAAAAAATTACTCGACATGTTTTTAGATAAATGGGTCGATATAAACCTTTGTGGGCAACGCCTTCTTTCGACGTGACGAAACACAGAAAGGCTTTCGTGATTCGCTCGTTTCTCTGCATTATTTATGTAAATTGGGAAACACCGGGAAACACAGCCAGGAGAGTTGACGCACCGCTATGAGAGCCTTGCAAGTGAGTTTAACTTGGGGTGACCGTCCGATCTTCGAAAGGAGTGAGTAAAACTGAGTTTTATCGGAAGTTGGCCTTTAACCCATTCATTTACTTTTACTTTTGACACTTCTGCTCAATGGTACTTTAAAAGCAGGGAGAGCACCTACCGATCTGGTGGCCTCTCCGTAGTCAATCTTGAGGTTGGCCATGGCCTTGATGATGGCCATGGCAGACTGGATGGTGTTGCTGTAGACAACCGCTCTGTACTGCTTACACTCGTCCT
>NC_085870.1:32293859-32361359 GCF_034702125.1 Engraulis encrasicolus
GTGTGTGCGTGTGCGTGTGCGTGTGCGTGCGCGTGCGCGTGCGCGTGCGCGTGCGTGCGCGTGCGCGTGCGCGTGCGTGCGTGCGTGCGTGTGCGTGTGCGTGCGTGCGTGCGTGCGTGCGTGCGTGCGTGCGCGCGCGCGCGCGTGCGTGCGTGCGTGCGTGCGCGCGTGCGGTAGTAGTAGTAGGAGGAGTAGTGTGAGACTCACTTCATCTGCTTGACGATGGTGCTCTTCCCCGACTCTCCAGCTCCTGTGAACACACAAAGCACCACAAGACACTTTTAATGATGCTGCCACTGACACACACACACATACAGACACTCACGTCTCACACACACACACAAGTTGATGTTACACACAAAACACTTGCATACACTAACAACACAAACACACACACACACAAATTCCTTTCCAATCAATCAGAGAGCATTTGCTAAATGATCACCTCAATTGCATGTTCAGCACTGTCTGGTCAATTGTCTAGCTCAATAATATTTACCTCCAATAAATCACAACATCATGACAAGTTATCATCACGGTCATCAGTCATCATTATGGCTGCTGTGATGAAAGTCTTATTTGATTACAGATGACCATGAGTTTGTGCAACACTTGTGTAAGCACAACACACACCACACTCAAACTAATGTGCAAATGATGTCAGAGGTTTGGCATCTGCGAGCGCATGTGCACGTGTGCTCACTTGTCATGCAGATGACAAGCCTGAAGTAAAAGGTCAGTGAATCAGTGAACGGGATATGCCAAGACTGGGCCCTGGCCAAGACTGAAACCCCTGCCAAGTCAAGCCTGGCTCACCAACACCCCTGACCCTGAATTCAGCCATGTTGACTCCGCTCCATCACTGTGTCCCCTCCATCGCTCGAGACAGGGTCTATTTCTCAAAGTGAAGTGTCCCAGCCCATTCCTTTCCGTTTCTAACTTGTCTCTGAAGCTTCATGCAAACACTGTGTACAGCAGTGCTATTCAACTTTAGCACCAAGAGGGCCGGACATAAAAATCACTGGACCAAGTAAAATAAGGCCATACAAAAAAAGTAAATTGCAGTACATTAAACTTTAAGTCGGTCGTTATGCCTTAGGGCTTTTTAATTGGCCACATCTGGGCCGCACCTGGGCCGTATGTGGCCTGCAGGCCGCTAGTTCAAGAGGCCGGCTGTGGAGCCTTCATTCAGCGTTTACTTCTCCGGTTGGTGAAGTCTGTGAGGAGCTTATTTAGTCTGGGTGGTATTAACCCATTGACGCCTAAGGAAGTTGCAAAAGAAGGTGCTGAATGCTTGAGCCCTTTTTAAGAAAAGCTGCCCTCAGCCAATAAAAATCTAAATATCTAAGCTTCTGAAGCACATAAAAATATGCACTAAGTTGCATTTAAACGCTAAGGCCGGCCATCCACTATAGCGGTGCGTTATCGCAGCTCGACGTATTGGATACCCCAGTGTCGACGCACTGCTACTACAGCTCGCGTGGCACGGGAGTTATATACAGGAAGTATATCGATCTACATTTCTAGCCGTTTTTATCGATGTAGCAAACCAACTGCCCCTATATTACAGTTCAATATACTCTTACCGACCTCGGCACATGTGTTTTTTTCACACACAGCTTGACCTGTGTTGTTATGCTTATGATCGAAATCGAACATAATAATTTTAACCCAGGCATCATAAGCATGTGCAACATGAATGCTTGTAGTCTATATTTTGTACATCCAAAAGTTTGACAGACGTCAAAAATCTACTTTTACGAGGGAAATGCATCTCCGTGATGACCACAGGTATCATGGGACATCTTCATGTGCTCAACAGTCATTGGGTAACACAATCCGTCAGCCGCTGCTAATTTGCATAACTTTCAGGAGAGCTCAACTTTTTGACGTGCCACCGGACCCACGCTCGCCGTGCCGGAATCCCAACATGCATTGCGAGTCCGGTAACAACGATATGCTGCATTTCATTGAAAATGAATTGAATGCGTTGGTACGGCTTGCGTTAAACTGACAAATGGATGGGCACCGTAAGACCCTCATCTTTCATTAGAATGTGTTCATTCATCTCAAACAAATAGAGATTTTTAATAAAGTTGTCTCAAATCTCATGAGCCTGAATGTTGCTTAATGCAGCTCCAGGCGCCAGGGCCAATGCACAATGCAACATGAATGGGTTAATCAACTGTTGCTTGCAAATTGTGACTTGCAATCAAGGCAACTGAAGCTGTTGATTTCCCCCGTTCTCTGCACAACTTTTCGCAAGCTAATTCCTTCCCAACTCCAGCACAACAAAAAATTACTGTGTGAAAAAGTTACACTGTTGTCATCTGGACTAGCTGTAGTGGTTGTAATGCATGTGGTCCTCACCTTTCCGCTAATCTCTGTCTCGACGTCCATGGAAGCTCATGGAAAAAAGCTGGACCCTCCTTTGAATAGGATCAATTACATACACATCATTTTGCACTTCGGCTGTTGTCAACTGCTTGTTGACTAAAGTGATATTCACTGGATTAGACAGTCTTTGGTCAGCCATGAGAGCACAATAGTGCAAGTAGCATTATTTATGTTGTTGGCGATTTTCGAGGCACTCCTGAGATGTACTGTGCTGTGCTGAACTGTTTGCCATGCTCCCAGCACACACACGCACGAGCACACGCACACGCACACACCTTGGCATGGGCTCAGTGGGGCTGTAAGTGCCAAGAGAAGAGAGGAGGCATGATGCCTGGCCTGTCAACACCACTCACTGGCCACCACCCTGCTGTCTTAATCAGGCCATCAGAGGCAGAGGCAGACGAGTAGAAGAGAAGAGAAGAGAAGAGAAGAGAAGAGAAGAGAAGAGAAGAGAAGAGAAGAGAAGAGAAGAGAAGAGAAGAGAAGAGAAGAGAAGAGAAGAGAAGAGAAGAGAAGAGAAGAGATAGACAGCCATAGAGGAGGAGAGAATGGGAAGAAAACAAAAGAAAGGCGCAGAAAACTGTACAAAGTACAAAAGAAACACATGATTGCAGACACACTCAGTGACAATCACACAGAGAGAGAGAGAGAGAGAGAGAGAGAGAGAGAGAGAGAGAGAGAGAGAGAGAGAGAGAGAGAGAGAGAGAGAGAGAGAGAGAGAGAGAGAGAGAGAGAGAGAGAGAGAGAGAGAGAGAGACTCCCATGCACCATGGAGAAATAAGGAGTGAGAGGGGACGTGCCAAAGAGAGTCAGGGGTGAGTAGTGGTGAGCAGCTTCAGGGTCGGGGATGTAGGATGCCTGCAGGGGTCCCCAGGTGACCATTTGTGTCTCACTTCCTGTCTCCACCCGACTCCTTCCTTCAGGTGTTACGCTTGGGGTATATGCACTGCTCCCTTCTACCCCTACCAACACACACACGCGCACGCGCACGCGCACGCGCACGCACACGCACACGCACACGCACACGCACACGCACACGCACACGCACACACACACACACACACCTTGTTAAATCATCCACTACAGAGCACCAATTTATTCTCCATCAGTGGCCACAGGACTCACAGGCAGTGTGGCCGTGCTACTGGCCAAATAAGCCCCTGCACTATGCCAAGAGATGCCTGACGCATCACGCACACACGCACATGCGCACATGCGCACACACACACACACACACACACACACACACACACACACACACACACACACACACACACACACACACACACACACACGCACACGCACACGCACACGCACACGCACACGCACACGCACACACACACACACACACACAAAGTGATCCATCAAAAAGCCAACACCAATTTGCTGCACGTCCTCAGATGAACACCGGAGCTTGGGAGCTTGTTTAGCAAAAGACAAAAAAAATAACCACAACAAACAGGCATGATTTAGCTTTAGTGTTCACCTCTTTCTCCAGTCTAGCAGAGCGGGTGACAGCCAGTGAGCGAGCGTGCAGGCGGCGGTGTGGCCCATTTCCAAGGATTTTAATGGCTCTGATAAAAGTTCAATAAATCGCAGGATTTAGGAGTGTGCTACAGCAACAACAACCCATGTTACTGATGAGGTATGGATCCTTCACTTGGAGCAAATTTGAAGAGTTCAGATGCAAAACCCCCTAACTCCATTTCTGAAGACCCGCACTTCTATATTTTTAGAGAACCCTGTTGTTGGTTTGGTTTACATTCATGTACTTGATAATACATATAAATAGTTATATTACATAAATAAAATAGCTTTGTATTAAATAAAAATGAATTAAGATTATTTTCTGAAAAGGGGGGTTTGCATCTGAACTCTTCATTTATAGTTGCTGCTGGACACACTTGTCTTCGCATGATACCCTGCACGGACACCGAGGTGATGGCAAGGCCCATGCTGAAGCTAAGAGAACCCTACCGGAATTTACCCAGGCAGCATTGCCTCATACATCACCCTAGGTGACACATAGGGAACTGAGCTGACATGGATGACATCTTCATGTGGAAACTGACTACTATCCTCTTTTTTGGCCGATGTGGGGATGTTGTGGGCTTATGCCTGACATCAGTGATCTTTCCCAGCACTTTCAAAATGACACTAACTTCGAGATACCACAATGTAGGAATTGTTATACGTTTTGCCATCATCATGTTATAAATTATATATTAAGTTTACTTCAACACCACCCACCATTGTTTTTGGTCGTCATATTCACGAGTTGTTTAGTTAAGATGAGGTCTATGCCATGTCCTCTACTCATTTACCAGTGTTTATTAGGATCGATAATAATAAGCATTAGAACTTAAAGGTGCTTTATCAAACAGATTAGTTATGGCAGGAAGTGGCAACTCTTAAACTTTGGACCCTGCATGATTGCGGGGGGTGGGGGTGGGGGTGTCGAATGACTCAAGTTCACTTTAGTTACGTACCCCATTCCTCATTATTCTCAGATCTTAGTTTTTTTTAATTCCCTTAATTTGTCTCCTTAACTCGCGCCAAGAGAAAGTTTGGAGCGACACCAAATTTTGTCGGGTCTGCTTTGACAGCTGCAGGGCAAATGCCCAGTCTTGAACAATTCAGCACATTCAGCTGTTTAGAACGTGCTTTTATCAGACATAACTAGCTGGCGGAGCTGATAATGTAATAATAAACAATAAAATGATACAACATAAAGTCATGGCAATTTCCTTTGAAAAAATGACTTTGCTAAATGGCATACGTCCGACTGTGATGAAAGTGAGCAAGCAAAAACATTTGATGAGGCACATTTACATGTGGATGAAAACAAAAAAGGGGAAAATATTAATATGAAACATTTGGTTTTCTCTTTGTAGTTCACTGTTGTTTCAGGCCTACACAGAAAGAAGAGCCCCCCCAACAAGAGATCCACAGGGAGGTCTTCAAAGTCTGTCCGGCCTCCCAAGAAAATAGGAAACAAATGTGATGCAGCTTACTGTTCTACTACACGCGTTGGCTCCAGATATTAAAGCTTATTGAAACGCTCCTGTGACCTCCCACCAGGACGGTGACAGAAAGCGGTCATCACTGTTTATTACAACTGCTCTCCATTGGTGCATGCCACACCACCAGGGGACAGTCATGTGACTGTGGCTGTGACCCATGCGCGTTAGTTATTTATTCAGGTGAAAATGCCTCGAGACAAGTTTTCAATATGCAGCAAATCTAAGGTTTCTCTGCGTTGCTAAATTGAGGAGGAAAACAAATAATTCATCTGTGATACCACATACATCATATCTGCATGTGAACGTCTGGGATGTCTGACCTCAGTCTCTAGCTGATGTGTGCTATTCAGGTTGTCAGATTGACAGAAGTAGCAATATAATTGCAAATAATTGAAATCATTCATTGGCACATTTTCCATGGAAGAGAAAGGAGCTCAGGGCATTTCATGCACTACATTATTCAAATCATCATGCATAATCTTGACTTCTGCCAGCATCCATGACCAAATCTGCACCCCAGTGCCTGTATCAGGACTCACATGGTTCAGGTAGCACAGAGAGACAATTACCCAGCAATTCCTCTGGGAATTACTTATTCATTTACCATACAGGTACGTGATCCAATGTATTCATTTTCCATATCAGATGATCTACTATGATATAAAGCTTACGCGACTACACCACGTTCCACATTATTATGCAACTGACATTTTTCGCTGTTTCCCCAAATAATCAATGCAAATGACAGTCGTCATAATTTTCAAGTCATCCGCCATTAGAGTACAATTAAAACGTTTTTGAATGAACCTTCCAATGATAACGGTATTTTTTAAGTAATAAAAAACTTAAAATGCTCTGTTCCACATTATTACGCAAAGTAGTTTTGTAGTGTTGTAATCCAAATTTATTTCTTTGTTTCCCATTTACATCAACACAGTTGGATTTTTGTACCTTCTAAATTACATTTCAATGTTCAATACTTGATGATAACCTCTTTGTCTTAGTAACTGGAATGCTGCCTTTAACATTGAAGTCAATGGCAGGGCATTGCATGGGAGTTATGGAAGCCCAGATATCCTTGATGCTTTGCTCTCAACTGTTTTTGTTTGTTTGGTCTGGTGACCCACACTTCACTCTTCAATATACCCATAGATTTCCATGCCACGTTTAGGTGCTTTGGTGGTATCGACATTTTAACTCACCAGACATAAAACCCCATTGAAAATGAATGGGATGTTATGTCTGGTGAGTTAGAATGTCATCATCTCCAAAGCACCTAAACGTGGCATGGAAATCTACGGGTATATTGAAGAGTGAAGTGTGGGTCACCCGACCAAACAAACAAAAACAGCTGAGATCAAAGCAGCAAGGATATCTGGGCTTCCATAACTACCATGCAATTCCATCACTTCAATATTAAATGCAGCATTCCAGTTACAGCTTATAGCAAAGTTTTGAACATTGAAATGTATTGAAGGTACCAAATGCCATCTGTTTTGATGTAAATGGGAAAAAAAGACAGAAATTTGGATTACAACACTACAAAACTGTTTTGCGTAATTAATTGGAACAGAGCATTTTGGGCATTTTAAGTTTTTTATTATTTTAAAAAATACCGATGTCATTGGAAGGTTCATTCAAAAACGTTTAAAATTGTACTCTAATGGCTGATGACTTGAAAAATATGACGACTGTCATTTCTATTGATTATTTGGGAAAACGGCAAAAAATGTCATTTGCGTAATAATGTGGAACGCGGTGTATAAGGAAGACTATTCATACTCCCATTTACTGTACATCAAACGAAACACAGCTATTCGACTTGGTACCACCGATACTGCAGCAGCTGCATGGGACAGCACAGCAGATGACAAAATAACGAACGTTTGAAGCATAGTGTTAAAAGGGGAGATTTAATTTTCTCAATACAGCGAGGCCGTTTCCAGTTGCAGTCTGCGGGGAGGGGGGGAGCACTATTGATTTGTGTTAGCGTCTGAGCCGTTAGTGAGATTCATGTTGTGCTGGCAGGGTAATCTGATCTCTGAGGCGATGGAACTGGTTTGTCAGGGGAGCCACGGGTCCTCATTAGCCTAGAGCTAATTAAAGGCTGAAAGTTACGACCATACTAGAAGCTTACTGCACATACATTAAGGCTACTTATGACAGTAAATGAGTCTCTGACGTCACAACTACTTACAACAATGAAAAAGCTTTTGCTCTGTATTTCACATTACAACTTACACCAATAAAGCATCCTCTGATCTGTACGTGTATCATTGCATTCAGCAGCATTGCCCTCCTGCAGTGTATTATTTGATTGCCATAATAAGGTAATTATAGGTAGTCTACCGTCAGTAGGGGGATGAGCATGAGGAGCTATTAAGTCATTAAATAATGTGTGCCTACAGAGTATTAACTAGAATATAAAGCAGGCGCAAATCAAATGGAAGTCTCAGTCTTATTGCGCGCCTTGTGATAATTTGTTTGATCATGTAGTCTTTCTTCAAAAGAATCAAGTCACCAGGTCACAGCACACCACAGTGACTCAAGAGAGGAATGCATTCAGAGTGATTTACTTTACAGACTTTAGAGACTTTGAGGGATGGACAAAAGGACAAAACTGAGTGGCTCAAAGCCAGACAAACTTTACTTGCACAATTTATGGAGAACTTATTTTCATACAGCCTGTCACAGTCTATTGGCTCTCTCTGGACATAAACAGGCCTCACAGTAATAGTGGCAGAAGAAACTTGGCTGTAAACCATTTTGCTGCATTGACAAGTTTTTTGCCAAAAGATGAAAAATAGAAATAGAAACATTTCTGATCGATTCCTCATTAAGTTTGAGAACACTGTTTATCCTCAGTTTCCACGGTGATAAAAGAGAGCCAATGTGTGTCATTTCCATTGAAGGAAGTCTGTGGCTCGCGTTCGCGTTGGGATCATAGCAACTTATCTTGTTTAGGCCTGTTTATGTGGTAAACTGAAGCACCTAAAATAGGGTAGGCCTTCTGTGTTGTGAACCACTTTTGAAACCATCAATATTGCCTGCAAGCCAAAGCGATCACAGCCAGTTTATGACCTTTAAATTATGACAGTTTAGTACTTTTTGCACATAGCACCTTCACAAGTGGATATAGCACCTTCTCCTTTCAGCTAAGTGAAAATGCAGTCCATCACAGGCTAATTCAGCTTTAGACACAGTACACACCCCAATACCATTCACCAACACCTACTGTACAGTCTATATTACAGTCTAAGTGTGAAAGCCCAAATGGGAAACTCCAACTCCCATTGTCATTGTGACACAGCTCACAAGTGTTCACTGGACACTGCACACAACAAAATTGCCTTTATGCCTCACCCGTGCAAGGGGGCAGCCCCCAATGGTGTCCCGAGGCAGCAGTGCGGCGGGACGGTACCATGCTCAGGGTAACTCTGTCATGGAGGAGGATGGGGGAGAGCAGAGCACTGGTTAATTACTCACCCAACCAACCTGGCGGGTCGGGAGTCGAACCGGCAACCTTTGGGATACAAGTCTGACACCCTAACCAACCTACCCATGACTGCCCCTATTAACATTCAAATCAATGACCTCTCAAGTCATCCTACTCATTGGACCAGAGCAGGAAAGACCGGTAAGGAGTCTCCAGAGGAAACAAACAAAGAACACCCTCTGGCCCCTAATGTCAAATCAGCATACTCTTCAATCAATATCACAAAGACAACTCTTAAAGACACTGAAAGGCGATAGCACAGGTCAAGCCTGTCGAGAGACTAAAAATGGCGATACAGGCTATGAAGGACAGTAGGAAAATGTTGTGACCAAGCATTGAAACACAACGCTAAAAGGGCAGTGGAGACTGCAAAGTCTCTACTCCAATCATTCAGGCTTTCCGCTTCTCTTTCACTAATGAGGGCCGAATACCCAACAGGCTCCATATCACATAACCTCTGATGTTCATGTTTTAGTCCAGACCCAACCCCAAAATTCAGCAGCACTGCACAGAGTGAGTAAAAGCTGCACAGAGGAGCCTTAAAACCCTTCATATATTTCGCCAAGTCAGCACTATTTCAGGCAAGGTATGGGGATGATGGAGGTTTTCTAATGTACACTACTTACTGTCCCAGGCTACATTTACAGCAACATCTAAATTCACTGAGACTTCATAACTATTGACCTCGGTGGTAAATCGAGACCTCAGTTCCCTGCGCAAGAATCTAATGCACATTAGAGCCATACAGGATCTTCCAGAAACATACTAGACCGAAACACAACACAGACAAGCCAGTTCATACTGTACATGGTGACACTACACTGCAACATAACTGAATTGCATCTTACTGTTCTATTTCTTTATTTAAAAAAAATAAATAAATACATTCATTGAAGTCAGAGCAGCAGCAGCAACACACAGCAGTTCCCTCCCGGTGGGGTAGAGCGCTCTCTGGGCTGGGGATAGCTTGCGCTCCGTGGGGGCTGTCTCAGGCCGACTGATGCCTACTAATGGCCACCTGGGAGGTCCCATAATGGACCCCTCTGAGACAATACAAAAAATAACAGTCAAAAGAATAACCGCTCGATTCTTCACTGGAGGTGGCGATGGGGGTGGCGGTGTGTGTGTGTGTGTGTGTGTGTGTGTGTGTGTGTGTGTGTGTGTGTGTGTGTGTGTGTGTGTGTGTGTGTGTGTGTGTGTGTGTGTGTGTGTGTGTGTGTGTGTGTGTGTGTGTGTGTGTGTGTGTGTGTGTGTGTGTGTGTGTGTATTTTCTGTGGGGAGAAAGTCAAGCTTTAATTAAAGGGCTTTTATCCCTCACCTCAACCCTCCCGCCACGCCACCCACCCATCATGTGCACAGAGCTTGTTAATCAGCCTTCAGCAACCTGTGGTTGCAACACTGATTGGCCAGGTAAAGAATGGGGATATTAATTAGTAATTATGAGTCAGGCGAAAGAGGGAATGAGGACATCTAATTAAGGTCTTGTTTACACATATGTAGATTATAGATACATTTAAAATCTGTTTTTTTTATCCACCTAGTAATTTTACACTTTGTTACATGAAGTGCAAAAAAAAAAAATTCAACAGAAATCGGTGTGGAATATGGAATCTAGGAATCTTGTAATCTCTATGGACTGTAAAGTGCAAAACACAAGTAAAACGCAGATTTTTAAATATGCTGTGGTGGTCATCTTATTGACAGTAATCTATTTTAGAACCATTTTTATAGAAATCTCCATGTAAAATTCACCCTCAGAAGATATGAAAGAGCCTGATCTAAAACGCAACGCTTCACACTTCAACCTTATATTGCATACTGAAATGAAGAGGCAACGCTTTTGCCATGGCGATTAATGTATCAAATGTTGTGAGCTTAGTTCTCTAGCAATTTAAAACTGCATTCAGCAGCATGTCAGGATTCTGTGACTGGGATGATACGATTAATGATTCTGTACATTTCACAGATGTTGTAGGTGGGTCACACCTACGCTAAGATTATCACTCCTTATATCCAGCCCATACCTCTACCTTCAGGAAGCGAGTGAATGTGAAAGAGAGTGAAAGACTCTTTTCTTCTGAAACAGTTTCTGTTCACAACAAACTAATTCTACTCACTGGTATTTAACCCCATGTTGCAATCTTAGGTTGTGTTTGGAGGCCGGATTTTGTTAAACTGACTTTACTTTCCTCAATATCATACTGGTTATGACAAAAGGCACAACTCAATAATTCATCCTACTGCTGACAAAAAAGCTTACACAAGATCAGTTTCAGGGGTTAACGCCAATTTGGCCATATCTCAATCGGACATGATTCGATCCTCCTCGTAATCAACTTTGATTGTGGCTGGTCAATCTCTCAGCCCTGTCTAGGGGGCTGCAGTGTGTTTGTTGAACGAGAGGGGGCTGTGACGTCCCTGTGAATGAATCTGTGGAGAGTATCTATAGGAGATATCAGAGGGCTTTGTACTGTAGTACATGCTGTCAAGCCGGTGCACGCCAGTGAGCTGAGGGGAGAGGGAGAGAGAGAGAGAGAGAGAGAGAGAGAGAGAGAGAGAGAGAGAGAGAGAGAGAGAGAGAGAGAGAGAGAGACGAGGCCTCCAGTAGAATAGAAATGAGGTCCCGAGATCAAAGTTCTCTGGATAAGCTGCTGCGCTTCTGAGAATAGTGCTGCAACCCACCATGCTCTCGCCTGAGAAAGATAGCCACACACCTTGCATGCAGGTTTAATGGGAGGGAAAAAATAAAAAAGGCATTAATCCTTCATACCTGACTTTATTATAGGTGGAAGGAGAGTCTGAGCTGCATGACAATAACCAGAAGTTAGAAAAATACTCAAGATTTTGCTGTCTTGGTTCATTTGTGTATGTTCCCTGATGACAGAACGCCTATTCACAGCTCCCCGTTGGGCTGTGCATTCATGATGAGAGGGAGAGGAATGGAGACAGCACAGGGGCTGTGATGAGCTGTGATGAGGGGAGATGGGAACAAAGCAGCCTCTGTTGTGGGGCTTTGACTGGGCTGGATCTTGGGGTGGCGGGGGCTCTGTTTGGTGTCATTTAGGCCCGGTGACAAAGGTGTCTTAATGAGACCCAGGATGCCACAGCCACCCCCTTCATTCATTAATGCAGCAAGAGGGGGTGGGGGGGGGTGTTGTTGGAGGAGGACATAGTGACCTCTTTACCAACAAGCCATAGCCTTTTCAGCTCGAACCATAGTAAACTTGCAGAAGAACTCTATGTAGTAGTGGTGAATGAAAATGGTAGCGAATGGAAAATGATAGAAAATGGTAGTGCAGTGTACTGCATAACTACCACAAATAGTGATGAACATGTATTTCCAGTGGGTGGCATATGTAAACAATACTCATATGGCTTGAGTGCCTGTTGAGATGGAGAGTGTTGAGTTCTCATAGTACCAAGTCTCGGCTCTTGTTTACGTAAAGGAGAATTCCGGCCAACTTCAACATGCAGTTGTAGTGCTCACGATACCCTTGACCAATTTATTTTTTGTTCAACCCTTTTTAAGATCCTGGTCATTCAAATAGGGATATTCAGCATACAACATAAAAATGCAACATACTCCAAACACCACAGCGAATGTCATTGTGGTGTTGTAAGGTCACTGCTGATGGGGTAATATTTGTATGTAAGGTATGTAAAGTAAAGAGTATGTAAAGAAGGGTTTTTTAACTGCTAACAAAACCATGTCCACATTACAACTCCCAAGAACTCGGAAAGAGCTGAACAAAGAAAAATCCAGCCAAGGACCTCGTGAGTAATATAACTGTGTGTTGAACCTGGCTGGAAGTCGTCTGTAAAGGGTGTTGCATGGGGACGCGGTGCAGAGAGCTGTAGTCTCCCTGGACCTGGACCAGTGGTCTATCAATGCAAGTGGGCAGGCACAGCCCAGGGCTGAGGGCTTCCAATGGCTCCCTACCGCACAGCCCTGCAGATAAACTGGATGTTAATTGCAGTTCAATCCCTGCTCATCCACCACAATCAGGCAAACATACAAACACAGACTAGCAGCACATACAAACGCAGCTCCAGTTGCCAGCGGAAAAATGACCAAAAAGAGAATAAAGCTGCAAGTTTCAGCTGATCCTGAGGATTCTAAAGAGAACAGTGTGGATGAAGAGACCTGGGGGGCGGGGGGATGAAATTCAAATAAAGAAGCAGAGATGAGCTATGAGACCAGTCAGAGGACATTCAGAATGAAAAACAAACAGGTCAAGGATGGGCTAAGCTTGGTATAGTACAAGGAGTATGAGTGAAAGACTGTAGCCAATGACACACCCAGAGGAGAGAGGAAGGTAAAATGAGGTGAACGTTAGAGGATACAGTAGGAAGCAGAGTGGGGAGTGACAGGGGAAAGAAGAGAAAGCAGAACACCCAAAACACAATGGAAGAAAAAATAGAGTGACTAAGCACTGTGTGTGTGTGTGTGCACACAAGCCCAACAGCCCAATTAAGGGAGAGCTTAGTGCTGTACTACACTGTACTGTACGTGATCCAGCTTGACTTGCTGAGTAGGGTTCAGTCAGTGTGTGTAAGCAACGTGGAAGACGACGCAATGAAATTTTAATTTGGGCAGCGACCGCAAAAGGTAGAGGAGGAGGGCCAAGCCCTCCCATCACTGCCTGCCAGCATCTAGGGCACGCCACTCTCAGCGTAGACTCACCCTGCTTGCCACAGCACAGGAAAACCACATAGTACACCTGCAGTTAAAATTTGGTTGTGGAAACGCACACATATATGATTACATACTATAGACTGTTGATCCGCCTTCTTGTGCGTGTGTGTGTGTGTGTTTTTTTTTTTTTAAACAACATTTTCTACGTCACCCCCCTGAGCTTTGGCTCCATGTTCTAGGTAAAAGCAGGTCAGTGACTGCTAAATAATTCAAAGTGTAACTCCAGCTGGAGGAAGGGGGGAAGACTGCTTCTTTCATGGGATAAGGTCAGCATATAATCCATTTAAGACAAAAGCATGGAGGCATATCCAATCAATAATCATTGTTTAGGCTTGTTACAGCGACATCCATTAGTGACTATTTACCTGCTGGAAGGCGGAAGGTAAGAAAGGTGTCCCGACCTGAGTGCACCCAGGGCACTCTACAAGGAGAAGGATGCTCTTCCTACGAAACAAGTCCTGCTCAGGCACAACAACCCCTATCTGCACCATTAACCCCTTAAGACGCGGCTTTATACATTTGTTGTTACCAGTATGGTAATGACCAAGTCGTGGTGCATTGCTAAAGGGCCTATGTTGTGTCATAGTATTGTAGTGCTATGGTAGTTACATTTCAATGTCTATTACAGCGCGCCACTGGAGGTACAGTGAGCATTAAGGGGCTACATGCATCCCAGCGCATCATGTCAAATTAAAGTGTAAAGTAAGTAAAATAGAGCGGATAAAAAGACAACTGGACACTGGTAATGGATCTGGACAAGATCCACAATGAAAACACCTCAACCCACAGGCTCTTCTTTGGGAAGAGAATAGGATAACTTGATGACCCATGAAGGCTCACGTGGGTCAAAATGATATGAATGGAATACATCTTTTGGGTGGGATGACCCCTCAGTAGAGGATGTGGGGACACCTTTTTTGACAAATGACACCCTAACCACAACCTCCAAACAAGGTGGAAGGATGGTTGTGATCTACTAAGAAAATGGAGCTTTGAGGGTCAGAGTATGATCAAGAGAAAACCTGAGTGTTCTTGTTACATTTGCCTCAATCAATGTCCACAGAACAAAGGCTCTACTTTGGGCAAAGGAAGGAGGGGAGGGGGGGACTACACTGAGTCTGACTGGATTGGACAGATCCAGTGCCTGCAAATAAAGATAACGGACAACTGGACCATTGGAGAATTCCACCGGAGCTGTATGCCCCGCATCACACTGTCAAAAAGCATGTAGCTAGTTTGGGCTCTGTATCATTTTGGATAGCATGCAGTGGGGATGCCATGTCACCCCTGATTGACTCTGGCATGGCGACGATCCAGGTGGGCTGCTGTCTCCACCTTGGTCAAGGTCAGATCCCATTTTGTTGGGGCAGACACAGATAGAGGGTTTTTTTTAAGGCAGCCGTGGCCTAATGGTTAGGGAGGTGGTCTTAAGATCAGAGGGTTACGGATTCAAATCACACCCATAGCTCTCACTAAGCCTCCATCCATGACTAAAGTACCCTTGAGCAAGGCACCTAACACCACATTGCAACAGGGACTGTAACCAATACCCTCTAAATATCTGTAAGTCACTTTGGATAAAAGCATTATCCAATTACAATGTAATGTAATGGATAAGGATTTTTTCCAGGGATGATAACGACAGTGTAACAATGATTGACAGGTGACACTTTCACTGACAGAGCGATTTTTCTTTTTTTTTGACTGACAAGGAAACCACAAGAAGCTTCCAAAATGTCACGGGCTATTTTCGGCTGATGTTTGGTAAGCGTTTTCTTTTCACCTCGTCTTTCCACATACCTGATAGGCTAGTGTAACAATGCAGCAAAGTTTAAAATATTTTCCTGACTACAATGTCTTGTGTGCCCTCTTGTCCTCTTCCTCCTCCTGCACTCAAGTCTTTGTGTCGCCATCCTGCCCCTGTTCACTCTTCACTCAATCACTTGAGTGGCCTGTGCCCTTCTGCCATTTCTGGCTCGCCTCTCCCTCTCCCTTTCCCTTTCTCCTCTGCCACTCTTCACGCTCCCTCCGGTCACTCTTCACTTCTCTTCTCAAAGACAATTTTTTCAAGGCCACATACACTTTCCCCCACTGAGATGGCAATTGGAGCAGAAGTGTTTTTAGGTAAAAATAGAGAGCGGAGGGTAAGGTAGGTGAAGAATGACCCCTTCTTAGTCAAATCCCAAAATCATAACTACACAAATACAAAGTTCAGTTTGTAAACATTCCGGATTCTGAAATAATTAACTTACTTCATGGAATCAAGGAACATACATTCTGAAATTATTAAAGAGCAGGGTTTAATTACTTGATGGAATCAAGAAATTACTGATAATCACTGAGACTTGACAGGACAGACTAGCTTTGTACACCATTCACCTCCTGTACTTACATGACATAAAACAATCAAAAATCATAGTGTATTACAGCAGGAACTTTTTGCTGATAATTGCATGCATGTGCTCGAATCAACTGCCATCATAGCACTTCGTTTTGAGTTTATTTTTAAGGGATAAATTGTTAGATTATGAGATCAGAGAGTTAATGTGTGCACTTTAGTCATTATCAGAATAGGCTCTACTCCTACATGAAATGCTGTCAATTCAGATAACATGAAGGTTATCGTCAGAATCATCACTTGAACTCTTCACCTCATGACTGTCAAAGGGGAGTCAAAACAACGCATTAGACTACTCCAACTGGATTGTGCTTTAAAACATTAGTGGGGGTGTTGTCAAAGGCTGAGCAGTCAAATGCTGAGCGAGCCCATTAACACCACACAAGCCTCTGCACACGACTGCAAGAAAATTCAAGCATCAATTTCAGTTTTAGTTCCTATTCTATTTCCATTTTGCAACATAATTCTAGCTCTAGTCTTGCTGTTTTACAGTAACAATTTTATTGTGTGTTACTAAGTGTCAGCGTTAACCATAGCTGAGAAAAGAATAACAGGCAATTCTTCACAAAAAGTTCATCCACTTGCCGGGTGTGCAGGACTCCCCGATGTGTTTGTTTTCCCCAATACAGAGACCTGTGCTAACCAATCCAGGCTCATGGCTAGCTGTGTGAGGCGCATGTGCCGCGGCGTTTCGGAGTGCAGCTGTTGAACTCAGGCATATCACGGGCTGGATGTCTTTGTGTGCGTCTGTGCGTCTGTGCATCTGTGTGTGTGTGTGTCTTAAATGTGTGTGAGTGTGAGTGTGTGTGTGTGTGTGTGTGTGTGTGTGTGTGTGTGTGTGTGTGTGTGTGTGTGTGTGTGTGTGTGTGTGTGTGTGTGTGTGTGTGTGTGTGTGTGTGTGTACGCATGTCCCTCCGAGTGTGTGTGTGTGGTCATCTTATATAACCCAGAAGCAGGTGCTCCTCTCTGCTTTCCGCTGTGCCTTTGAACATCAGGCTCATCCACAGCACAGCAGAGCCACAACGGAGAGAGAGAGAGAGAGAGAGAGAGAGAGAGAGAGAGAGAGAGAGAGAGAGAGAGAGAGAGAGAGAGAGAGAGAGAGAGAGTGAGAGTGAGAGAGAGAGAGAGAGAGAGAGAGAGAGAGAGTGTGAGTGAGTGAGTGAGTGAGAGAGAGAGAGACTGCTATGTCCAGGCGTGAAAGCCTAGGAAGACTCACGACTAAGGGAGGGAAATAGACTCAGAAAGGGAGAGGGAGACATCAAGGGAGAAATGAATACTGAGAAAACAAAAAGGAGAGAAAGAAAAAGTAAGAGGAAGAGCGGGATAGAGAGGGAAAGAAAAACAGGGAAAGAGACAGCAGGCTCTCTATGTAACTACTGAGGGATAATAAGAGAGATGAAGTATATGAGAGAGAGAGAGAGAGAGAGAGAGAGAGAGAGAGAGAGAGAGAGAGAGAGAGAGAGAGAGAGAGAGAGAGAGAGAGAGAGAGAGAGAGAGAGAGAGAGAAAGAAAGGTTTTCATGTCTCTCGTGCAGACTGCTGAAGGTAAATGGATTCTAAATGGCGCCACAGCATTTAGGTGAGCGAGTGGAGCGAGCCGCATCAAAGGATGTCGACTTTCAGTGACTCATGGCCAATAGCAACCTCCGATTACCTTCACAGATCAAACAGCATGAAGGCCACGATGTCTGCTCTGCACACACACGCACACACACACACACACACACACACACACACACACACACGCACACACACACACACACACACACACTCACACGAGACGATCACTCAGCCACCACCATGACACTTTCCGCATCACTCTCTCTAGCCAGGCTGGTCTGGGACCACAAATCCGCCTGGGCATTTTTGGCATAGGCCAGCCCCTCACCCCCACCCTCATACTACAATTATGATGATCTCAGTCCACTGTAAATGAAGGCTGCACCGATGGGCCGCCCCATCTAAGTTGTGGGCTGGTCTCTAAGGGAAAATTTGGAACAAGCAAAAAGCATTGACCCCTGGTGACTGCCGGTCCACCGGGAAAATAACCTGTATGCCAGATGGCCGGTCCAGCCCCCCTCGCTGGTGTCCGAGGGACTGACAAAACACACCTAAATGCCAGACAAGATGAATGACTAGAAACTGAGTCTAGAGCAGGGCTGTCGAGCTTAAACAAGTATATATTTTGGGGGGTTTTGGTGTCTTTATTTAACAGGACAGTGACATGAATACAGGACATGGTGGTGGAGAGAGAGATAAGGTTGGGAAATGATCCGAGACAGGATCTGAACAGATCCCCCTCGGGCAATTTGCCCGTAAATGGTACAGGTGCATTAACATAGTGTGCCACAGCATCCCCTATGTATGGGTGGTTGACGTGACACCTTGTTTTTTCGTAACATTGGTTGCAAACCTACAAAACTGTTATTTTTTCTTTAAAAATGAAAGAAGATGTGGTAATGAAAGAAGATGTGGTACATTATGTTTCGTATTAGTCTTAGATGAGAAGAAACATTTTTGTTAAGATTTATGTAAGGTTTATATGTCAAATATTCTGCGGAGTGACTGTAACATTAATGAAACCTGGAATATAATATATATATATATATATTAACCAACAAAATTTTGAATAATGTATGAAGCATTTGGCATGATTGCATAAATATTAACTTTATATTAAGATATGTGAATGTGAAAAAACTCAAGACAGTAATATTAACTACAAGTTCAATTTCGTAACACAAATTGCGTCCTGTGGGGTGACATGTATGTCAATGTTTGTGAACAGGCAGCTGCAAGGCCAACTACAAGGGTCTTAAAGACTGGCTCCTAACCAGTCAGTACCTCAGTTATTGGAGAGTGCTGTGGAAGTTTAAAGTGACTGTTAACTTCTTAATATGTTTTCATATTGCAATCTTTCTTTCACACAATGCTTAGGTTCATTATATGGAGTCCTGTGGTGTGACTGCTCCTATAGAAGGAAAAACTTTTTTTTTTATAAATGGAAACACATTAAGATTGAACACAATATCATTATCAAGTTAGCATGAGCTCAGATGTCAGTCATATATACCAAAGGATTAAAATGGCCATAATGCAGTGAATTTCCTGTGGTGTGACTTCATTTTCCTGTGGTGTGACATGCCTATGTAATGTGTTGATGCAGGACACATTTTCTCAAAATGTCAAAAATTAGGCAAAATTCCACGGACCACTTAGTGCTTTATTTTTTTCAATTTTTTTTTTTCAATTTCTTCAGGAATTTGATTTTTTTTTTGCGTTATGCCCTTAAACGTCAACCACCCATATATATCTTTTGAGGAAAAGATTAGTCATCTACCGCTGGCCTTGGGCTTAAAGACAGTCTCGCAACATTTTATCCAATTTCTTGTGTAAGGCATGGACGCTCCCTGGCATACTGTAGAACGGTGATCAATAATGCAAAATTCCCCTGGAGTACCGTACACAACATGACTGGAGATGAACATGTTTCTTATTTAATCAAGCCGTTTGGGTTATTTATAGGCACAAAAAGCCATTTCCATGCTAGCAAGCACAAAATTAGGCATCACATATCACAATATACATTCTCCAGGGACTAACTAAAGGCTCTGCAAGTGTGTGTGTGTGTGTGTGTGTGTGTGTGTGTGTGTGTGTGTGTGTGTGTGTGTGTGTGTGTGTGTGTGTGTGTGTGTGTGTGTGTGTGTGTGTGTGTGTGTGTGTTAAGGAGGCAAGCAGGGATAGATGGTTAAGAATTAACATCAGCATATGCCTGGTGGAATTGATCTTGTCACTGCCCATGAGTTATGTCCCTCTGGCCCGGCTCAAAATGTAATACAGTCTTTAAAATCGACTGCTGAGCAGATGTAGGTATAAATCAAGCCTTGCAGAATGAAGTGCGCTACGGAGTGGAAACTAGGAAGTAGAATACTTTGACTGGCTAATAATATCCACATGCAAGTTGCAACCAAACTGATTCAGACAGTCCAGATTGCTAACATGAATCAAAACGTAGGATTGGCTCCACATCTGACCCTAAAACCATACATAATGTTTTCAGGCCGACCGAGACGGTGCCGGTGCCCGCACCTGTTACGTTTGGCACTAAAGCGCTTACCTGCGAACCACCCGTGTTCATACCAGGCTCTGCAATTTTCCCATATGTAGTCGTGTTACCCGGATTAACCTGCTGACGTCTACTGTACGTTGACGTCACAGTTAGAGGAGAATAACCAAGTATTTTTTGGTTAGCATTGCGAACCAACTTTGCGATTCGCAATCTGCTGCGTGAACACAGCGCCTGGTTCTCGATTAGGTACGGGAATGGGCACGGCATGGTTCTCAGTTGGCATGAAGGCGCCAATAGTTTCTCTAGAAAATGTGCCTCCAATCAAAGCAACATATTACTGTAGTCCGGACTGAGATGGCCTTGGGGGCCCTTGACTGCAGGTTGCTATAGGCATAGACAGTGCCATAATTATGAGCAATTAAGGATAACAACATGTCTACCAACTGTACAACATAGCTGAATTTGATACAACGGATACAACTGTACAACATGACAGCTGAATTCAATATCACAATTCTGCAATTTTTCACTTTTGGCCAATCAGGGCTCCCCTGGCAGGTGTGGGCCCCTAGGCTGCAGCCATACCTAGCCTGTGCCTTAAGGGGGATTCATACTAGTCGTGAGTGGTGCTAGTCTCCTTCATACTTCACTCACGACGATGGCGCGCGCCGTCACGTGACCTAAAATTTCGACACGCCCCCCGTCGTAAGCTCAAAATTCGGCGCGTGTCGCCACGTCGTGCACACGAGGATTTTTCTAACTTGTCGTGCGCCACCAGCGACCACGCAGATAGGCAGACAAAGCAGGAGTTGCGAAGAGAGGCTACAACTACTGTAGGCTACTACAGAATGGATCCTGCATCATTTTGAGGATAATAAAATGTCAGAGAGTTATTTTATCTTCTCTCTTAAATGTTGTTCAGTGAAACAATTGTTTACTTTGTTCAGAAGCACGTTGTGTTCGGCGATCTATTTATAAATTCTGCCGCCAGAACAATGCCCTCACATGGTCTTGGAATTATCTGGCAATGTAGGCTACAACAAAAAATATATGTTTCAATGTGGTAAGTCACAAGTCAGACGTTCAGTAGCCCTACAGCAGCCGTGTTTGGCTTTCTATTTTATACATCAGTAGAACTCACGCTGCGAGTTGCGAAAAATACTGCCGTTTCTCTCATGAACAGCAGAGGGCACTTCCGACAATGCGAGCAAGGCGCTTTTGAAGTATGAATAGTCTGTCGCAAGTGATGGTGTCATTAATGGTTCTCGCGCCACTCGCGACAAAGTGCGCACGTGAAGTATGCAGAGCCCTTTAGACCGGCCCTAGTCCTAGTACCACTGTGACGAAAACAAAGTTCTTCTGAAACTTGATGCAGTATCACAGTTCTCAACTTGGACTACAAATTGGCCTGCAAGCTCTCCCATGCGGCTCCACGTGTACGTAAAGACAGAGTTCACACACAGCAACAGGTGGAGGACCAGAGCTTAAAAGGTAAGGGGAAATATAAAGGCTGCCAGATTTAGGAACACGCAATCTTGCAAATTCTCTGGTGCAGGTCCAACCATAGGCCATTGCTTAGAATATGCCAGAAAACACACAAAACAAGATCCTCCTTGTATTGTGCCTTGTTATTCTCTGGCTGTTTGGATGCTGCAATGCTTCCTAGCATGCAGGATCTTTCTATTTTCTGCCAGTGTCTGTGGGTGGATTTCTGATTCTTGTAGGCGTATCCTCCCATGTTCTGACTGGTTGACTGACAGCTTCTATGGAGGGGCTGCCACAGCACGTTATTTTTGTTACGGGTGAGATGGTCATGTTCACACCAGGCTGACAGACATGAATAACCCTCCCCACGCCCCTCAGATGAGCTCCACTAACTGGCAGACAGCTGCCAACACGGAGACCGTTACCGTGGTGGTGCTGTTGGTGGTGACTATGGCCATTGCTCCGGTACCATGGAGATGAGTCACTCGCGGCAACAACAACACCAGATATTCCATTTGCCGAGAACAACAACAAAAGCAGTGCCTCAGGACATGATGTAAGGAGGACCGTGCGGTGCGAGTTGTCCAACTACATGATCTGCGTTCCTGGAAATAGCAGACACCGCTCTTTAGACTTCATTCATCCCACTCTTATTGTTTCCGGTCAGGCCAGACACGCTGCCTAGAGAGTACCACTCGCACAGAGGAGCTCGGCATTCCTCACTCAGCATTCCTACACAGTAAATTCTGCAGTGCTCATTTAACACTTAGAGAGTTGATTTGACATCATCTGGACTTAAATGAACTCTTTAAGGGCTGAATTAACACCGCAACATTTACTGTGTACGCATGTCTTCCTTTCTCTCTCTGCCCCATATCTCGTCCTCACACTCGTGAGATAACTCGAGCTGCTCCAGTGAGCATCCGGGTTTGGTGTCGGCTGTTGGAAGCGGCAGGAGAATACAAGACGTATTACACCTTGGAAAATGCCCCCCCTTGATTAATTACACAAAGCTTGTGCACGACGTCTCTTGTCACTTTCAAAGGGGCTTTTGGCTCCCTGAGACTACAATGCCGTTGTTCTGACTTCAACTAGAACTGGAGGGAAAAAAGAGAGGAAGGGACCATGTGTATTACATACTGTAGCACCAGAGACAAGACAGATCAACACCAACAGATAAATGCAATGATGGCCAATATGAATACGCTCATCTATTGCTGTGAGGAAAAATGTGCAAACACTAACCTATCAAATCAGTTTAATTGACTCATTGCCATTACCTTACATCATTTCATTAGTTCAAGTCTCTTGATGGAGTGTTTTTGTGACTTGTGAAAACAGGGTGCATATGCGTGTCTGTGCAGGCATACTGTACTTGCCTGAAACTGAAGGTGGTTTTGGAGAGGAAATCTTGCAAATCGTACCCTTGCTGCTGTGCATGCTAACGTCAACTTCAACTTCCTCTGTTTTGCCAAAGGGCTAAAAACAACCTCAAACATCCCCCTTCTTCCCGGGGTGGGGAGAGCCAGAGAAAAAGAGACAGAATCGCATCAGAAATAGAGCAGAAATAGAGCACAGAGAGAGAGAGAGAGAGAGAGAGAGAGAGAGACTGAAAGAATCTCTGTAATCCACAAATCCACAACATTGGCGCAAGAACAGTGACCTGTGCATGTCTGCTTGCACTCACCACCGGCAAAAAGTTCTCATGGGTGGAAGGGTAGTACTTTTTTTAAAAACGGACGAAAAAGGGAGACACAGAGGGCACAAAAACAGAGGGAGAGTGAGAATGAAAGAGACAGAAATATGTGTAGACCATTCTGTTTGCTATGGGTAGACTTCAGCAATGCGGTCCTTCAGTGACTGCAGATAAACCTGCTTCTCACGAACATCCTTCGGTGGGCCACATCTATGGCCTCCTCCTGCCACTGTCTCAAGTCAATCTCTATTTCAGTGAAAACATACACTAGACATAGATTAGGCTTTTACTGGAAAACAGAACAAATTCCTTTTTAAAGTGTCTGACTACAAAATCTTTATTGAAGAGGTCACAGACAACAAACACATGTACAGTATGCCTACCTATTTCAATTCAGTTTAGAGAATGTAATAGTAAACCCAACTATGTTTCATACAGAACTTTAAAAATGCAGTCACCAGTCCTCAGACAATGAAATAATATCTGCAAGTATAAGCTTAGCCATATGCTTTAGCAAATGTGTGCATCATCTTTAGTTCACTTGGTCACATTGGGGCAATAACCCCTGGCCCTACATGAACAGCTACAGTATGTTCAAATGAAGCACAGTCTGAGATACTTTCAGTATGAGAGAGAGAGAGAGAGAGAGAGAGAGAGAGAGAGACAGAGACAGAGAGAGAGAGAGAGAGAGAGAGAGAGAGAGAGAGAGAGAGAGAGAGAGAGAGAGAGAGAGAGAGAGAGAGCACTTGCCAAACAAACCACCCACTCAACTGATGTGCATTTGGCAGAATTGTGAATTTCAAGATCAATATTTCTCAGAGAAAATCTGGCATGTTCCTGTTGCTCTCCTGCTGTCCTAACCACACAGGCAGACAGGAAGACAGGCAGACAGGCGGCCGGATCAGGGGCGGAGCTATAGGGGGGGCGAGCAGGGCATTTGCCCCAGGGCCCAGTGCCCTCCTGTATTGGATCTTGGGGCCCTATTCTGACCTTGGTGGGCTTTTTTGGGGGGGGGGCCCTATCAGTGTCTTGCCCTGGGGCCCTGTACGTAATTGTTCCGCCACTGGGCCGGATGCAGCAGCTCAGACAGATGGACACCAGCAGGGATGGAGCTTTGAGTGGAATCAGTTCTGCATTTCTCTGATTTCCTATTCCTTTAAAAAGATGTCTCATAATTACATCAGTGACTTTCATGGTCTCAATCCCGTTTTCTGGTGAAGACAAGTTTACTTAAAGTGTTCATTGAGATACAGCAGTGATGAAAGAAATCAATTAACCAGGCAAATGGCATGCTGGGGGAAAATGTCACTGCTGTATTTTAGGATACATTTGAGGACATGCAGTAGCTACAGAGTGATCACTGTATGGATAGCAATGCTATTGTTCAGCATTAAGCGAAATGTGTGTGTGTGTGTGTGTGTGTGTGTGTGTGTGTGTGTGTGTGTGTGTGTGTGTGTGTGTGTGTGTGTGTGTGTGTGTGTGTGTGTGTGTGTGTGTGTGTGTGTGTGTTTGAGAGAGTGTGTGAGAGTGTGAGAGTGTGAGAGTGAGAGCGTGAGAGCGTGAGAGCGTGAGAGAGAGACAGAGACAGAGCGAGAGAGAGAGAGAGAGAGAGAGAGAGAGAGAGAGAGAGAGAGAGAGAGAGAGAGAGAGAGAGAGAGAGAGAGAGAGAGAGATGAGAGAGAGACTTAAGCTTAAGCCCAAAACGGCAGGTATGTGCAGAAACCGCATTGGCTTTCCTGTTTTGCCAACAGGAAGTGCATCCCCACGTCACGAGTACCAGTGCCACCCATCACAAGCTCACAGTCTGACTAACCTGAGGTCCGATTCTCGGAGCCATAGTTGCTAACTGCGTTAGCTACTTTGCTGTTTGCAATGTAATTTCCCATTGGCAGCTACACAAGTTGCTAACTGGCTAACAACCATGCTTCTGAGAAACGCACCCCCTGCTCAGAAGAAACCACAGAGCAGTGCTGTCTGCTGAATCTGAAAGAACACTCTGTCTTAAACAACATTTTTTCATGTGGCCCCTGCCTTTGGAGTGGAGCATGCCTAACAATCACATTACCGTACATAGAGCAAGAACACTGGTCCCATTACATCAAGTGGATAGCAAACAAAATATGCTCTGTCATCGTGTCACTGAAGTCATATAAAACTAAAGGCAAACTGGGATTTTTTAGAAAACATCTTACAATTAGGTCTCTCAGACAGGTGTTTTCCTCATCTTTTTTATTTGAAAGGTATTTGAAACAACCTTGAACTGTGGTTTTGATTTGGTTTGAAAAAAATTAGATTGCACAAGTCTGAATCCAGTTGCAATAAATTCAGACGTTAGGACAATGAGGCATTGTTTTGAATATAAATTGAACAAACTCAAATGCAAATGTAGTCAACATTTCCAGATTTCCCTCGATTGTAAATGGCTATGTAAAGGGCAATGGAGTTCACGTCTCCAACTCCCCATTACAGAGTCATATGAATTGCAGAGATCACAATGACACATTGTCAATGCATTCAGTGAATTTCACTTAGTCACTTCATGTTCCTCAAGACACATCCAAACAAAAATACAAGTTTTGCAGTGCATGTGCACTCAGTGAGTCTCTCTTTCAGCAGTACGTCAAGCAGCTCTGACCTGCGACAGGCCATACTATTGATGGAATACACACATTTGGCAAAAGCTGTTGGCATTTTCACATTCGGCTAAACTGAATTGATAGTCTTCCACAGGCAATAACAATTCAGTATTCTAATGACGGTCATATAATCCAACTGTGACTGAATGGTCCTCCGCTGTCTGAATTTTGAAGACAGAATGTACACGCTGCATATTGCAATGAAAAAAATGATTGAGCAAAGTGAAAGGGAAGGTCAACCAGGGGTGCCAACGGTGTGTGTGTGTGTGTGTGGGGGGGGGGGGGGGGGGGTTGACAGTTGTCCCAGGCCCAGAGAGAAAGGGGACCCAAAATTGGGTTCTCATATACATTGTATCTACTAGGCTGGGGGGCCCTTTCAGATAACTTTGTCCTGGGCCCGGACAAAGCTGTCAGTGGCCCTGAGGTCAACTACATTAAGTGACAAAGGTCTTGTCTGTTCTCATAACACATCTACATCTGAGCTGCCAGGTTCCTTTACAGCAGTCAGCAACCTTTTTTGAACAAGCACCCCCTTGACCTTATCATAAGCCTCCCAACGCCCCCTTGACCTCATCATAAGCCTGCAAATGCCCCCCTTAGTATTTAAAAACACCCTAATGCCCCCCAATGGCAACTAAGCACAGCCCCCTCTCAGCTGTATCCTTCTCAACGCCCCCCTAAGGCTCTGTGACGCCCCCTGGGAGACTATAGAGCCTCCGTTAAGAAACACTACTTTATAGTGTGGACATCAGGCAGCTGGAGATCATGTGCAATGAGACATCTGTTGGGCATCTGGTGCCATGCCAGAGAAATGTGTCCATAACAAATAACACAGAAAATAACAGGAGCACTGCGAGATACTTTTCATCTGTGTGTATGATGATCTTTTAATCCTTTTGTATCTTTGTTGGACATTAGTAAAGGAAATTGGTCAGAGAGAGCAATAGGCTACAGTTGGGAGGTGACGGGACCTGGCCCAGGATGGGACAGAACCTGATGGGCATTGGGGACTTGGACACTTCTCGGCAGCTCCACCACATGCATGCGCATCTGACGGACGTACGGACGGATGGACTGACAGATAGATAAGTAAGTAAGTAAGTATGCCCTTTATTACACATGGATTTCCCTACAGCAGGATAATAAAGGGCATACTTACTTACTAACCTATCTGTCCGTCCGTCCGTCCGTCCTTCAATCCATCCATACATCCATCCATCCATCAGATGAAGCAGTGGCTGGCTGGCTGGTTGGGTGCAGGTGTGTTGGTGTGGTCGATGTCGTTCCTCCTGGAGAGGGGGGGCCTCAGCTGGCGGTGCTGTAGCGTGGAGCCCTGCTGTGCACTGTGGACAATTAAACGCCAGCTCCCCCGCCGCGCGAATCAGACAGTCAATACCGCCCCTGGGTGCTTCCTTTAATCAGCGTTTAGATAGCAGGGAACACAGGCAGGCAGGCAGGCGTTTCAAACTGGCGGCCCTGAGTGCTACTGTTGTAATTATTGCGATGGGGGTTTGGACGCTCTGAGGTGTGAAAAGAGACTTTATTGTTTTGCTCCATTTTCCTGTTGTTTACTTGCGCTCACACCAATGTGTGGAACAGTCCCATTGGGGGTGTGGCAGAGCATGAAAAACAGCGGCTTTTCCTGAAACCAAAAGCCTAATCCTAGACTGCCGGAATCTGCCAAATTGGAGTCTATGTGAGAATTTGTGAAAGTGCAGGGGCTACAAAAAGGAAAGTTGATGCTTTGCTTTTTGAGTATCTACAATACAATCTTCATGAACGTAAAATGTACACCGGCTCTGAAATATCATGTAACCAAGCCTTAAATCCAACGTCTGCACATTACCAATGCTCTGTGTGAACAAGTCATGTCAACAGTGAGTAGGGAGCTCCGGACAGAGCTGACAGATAGAGGAGGCCACTAGTTATTCACCTACGCATCAGATATGGAGGAACTGACCCACGATCATCTACGCTTCCAAGCCCATTATTACCCCACTTGGCCACAGCTGCATGACTAGAACTACATCATTTGAGCTGCAACTGGAGTTCTGTTGTAGTCCGTTTTTGTAGGTCACCAGGTCTGGGATAACAACCACTTGGGTTTGATGATAGCATCTGGCAGTAAGGATCAACTTGATGCCAGATACTTGTCCCAGCTGAATATAATTAGGACATCTCTTCAGCTACTTAATTATTTCAGTAACCAGCATCGTCAGCGGCACAAGGAGAAGCAGGTAACAGTGGAATATAGGCACTGTAGTGGATTACAGATTAAATTAGCTTTTTGTTAATGGCAACTTATCTATTACGCATTTTCACACAGTCAATAAGATATCACTCCAACCTTCCGATTTCAAAAACGAATCCTTAAACATTAGGCCACGAATGTAGCTGTAAGGTGCCACATTGGAAACCTTTAAAAAAGAGACAAATTAAATGCATGAATGAAGACCAAACATTCTGAGTATCACATAGTCAAGAATGTTAGCATACCACTCCACTCTTCATCCTCATGCCAACTACCATCACCTGGTAAGGATGCCAACGCTTATTCATTTCAATGCCAACTGGCAGTCTTCAGCAGCTGGCATGCGATCAGTGTCCTGATTACCAATGCCCAATGCGGCGATAGTGATGTTAGTGGTTTTGACTTGGCACTGCTTCACCAGGCTTCGGAGGGGTGGGCTGTGATTGGGAGTGTAAATCAAACCCTCCATGACGATATGATATGGTATCGATTTGATAATTTTCGATACTTCAGAATGCCCCACCATACGATACAATTCAATTCGATTAGATTTTTTACAATTACTTTTCCACTTCTATTACGTTATGGAGCAAGGGCATTGGACAGGGGCCAGCGATTCGATTTTTATCTATACTTAAAATTCCTCACGATATGATACGCTTTGATTAAATCGTTGGCCGTAGGATCGATGCATCGATACATTTCGATTATTATTTACACCACTAGCTGTGATTGGGGTAGCGGGACCCCTTTGTCCAGAAGGACGGTCAGTAAATCTGAATAATAGTCGGGCCTGATCTTCTGGTGAAGCAGAGGAAGTTCGTTTCAGTGTGTGCACAAATATGCATGGTCCCTATTATTGTGCTGTTTGTTACACTAGCTCGAACACTAAACAATCTAAATGGGCCAGTGATCGCTGACCTGAAAATCTCCCCGACCAACCGCATTGAGATAACAGCCTACAGTCATCTCTTTATGCGCTGTGCAGCTACAGTATGGCCTGGGAAGCTGACAGGGGGGGGGACAAAGGGGACAGTTGTCCCAGGCCCAGGGAGAGAGGAGAGAGGAGCAGAATTTGGTCCTCAGTAGTACATTGCATGTATTGGGTTTGGGGGGGGGGGCTTCAGAAGACATTGTCCTAGGCCTGGCCAAAGTCATCCGCGGTCCTGAGCATGGCTACTCTGTCACAGACCAGTGTCCAGCAACGCTTCAGCATCGTGCACTACTGGGTACAGGCACACAGTCACTCTCTTCCTCCGTCTGGTCTGATCTTCCTGGAAACCAAACGGAGACAACCTGGCCTTGCTTGAACCTTGAAGAGGACAGGAGCAGGAGTGCACCGCTCTCTTCTCTTCTCTTCTCCCGCAGGTCGCCATAGCTACGCCACCACAGAAAGCCTCTCTGACCAATGACGCGCAAGAGAGTGAGTTGGGAGCTTACATAATATGGTTGTGTGTGCACGCTTGCATACACACATGAGCACACAAACACATAAACACACACACACGCACAAAAATGCATGTGCGCGCACACACACACACACACACACACACACACACACACACACACATACACACACACACACACACACTTACATTTATTTACGCACGCACGCACGCACGCGATTGAGTACAGATTCTAAGACACAATAGGATTTTTTGGTTCACACCAACACTCTTGAGTGTGTGTGTGTGTGCACATGTGTCCTGGTGCTGGCTTCGCTTGCTACGCCCACTCACATCACTAGGCAGGGGGTCGATAAAGCTACAGCAGCAAGGTAGACAGGCACACGGAGCAAAACAGTTCACAGAAACACACCCATGCAACACACTACCAAGAAACTACTCCACTCTATCAAGAACCCCTTTCAAGCACACAGGGGATCGATAATAGTGCTGTTAGGTGATTAGGAAAATCGAATTAATTACAGAGTTTGTAATTAATTATTATAAATAATCACATTTAAATCAAGAATGATTTTAATGCTTATGAACTGGGGCAACTGATTAGTGTGCGTCATAAAGATTATGTGTCCATTTCCCCCCACAACATTGTCTCAAAAAGACACATGGAGATCCCAAAATGTTTTTAAGGAAATTCCAAAGTCCAAAGAGAGGGAAAGAGAATTGCGTATGTGTTTGTGGGCGAGTGAGATAGAGAGGCTGTGTATTAGCGTGCACTTGTTGAATACTCTGACTGAACATCTTTTTTAAATGCGAGTAGTGAGTAAGGGAATGAAATTTTCAGCTCAAAGCTTTTCATGTGGCAGTTAACAGTAAAACTTAATTTTAATGGGGCTTTAATTACAGTGTACTTACTCATTAGGTACAGTGTAATAACGCTGTAATAACATGTAAGTACAACTGCAGTGCATGTTATTACATCATAGTACATGTTATGTATCAACATACCATAATGACAGTGATGACCATAAAGGACTAATAAGTGGTTTTATAACACTTTGGGAAGTGTCCATCAGAATGCAGGCAAGGGCATTGGGGCAAATTTGTGAACAGAATTACCTTTGCTGTACAAGTGAATATGATCAGTCCATTAGCCTAATCATTGGCTACTTCACACTTCTCCCTCTCGGCATTCAGTAATGACAAAATACTGCCGATAATTTCAGACAGGTACTAACTTTGATGTTTCTAGGAAATATTGGCTCAGCAATACACAACATGACAGATGGGAAGATTAAGTTAATTAAATCTCATTTCGTCAGCTACAGGCATGGCCTTGGATGCTACCTGTGCCTACTGTAAGTTACGTCAATGCTGCATAGATGCAGCCAACCCTTCAAAATAGATAGTATTCTAAACACAAATTAATTTGTATTGTAGTTTTGCTTATGATGCGCTTTTTATGACAGGAAGAACCCAGTCATGACACTGCAGTACTATTGCTTTGCCTTGCCTTGCCTTGCATTTTCAGCATTGAGGAAAATAAATGTGCCAGTATATCATCAGATTTCCAGTGGTATTACTAGAGACAACTGATAGGGAGGAGAGGTAAAAGTTATGAGCTCCCATGCATGAGCTGGGATGCCACTTTAGTAGACAAGCAGAGGTTTAGAAATAATAAGAGTCCAGTGTGAAAAGTGAAGTCCATTTAGGTGACGGAAATGGATACCTCTTTGTCATGTTGGTGACGTGTACTGTGATTTGTTTTGATTCCATTGAGAGTCTTTGGTATTCCCACTTGCCATTCAAGGAGAGTGCGCTGGGAAGACACACGTGTATCTTAAACATTTCTGTGTGTCATTTACATAAATGCAGAGTTGATGACATCGTATTCTGTTACCTATATTCAGCATTCAGAGACTTATATCCAAAGTGACTTGTGTAACTTATGAAGCGTCCAGCTGGCATCATGCTACCATCAAGACTGGCTGCTGCAACTGCAGTACATGAGCAGGAAGTCTGTAGTTCAAAGGAAAGGCTTACAGAAAAGGTACAACCTCAGGAAAAGCCGCCTTTCAGTTCTCATTTCTGAGGTCAACCACCTACTATAGGAGCACAACAAACAACGATAGACCCAAACGATCTTCTGCAATATAGTCATTTCAGTCATCCACTGAGCACAAGTACGAGGAAGTAGAAAGAAAGGAGGCTGTCAGATGCTTGTGTAGGCTCACTGAAGACAGTCCCTGTGTCTCAATCCACGCACTTGTGCACTTTGGGCACTGTGTTTCAGTGCTAAGGGCGCTCACACTGAACATTTCGGTCGAGCCAGTGCACTGAAAGTGCCAGGAGGATCCTCTAACAATGGCAGAAAAACGCAGTGCTTGAATGATGGACACTGCACGCACTAAACAGCCGCCATGTTGACAATGACACGGAGGAAATGTGGCATTCAGTTCAGTAGAAGAGTTTGGTCAACAGTCTCCTAATTCTGTAAGTAATGTTGATGGGACAACCAACCTTTTCATGCCAACCCAAGTATTGTATGTGTGATTGTTGCCCTTTGGGGTGAAGGAAGTGTAAATACAAGCACCAGACACCAGTTCATTGTAAACAGTAGCCAACCAATATTTTGGGGAGCTAACGCTATGCTCAGCCGTCACTTCCAGCGAGGGCACAGTGCTCAGATTTTTCCACAACACTATGCACTGAAGACCTCAGTGCACTGTGTGCACTGTATGTCAGTGCACTGACACAAGTGCGTGGATTGAGACACAGGGAGTCACTGTTTCTCAATGTGAAGTGTTCTAGCCTTGCTAGGACGTGAAGCACCAATTGATTGGATACTCTTTGGTGAAGTCCGCGGAGTATCCAATCACTAGGCGTTTCACATCCTAGCAAGGCAAGAACACTTCACATTGAGAAACAGTGAGTGACACCACAAGGCACCAATTGGAAGGAACAGCTTAGTCTACAGTGAGGTACTGTGCTAGCCAGGCTGCGCCCTCCTAGTGACGCAACACCTTCGGCGGCGTAACATACGTCAGAGAAAATAGAGGCCTGATTGGTGTAGACTCCTGCACATCACGCACAGCCTCGACCAATAGCAAATGGAGGGAGGCGGGACAACCATGCTGCTTGGAAACATTTATTGTTATGCTCGGGGTCAGACTCAGATCGAATCTCGATTGCAAGTCTATGATAATCAGGCAAGTACTGTGCCACTACCGCACCTTCTACCTGCACTAAACACATACACACACATACACACACACACACACACACACACACACACACACACACACTGCTGCTGGTGTACTTGACAGACCTTTTTTAATATTTATTTTCTTCAAAATGCTACTATTACCATGTCAGAACGCTATAAAGGACTTTTTTAGGAAAAGCACAAAAGCACAACAGATACCTCTTAATGTATGTCCTCTACAAGTCTTCAGTTGTCCAGTCTTGCACTTTAAATGTCTGTATGAGCACTGTCTATGTCCATACTGTCTTAAGTCCATGTATAAGTACTGTCTATGTCTATACTGTCTATGTCCTTACCTAGATTAGTCTATGTCTGTATGGGAAAGCAAGAAATGTAATTTCAAATTCTTTGTATGACCAGTGCATGTAAAGAAATTGACAATAAAACCTACTTGACTTGACTACTGCAACACTGAGCACTCGCCTTGTCAATCTAATGTCAGAGGTGCAGACAGACTCCCTCTCTCTCGCCGTGGAGACACTGTACATAAACACATTAACGTCCCCACTCAAAATGACTGTTGTGGCAATTCCTCTTGTGCTGATGAGTTCAAGCAACACATCACAACAACCTTGGGATGCATAATAACAGGACCGTGGGATGGTCTGATAAGCATGCAGGTCCACAGCAAATGTAATTTGGATAATGGACTCCGGGGAAGGTATTTTACAGCCATTGAGGTGTAATCAACAGACACAGTAGGACACAAGAATTATCTGCCAATGTTAGTAATATTCATTGACTGCATGTTGGTGAGGGGAGGGGAGGAAATGCATGTGTGTGTGTGTGAGTGGGGGCATTTTCACGGATGTAGGCCATCTTTTCCTTATTTAGTCCATATCTACTGTGTGCCTACATGTTGCTTGTTTCTTTTCCACATTTTGCCATGTCTTGTTTGTTGTTTTGGCATACTTATGCCCCATGTAATCATTGCCTTGCATTGCCCAACACCAATTTCTCTCTTCCAATGTCTCTTTCATACAGACAATAAAAATCTTATCTTATCTCTTGCTTCTCAAAGAGAGAAACAAAGGTTGACACAAAGTGTGCACACTGTGCCTGGTGATTCATATTTCGATGGATTACAAAAGGCTTCTTGTGTTTTATCTTGTTAAGTTACTTATGACACAGCAATTGATGCCCTAGGAAGCAAGTTAGCTGGCGGTGTACGGTTAACCAAACAGATAGCCTTGTCAATTCAAGTCCATAATGTGTTTAGTAGAGATTTTGTCTATCAGCAGCCAGTTCTGCCTGTAAGCCTTCTTCCGGTGGCCAGCAGGCTCCCAGAGGTGCGGCTCCTCAGGACCTTCTGCCCCATTCAACGCCTACGCTGTTGTGGTGTCTTTGTGTTGTGTTGTCTTTAAATGTGCTGATCTGCTGAGGTTTTTAAAACGTATGCCTCCATATTGTGTAATTTGAAGGCGTGAGACTTTTTGCCTCTCCTCTCCCCATGTTGTTACTATGCTTTCTTACTGCCGTCGGTCAACCTCCCTGGTCCATGTCTACCCTCACCCTCCCTTCCCTTGTCTTACTGTATTCCTATACCTATGTAATGTACAGACAGGTTGACAGGTGTTCTTATAGGTGCTGCTCTGCAGCGACTGCACCCTGTGTGGTGAGAACCAATTTCCCCTTGTGGACAATAAATGCTACTACTATTACTACTACTACTACTACTATTAGCCTCCCAAAAGCCTCAGGTGATGACATCTCTGTGGTCTTCATTCCATATCTAGCCATAACTCACACAGTTTGCCATGGTACTTGTCTCAGTCACATGCCCCATGCAAAACACCCAAGCAACACACATGGAAGAGGCTTCAGTCTTGTGTGGTAAGAATACCATCTCATAATTCTAAACCACATAAAATCAATCAAAAGTGCCGGTAACAATGACTTTACGGGACAGAGAAATAAAATGTTATTTACTGGACCTAGTCTGGGAGGAATGCTAATGTTGGAAATCTGACAATATATTCTGGGCCAATGCCATGTTGTAAAAGTCATGGCATACCAATGTCGGTGCTGCAATCCATTTCTATAGTCGTTTTTTTTTACAGCCTCAAGTGAAGAAAGTAGTGTGTACAATAACTACCTCCACACACAAGAGCAAGGGAAACAGAGACAGATGTGTAGACAGGCTCTCCTTCAAGATGCAGTACACATCAACACAAAGTCAAACACACAAACGAAAGACAAAAAATACCCTCAAATGGCTAAGGAATAGCAGAGCAGTGGTCAGCCATCAGTCCCACACCCAATACTCACCTGCATGGTTGCTGCTAGGGGAAAGGTGTTACAGATTCTAAGGGCCCCAGCACTGACACCACTGACAGGGGGCCTTGGGGGCGGGGGGGGGGGGGGGGGCAAAATTCAAATCATTCATGGGGCCCAAAATGTCTGACAGCGCCCCTGCTCACCCGTCTCCACACCACCATCTTATCTACCTACCCAGCCAGTCCAGAGAAACACAGAGCTGAGAGATCGTACATCAGTTCCACCTCCACCCCACCACTACAGGACACGCCCCCATCCACAGGGACACAACTCCAGACAAAATATAGCACCCCTGTTGGCCAGAGAATAGCCGAGCTGTGGTTGTACAGTGCATTAGTTCTACACCCAGAACTCCTCCGCCACCCCACACACGTCCTCTACAGCAGTGGTTCCCAACCTTTTTCGTCTCACGTACCCCCTAAACCTTTTTGTTGTGACATGAGTACCCCCTCATTCATGCTCTAGATCTCTTCCTCTATCCTCGATCAATGTGACTATGCCCCATATATTTGCTATTATTACATTTTCACAAGTACCCCCTCCAGTGTGCTCGCGTACCCCTAGTGGTACACGTACCCCTGGTTGGGAAACACTGCTCTACAGGACACAGGCCCCTCCCTCCACAGGGAGACACCTCTAACACATCAGTCCAACACCCGCTGCTCTCCCGACGTCAATCCAACCACCATCCCACACCTCTATTTTCTTCTCCTCTCCTCTCCTCTCCTCTCCTCTCCTCTCCTCTCCTCTCCTCTCCTCTCCTCTCCTGCTAGCTAGCCTAGGGAATATCATAGCTATGGGCATCCAGCTCACACATCAGTCCCACACATACTGCTCTCCCGACATCAACCCAACCACCATGCCACACCACCCTGGCTAGCAAAGAGAATAGCATAGGTGTGGTCGTACATCAGTCCGACAGCCTGTGCTCTCTCGTAAGTAACCACCACCCAAACCACCTCTCCCCCGCCATTGGCAACAGAGCTTTGGTCATGGTACTACATCCAGGGAAGCTGACAAGGGGGGACAAAGGGGTCAGTTGTCCCAGGCCCAGGGTGATTGGGGGGCCATAATGGGTCTTCATTACATTTAATGTATTGGGAGGGGGGCCCTTTCAGAGAACTTTGTCCTGGGCCCAGCCAAAGCTGTCAACGGCTCTGCTACATCACACACTGATGTCCCACACCCCTCCTCTCCACCCTTCTGAGTGCTGCTGGGACACTCTTGACATTTCATGGCTCCAAGGTAACTGCCAGGCGGCCAGACAGACAGAAGAGCGCGGTGGTGAAGGGGGGGGCGAGGGAAAACAAGTGAGAGGTTGATGTGTGAAAAGCAGAGTAGAAAAAAACATGTGGAATAGAGGCTGGTGTGGCACAGTGTGTGGCATGGAACACTTCTGCAAAGAAACAAAAACACACAGCAAAAATTCCATCACTGCGTAAGTAATGGCAATATATATTTGCTACAGGATTTGCACAAACAAGACTCTCGTTTGAGAGGAGTACAATTCAACACTAAGAGTCACACTTCAGAAGAAGTTAAATTGACTCTCTACGTGTTGACTGCAAATGCTGCAAAATGTACTGTGCACTCAACTGTCTGCACAGCCAGAAGCCAAGTTCTAGTCGTGCCTCCATCTTGGGCCACATCAAGGATTAAACCCTCCCGACTAACTGACATTCATGAAACTTCAGTCTCTAGAACATCCCACCACCTCCTCAAAGACATTTTGCGTCAGCACACACAGCTGTTAAACCGAAAACAGAGGCCTGCAGGAAGAGAAGTCAAGGTAGAAGAGGTGGAGGTAGAGGTGGAGGAGAAAGAGAAGGAGGAGGTGGAGGAGAAGGAGGAGGTGGAGGTGGAGGTGGAGGTGGAGGTGGAGGAGAAGAATGGGAGGAGGAAGTGTCGGAGTAGTAGCAGGTAGTATTAGGAGTAGTATCATGGGCTGTTGTGCCATGCTGTCTGCCCCGTAAAACGTCTGCAATCTGCTCTCTGAATTAACTGTCAAAATGACTCAATTGCTGAGGGGGCTTTCTGCCTGCCAAATGTGCTGACTGACAGACTAAGTGACTAGGGGGGAGCTGAGGATCCCTTTTGCACACGAGAAACTGACTGCGCTGACGGTCTGATGGCTGTGTGGAAGAGGTTGTGAAACTCACTCGGCACATTAAGAGCAACCGTTAAAGCAAAGGTCAAATTTTAGTTTCAGTCCTTTAAATGGGGCTATGCACTACAAAACGTGGCTTTGCTGTAGAATATTAGTTGGCTTGATCTTGTCTATTAGCAGTCATTCTCTTGCTTGCTCGCACGCACGCATGTGCACGTGCATGCACTGCACATGCACTGCACACGCACACGCATGTCAGATAAGCGGTTTGCTGACAGTTAAAGTGCCCACTTAAAACTACATAATGTGAACATGTCCAGGTGGGTGGAATTTCAATTAGACAGCACACAACGGGTTTAAATAAATTAGTTTCTTCCCTGACTCTACATTTTGCAACATCTCCTTTGTCAGTAACCGGATCCGACACGATGACTTCATCCATCTGCTCAGTTACAACAACAGCAGCAAAGCTGATATGGTCATTGTGCTCCATCAATGAGCCTCTCTCCATTTCCAAACATTGAAGTTAGCCCTCGGGTGGAAAGCCATAAAGATTGCCATCTCCCGCTCACAAAATGACTCGGCCTTGAATGGGGCCAAATAAAGTGCTGATAAAAATCGCAGCAAGTGAATCAGTGTGCGTCTGTGTGTGTCTTGGCAGTGTCTTGACAGTCGAATGTTGACATGTCGATCTTTCATTCCTATTGGTGGGTGAAATTGAATGCATCAGGTCATTGGTTGTGGGTGTGGGTGTGGCCATGTAAGATGGCGGAGGGCTGGACTATCAGTCAGGTGTAGATGACTGACAGACCACAGGTGTGATTGCCGTGCAGGTAGCCACAGGTGTGATTTGTTTGCAGGTAGCCGCAGCCACCTGAAGAGTTCAACACATCTGGATCATATGCCTGATAAACCACTTTCTGGCCTCGACATGTCAGTGCACCCACACTCGACACATTTATTACAACCATACCCAGCCTAAAGAATCTCTCTCTCTCACTCACACTCACACACACAGTGTATGTGTGTCAACTATTTTACCCCACTTCTGCCAAAAGAACAGTTTGTTAATTTAAGAAATATTCTCTTCCAATCTTCAAGACCCTGAAGCAATCACTCATCAATCATAATGGCATACTACATGCTGCTTTCAAATGCCTTTAAAAAAAAATGGGTCAATGATCTGTGTGTGGTCACGTCAGGAATCAAAAGATTGATGTCACTGATTGGGTGGTAGGGTGCATACATATGCCAATCTTACGTAGGAGAGTGTATGGGGGTTCTGTGTATTTTTGAGTAGCTGTAGACAACTATTTCTGAGCGCTGGAAAGTGAGTGCGCAAGTGCATGTGTGGACTTGTTTGTGTGCAAGAGAGAGTGTGTGTGTGCGTGTCTCTTCTCCCATACCCCCTGCTAAACCAGTCCAGCTCCAAACTCTCCCATCTTGCCGAGCTCAGCTTCAGCATACTACTAGCCAGCCTGTGATATAATCACTGCCTCCAGCCACAAGGCAGACAAAAACCATACAGTATATTCCCTACTAAAAGCAAGCCCCCTTTCCTCATTTTATTCCAATTACCCAGATATAACCATAAGCAGACACTGCACTTTTCACTGCATGTTTTGAGATGTATACACATCATGTCTTTCAGAGCAACTGTTGACAAGACACAGCTGATGGGTCAAAGATGTCCAAAATGATATTGTCCTTCAGTGTAACGGATACCTTCTGCTGACTGTAACTGTAAAAAACATGACTTTTTATTTATTTATTTTTTCCAGTGAATTCATGAAAGCCTGGCTGTCATCCATTCACTTGAAACAATTTAAAAATCATGTTTTCTTACAGTTACAGTCAGCAGAAGGTATCCGTTACACTGAAGGACAATTTCATTTTGGACGTCTTTGGCCCTAATTAGGCACAGAATGAAAGAGTGTTGTTGCCTCAAATGCTCGTTAGTTTTCCTCCATCCTTCCCCTTGCCAAACAAGTATGGCCAATCTGTGCCTCAAGCCTGAGGGAAGGCAAGTGCAGGCACGACGAGCGGCAAGAATTCCTGGCAAAATGACACTCGAAATCTGCAAAAAAAAATTGACTCATGTTCAACAGCTCGAAACACTGCAAGTGCTCAGTCATAGTGGTAGTCCAAGTTCTTAAAACATGTTGGATGAATCATGTCAACACTGACATGAATGAGAACTCTGAAACTATCTGCTGGACTTCTTTAGACAGCCATGTTAGCATGCTACAGCAACATTCTTTGCGACCACAGGCAACAGCTTTCCTGACCAGACTCTTGAACCCAAAAATCTGCCAGCTCATGCCTAGCACGCCTCCACAACCACCTCATAATCACGGCGGCGATGATGTCACTCTTGCCAACCAGCGATCCACCCATCTGCTCGGCAGACTGGCTGTTACTGGGACTGGGAAGGAGAGCACTCTGGTAACCCACTGCCTTCTTCTATTCCAGATCACGCCTGCCCACGCCAGGCCCTCAAAGCCCTGAGTAAAGAAGCGGTTCCATTTTTCAAGCAATCTGCTCAAACTCTAACCAAAGATAGATTTTAAGTTACGAGCACACGACTACAACGCACCATGTCATCAATCCTGTCCTGGACTATTTGACCTTGTTCTTTGTGGTCCCAGGCTCCAGAAGGTGAAATCAAGATGTTAACTGTGCCGTTTTAATGCTATTACTGTAGCACAAATAAACAAATGTACAAACAAGGTAGTTCGAGTTATTCAACAAAAAGTGCTTATTAAAGCCAGAGTTACGACCATGTTATTTGGAATAGTGATTGTAACTATGCTGTAGGTTCTGAATGTCAGAATGTCATATTATGGCACACTCCAAATGGGATTGTAGCAGAGAGGAGTCTTCACTCAGAGTTCATTAACTACTTTCAGGGTGCTGTCCCAAATGAAAACAAATTTAAAAAAATGATAAAAAAGAAAGACATTAAACAAAAAAGGGTGCACCTTGCATGTGAAAGTGTTTTTTATTCGCGCACAGAGACACTCAAAATGGGACAATGTTGGCAGCAACTCCTGTGTGTGCTAGCAGCAATGGGAGGCAGTGTTACCCCGTTAACAAGTGATATTAACACTTTCACACACTTCTCACCTGCCTTCTCAGCAAGCCGTTCTTGATCCTGTAACCTGCTGCAGAGTGTGAAATGTGCTTCTAAAATTAATAACATCGACTCGCGCACAGGAAATATCCATTTCTTAACACTGATGGTTTTTAAAGTACCACGTAATCATGCAGTCAGTTGGGCATTAATGACTAATCGAGTGGCCCTGTTGAATGCTTCTAAATTATCGCTCTCAGGCCCATTGTGGCGGACATGTTAATTAATCCTTTGCTTTCAGGGTGACAGCCTTTAGCCCACGAGAGCTACAGTTTTTTTAGTAGGCTAGAGAACTCGCTCATTTCGGATGATGAAGAGTCAGAGTGAGGTTGATCAAATAGATCACATATGCACTCAAATCAATCAAATCCCTCTAATAGGCACATTACGCAGCACTGCACATAATCCATAACCTGCACGATAACATCTTTTTCATGCTTCAAAGCCATTTTGGCATCTTTAAATTGAATGTCTTCACCCCGTAGGCAAAATGTCACTGCTTTTTTTCACAAAATAAAAGCTAGGATAAATCAAGTCAGTTCTACAAAGAATAATATGTTTCCCTCCCCAAAAATGGTCCTATGTAAATAAATGCCCATATGGTAGTGTTTTTCTTCTCTTTGCTCTCTGACAGACTCGTGGGAACATGAGGCTGGGTCAAACGGGAATAAAAAAGCTCATCGGTCACCCAGATCTGGCTGATTCTCACCAACACTACCTGATAAACATACAGTATACAAACAATTTTACAACTATATATTCATGCCTACCGTACATTTTCTATCAAGAGATACACATGGGTGGTTGACGTTTAAGGGCGTAACGCAAAAAAAAAAAAAGTTTTTCAAATTCCTGAAAAAAATTATGGATAAAAATTGGGAAAAAATTAGAAAAAAATAAAGCACTTAGTGGTCTGTGGAATTTCACCTTATTTTTGCCATTTTTGGGAAAATGTGTCCTGCATCAACACATAGCATAGGCATGTCACAACGCAGGAAAATGGAGTCACACCACAGGGAATTCACTGCATTATGGCCATTTTAATCCTTTTGTATACATGACTGACATCTGAGCTCATGCTAACTTGATAATGATATTGTGTTTAATCTTAATATGTGTTTTCATTAATAAAAAAAAACTTTTTTTTCCTCCTATAAGAGCAGTCACACCACAGGACACCATAAAATGAACCTAAGCATTGCGTGACAGAAAGATTGCAATATGAAGACATATTAAGAGGTTAAGAGTCACCTTAAACTTCCACAGCACTCTCCAATAACTGAGGTACTGACTGGTTAGGAGCCAGTCTTTAAGACCCTTGTAGTTGGCCTTGCAGCTGCCCATTCACAAACATTGACATACATGTCACCCCACAGGACGCAATTTGTGTTACGAAATTGAACTTGTAGTTAATATTACTGAGTTTTTTCCACATTCCTCTTAATCCAAAATTAAGATTTATGCAATCATGCCAAATGCTTCATACATTATTCAAAATGTTGTTGGTTAATTTATATATATATTATTATATATTGTTTCATTAATGTTACAGTCACACCGCAGGAAATTTGACATATAAACCTTTACATAAATCTTAACAAAAATGTTTCTTCTCATCTAAGACTAATATGAAACATAATGTACCACATCTTCTTTCATTGACATTTGTTTTTTAAAGGAAAATAACAGTTTTGTAGGTTTTTAACCAATGTTACGAAAAAACAAGGCGTCACGTCTCCCACCCACATACAGAATCTTCCTCTTTTCAAAGGCTTTGTAAGGATTTATCAAACAAAAATCCACAAAAAGCACATAAAAGGGTTGGATTAATGACCAAATGGCCGAATTTCCCTAACACCCATCACAGCAATGTAATTCCCCTAATATACCAAGTATAGTGTATGCTATGCCACACCCCCAAATAGGGTGCAAAACCATATATTGGCTAGGTAAACCTCTTCCTTTATCTGTCCCCAAACACACCAAAAAACATATCAGGACATAAAACACACTATCATCACACAACTCTATGAAATCCTCAGCCACTTGAGCAAACACAGCGTCATTTGACAGCAACCATAAATAATTACTTAAGAGGCAGAAAATAGAAAGCAGCGTGAGAGTGTGTTTCTGTACACTGGTGTACGCTGGAACTCCTCTGTCGTTTGTGCGGAACCGGCCATGTGTATGTAACTGGAAAACACCTTCCTGTGGCTTGACTTTTGCTGTGACACTCGGATGCTGTGGCAGGGCTCAGGGTGTGCCTAGCTGATGCCCATCCATTTCCTTTACACACAAAGTAGGTCACCGTAATGGTTACATGGCATAGGCATAAGGAACGGTCTTGTGCTCTGCAATATACTATCTTACTACTGCTTTTTATTACTGCTGCTGATAACTGATCTGCCTTGACTGCATCACAATGTACACAATACGTAATAAGTGTAGCTTTATTTTGCTACTTGTTTGTGGATACTGTAATGGTTAAGTATAATGTTGCTTGTTGTGCCAGGGCACTTAGTAAAATAGGTCGGAATAGCCCTGCTTATATTTACTACATTTTGTAGAGAAATCAATTAATTGGAAACTGGGTGGGAAAAACGCTGATTCATAAAGAAGAGCACCAATTGCTGCACTCGTCCTTGATGCAAGAGGGCTACAGTTATGTAGGGCATACTTAATCATTTCTTCAAAACAATCAACTGACTCTTTGGGTTACACTTTGGGTTGTCATTTCCAGCATTCAAGATAAGAGCTTGCTTATCATAGTCATAAACCATAGAAATATCTTGCATGGCCGACACTCAAACATGTGACCTATGAAGTGTGATCTTAAAATAAGTGGGTTTTTTTCTCTTTTCCTTTTTACCAGATGCTGTGGTGGTCTGGTCACATCTCTGGAATGTCCAAAGTGTAGTCTATGTTTTAGGTCTGACACATAATAGGACGTCACCTTTCACCCTAATCCTACACTTACACCAAATACCAATTTGGGTTGTGCAGTAGGCCTTGTGGAGTAGACTTGGAAGAAGTGCGTTTTCATTGCTAGAGCACATTGAGCTACATTTTATGTATGAATATGTGTGTTTCACAAATAAATTATCATACTATAATTAACAGATTTGTAAACAAAACGTCCCCGTTAAAACTAAGAGAAACCTGACTTTCACGCCACCACCGGCAAACAAACTGCCTCTAACGCACGCGCCGTTCTGACATGAATTTCTTTTTGAGAGAGAGAGAGAGAGAGAGAGAGAGAGAGAGAGAGAGAGAGAGAGAGAGAGAGAGAGAGAGAGAGAGAGAGAGAGAGAGAGACCACAGAACGCGGAATTGGTCGCAGCGTGATCTAACCAGAAAGTTCCCCAAAAAGTTATCCTATCTGAGAATCACGAATTCATTACACCAACCAACTGCTGTAGGCTAATGAGGCATTCGTTTAGGTCTGAATGACCACAAGCCCATGGCCACTTTTGGTTTATTCAAGACGTCACCATGCATTCATTATTAAGAACTAGGCTTGATGTATCACGGCGCTCAAGTAGTAGGCCTATGAAATATTTTTGTAACATAATATCTACATGGACATTGCTCCATCCATTGCAACTATCTACACACAGAGAAATGACAGCTGCGCACAGCCAGGCAGCAAGGCACATTGCAGCGTGGCTAGCAGAAACGCACCATCATAACATTCCGACAGTCCGTTCATTTGACAAGACATACCTAACAAGAGCAGTTTCACCTCCCTCGCAGCCTTCTCTCCGTCTTCTCGGAGGTTCTTGTCGATCATTTTAGATCGCTCCATAGCCGCCTTGTCTTCGGCACTCGACGTGCAACCCATGGTTCCTCAACGAATACAGGAGCGCACACCTGAGAACCTTGCGCAATTGAAAAGAAGGTACCAAAACACTCTCCTATGATGGACTGCAACTGCTGGATTTCCACTTCTTACTGGACACAGAGTTCTCGATTCACACAATGTAGCCGAAGCTACGAATGAAGTCAGGACAATAAAAGTAAGGTTAAAATACAGCTGCGTAATCCGTCATAAATCCTACTTCTCCATTGACTCTAACGAGCGGTCCATATGCCACCTAGTAATCAATTAATAGATAAAACCCCATTCAGACCACTCCAGTTGTCTGTTGACCTCAGGTAACTAATGGTGGAGCATGCCTCTGGTCATTCACTCTAGCATACCATCCAGGTAATACCTAGATTTCCCAAATGCGACCCGTGAGATGACTAGAAGCTCAGCGTGCGATACGCAGACAATATAGCGCGTCGACTGGAATCCAGCTGCGGTTTGACATCGGTGTGTGAATGTTGATTAGAGCCACTGGCACGCTGCTCTGAAGGACCGTCTTCTTTCCGGTTCAAATCCCCACTTTGAACACATGCGTTTCTGGTTGATTTGACACTGCTTGATTATGTGTACTGCTCCTCGTCGCCACGCCCGCTGTCCGCAAGAAGTTGGCTCATAAACACAACAGAGCACTTCGTGTTGAAGATACACGGGGTTTTATGAGCAGGCAGTCACGCTGCTACAGAATTGTGGGAAATGTAGTAGGCCTATTTAAATACGAATTTTCATAGTCAGACTTATTTAATGCTGTCAAATCTAAGAAAATGAACAGCTGTATTCTAGATGCAGTACACTACTGATTAGATTGAATGTGATGTACTGAGTGCAGCTTGGTAATCAACGGGTTGACCTGAAAAGAGCCGTATGTATCCATTCAAGTGATGGCAGGCTACTGTAACTTTGTAGGAATAGAGTAAGGCCTCCCCCTAGTGTCCACACAGCCAAGGCCTGGAAACGTGTCAGCTCTACACTACTGAGCGAGTGCAATTAATTCCTTCATTAGATAACCATTACATGTCATTGTGTCCACAAGGCCCTTATATGCAGCAAGCATAGTAGTGTTTACTGAAATTATTAGATTGATTAATAATTGATCATTGATCATTGATAATTAGATTGATTAATGGTCATAGTCTGCGCCAGGGCCGTCGTTAGGCCTATTTTAGGGGGGCTTTAGCCCCCCTTACATTAGAATTAGCCCCCCCTTTAACGATTTTGCAAATAATAATAATAATAATAATATATATATATATATATACTTTTTTTACATTTTTCCAAAAACAAATGCAGTGGTGCACTGAATACGAATCTGAATACAAGTTCATGTTTGCTTATTTATTGTTTAATGCCACTTATATCCTACTGCACAGCAATAAAAGCAGGGTGCACAGCAATATGTTATGCGGGGGGGATGGGGGGACAGGTAGAGGATTGTGCTTTGTGACCAACACCTCGAGAAAAGTGTAATTACTTACACGGATGAAATCTTCCGATCCAAAGTACCAATTTTCACTCACAATACCTGTGTAATAAATCCATTTGACATTGTCTTGAAATTATAGTTGAGCTTTAATATTTGTCTTAACAGTTTGAAAACACACATGGACTGATTAAAATAGCTACTAATGGAGTAAAAATGACCTAATATCTGCCGGGGATGCATAGTTTTCCAAGTAAGGAACCTGTTTGAATGAATCGCTTCCTGACCACTGCTTCTCCTGGAGACGCGCAGTTAGTGACTCCTTAAAGTTCCTAGTCCTTGTGTAAATTATGCTCTCTGCATTTTTATCCAATTATTTTAACTTCCGTACATAAAGTAATCAGTTGAAACATTTTAAAATGTTTTGTTTAGCTTACATATAAGGAATATTCATTAAAAATTCAAACAAAAATTCACTGTAACTAGTGTTTAAAAATCGCTATGGTGCTCTTAAAATATTTCTTCAAGAAGACGCTTTTGCACACCTCTGTAGGTGGGCAGGTGCGTAGGATATTATCCCAGTGGGGTTGTCATAAGTGTAAAGAAATCCTGCACACTGTCCATTCCACCAACAAACTTTAATACAACATGAAGAAGGTCGGATGACCGAAACAATGTATTAAAGTTTGTTGGTGGAATGGACAGTGTGCGGGATTTCTTTGCTCTTAAAATAATGAATTTATAGACAAAACCTTAGCAGGTGAGCTGAAAAAAAACTCTTCCTCTGGGGCTAAGCCCCCTCTGTCTCTCAAACCTAGTGACGGGACTGGTCTGCGCCTTTGGACTTGGTGCCTGGTGGGTGGTAATAACTCATTGTACTCATTGTAAGCTCATAATATAAGACTTTTTTTATCATTACAGGCCTACATCAGCCTACATTACAGGCCTACAGGAGAAACAAGAGTCAATAAGTAAAGGTAGGAAGAATCACAAGGGGAAAAGGTAGGTTTTTTTAAAAACAAATACATTTGTTTTTATTGTCAAACTAAAACTGCTATTTACACTATACAAGCTAAATAGTCATGAAATATAGAAGCTGGTAGTTTTTATATACATGGACATAATTCACGTTTGCCACAGAGGGCGCCCAAAGACCCGCAAACAAAAATCTAAACTCTTTTCAGAAATGATTTCTTTGACATCAACTATCAACTATCATGTTTGTATACATACACAAGGTCACTGAGAAGGGAAACAATAAAAGAGAAAATTCATGTTTGTGAACGCATTAAATCATCTGTGTTCTAAACAGGAGATTGTGAATAAGAGGGAGAGTGAAGTAAAAATGAAGGCAGATTGTAGTTTTGTAAGGTTTTTGGCACCAATATATTCTTCTTTATAAAAAGCAGTTACTACTGCAGTGAGGTAATGGCTGAAGGTCCACGTCACGTTACTTTTCGGTTTGAATTAAGAAGACAACAGCCACAGTGGAGCAGCTGAAGTGAGCAGCAGTGAGACACAAAAATACCAAAAGAAACGACAACAAACAAAAACAAAACATTACTGTACAACAATCAAATATCCAAATAGTGTGACACACTGACAAGAATTTTGACTGATACACAATTTTCTTTTTTTTTTCTGTAAAATCGACATTATGCCAAAGGCACAACACATGTCAAGGCACAACACATGACACTGATATAAGGTCTTTAGAACTGAAAAGCGCACTCACAGCACTGGACAGCACATGCTGGCATTGTGCGAGTCAATCTCAGACATCAAAACTTGACAGTGACAAAAGATTTTAGTACTGAGAGAGGACATACATTTCATCACTACCTTTTCCTTCAGTGCTGATGGACTCTCTATATTAGAAACAATACGTTATTTATGATGATGAACCACAGCCACTGCCAATGTCCCCTTGGGGATTAATAAAGTCTGTCTCTCTCTCGACATTGTTAGGTCAGCAGCACATTATACACGGTATGTAATAATACTACATATTACAATTCTCTACAGAAATAATGTAGTTTAGAGCATGTAGTGACCATTACCCTTGCAAGGGATGTACACCTTTTGATTTTTTTTTGTTTCCTCACAAATAGTGTTGTTGAAAACCACACACAGCACTGTGCACTGAGGTGCGTGATGTTAGTGTACTTTACACAGACAATGTACATGACTTCAACAAAAGGTGACATGATATTAGCGTTGGTTGTCTGCTTCTAGACAGTAGACACGCGTGTTAATATTTCAGCATGCCCATCTGGTGAGCGTTGGTGGCAGCAGCTCTGATGTGTCATAACTGTCACCTGAAACAATAGTGCGACAGGCGAGCCTGTCTGCGCTGGATTGTGTTAAATAATTCAGTCGCATGTTCTCAGGTAATACTGTTTGTCTGTCTGGCCAGTTGTGGATGTGGTCTATCATGGCAGCCAGCCAGAGTTGTCTGTAAGGTTGATTTAAAGAGACTGGCCTGTCTTGAGGCAACACTATTCGATATTTCACAAACGAAGATCTGACAGACTAAGGCCGTATGAAATGCCGGACACTAACAATTATTTAAAAGTCGAATGCCTTGCAAAAGTCCAAAATCGACAGCAAGATTGGAATTGTGTTGCATGCTAGAATATATTGCATGTGAGGCATCAGACCATATCTACAAGCTTTGTGATCTGCAAGGATGAATTCGTAACGTAAAGTTTTTCCTATTCAGAGGTGCAGTTTTTAAGAAGTGAAAATGTACAAAAGATGACCTAAAATGAAGTGTAAATATGAAATAAAGCAAAGCAAATACGAAGAAAAAAATATACTTTTGGCTCAAATAAGTGCTCGAACATTGCTGTAACAAGCTTGTGGGCAGCTGTTACACATGAGCAAGTCATTGTAAGTGCGGATATACAGTATGTAGGGTGAATATGTTTAACAGTTATCTTCACTGCACCTAGCACTGTACTGGTAGCTGGTGCGCCGTAGTGCAGTGTGCTCTTGTGGTGCCAACACAGTACACCTTTGGAACCCCAGTCTGTATCCAGGCCAGGGAAGGGTAATACCAGAGATTCTTTAAGTATAGAGATATGCCAACATAATAGGTTTCTATGGGCACCTAACATGACCAGGTTCCGGTCTGCCTAAAGGGGCGTGTCATAATGCTCCTAGCATTGAATAGAACAGTCCTCAGGTCTGCCTAATAATAGAACCCGGAAACAATGGGCCAATGGAACCTCTCTGTCTCTACTCTCTCTGATAATACGGTGTTCAGACGGGGACATACAGGAAGTAAACAAAAAATACTACAGCGCACTGACATCAATTACTGCTCCACTTCTAACACAACTGGACAAACAACTGCCTTATATAACAACACAAATCACACTTGTCTGTCTGTCTGCTCATGGGTTACAGGAAAACAAAAAAATAACAATTCAGAGCATGACACTGCTTCCCAAAACAATCCAATTACCAGTGTGACTGTGGGTTAAGTGTGGGTATAATGGACCTCATCTTGCGCAGTCCAAACGCAGTCTCGACCCCACAACCTCACAACAAACTCTGGTGTAGGAGGAGGGCGCGCTGCCAAGTCAGCTAAAAGCCTGGATACTAGCTCAGCCAGTGCCTGTAACTGTATTAGATGGCAGGAGGGAGGTCTACTTAAGTTACCCACTAGCACCTCTTTTAAGAGTGGCAGAATTTAGAGTATGCCACGTCTTCTCAACACTTCCACTGCACTAATATCCTATTGCCAGCTGGTTTGTTTCGAGTGTGGGCATAGGCCTCTGCAAGCTGGCATCAGTTTCACGTGTGCCTCTTTAGCGTGGCAGGGGCAGGAAAGGCCACGTGCTGTACCAGTTGAATATGTCTGCTGGCAACAGCCCTCTACAGCATACATTTTGTAGAGTTAATTCAACACTTAGAGGGACACCCATAGTGTTGCTCTCGAAGGGTGCACTACGTATGTATTCTGAGTAGCCTATCTCTATGACTACACTGTAAGTCTATACTGTCACTGCATTTTGTTAGGTGTTATGTGGCAACTTGAGACAAATTTCCTTTTGGGGACCACTAAACCAATCTTGAATCTTGAATCTTGAATCTCAGTGTTGAAGTAACACTACAAATCTCCTAAGTATCAGGAGAGGCTCCTTCAGTGATCCAAAGACAATACATTGTAAACTACCACATTCAAACACACAACAAAGAAGCCCTTAGGGGGCAGTAGTGAGCCATCCTGAAGCTAAGCCCCTTTTTTTGTCCTGCAAAACTTCAAAAAGCTGAGACTGCTGATTTGCACATAGTAACTCCTGAATCATTGTGTCTCTAGTCTAATATACAAAACAGGCACTGGAATAAAGAATCAAGTACCTGGTAATAATAATAATAATAATATATTGGATTACTCACACGGTTTGCTAAAATGTGTATGTCTGGAAAAAAATAATTAAAAATGCTTCATACATATTAAAATAAATAGATATTATGTTTTTTGGATGTTTTCATTATTTTTTCAAGAACCTCTCCTGAATAACAATAATAATAATAATAATAATAATAATAATAATCTATTCGGCATGTACAGAGAAGTCGGGAGTCTATCGAGCCCAACTTTGATCTGTGATCTAATATGTGGTTTACAGCAGGCTTTGGCACTTCACACAACAGCAGCACAAACCCTGCTACTCCACTCAAAATCAGAGTCGGGGAAATACTTCTGACGACTGACCATCTCCCTTTTCTTTTTCTACAGACATTCACCTTAAAAATCACATTAGCGTATCATTCTAATAAAAAGGCAAATAACATCAAAAAGGCAACGTGAGCGCCTGTCTGCATGTGTGTGCGTATATACATATAGATAAGTACCTAACACTACATATGTACATACACGCACATAATATCAAGTGTTTCCCTACTGAAAAAAAGTGTACAAAATACCTTTAAACATACTGCTGTGCTGTGTGTATGTATGTATGTATGGGGCGTGACTAGGGATGGCAGGGTGAGGTATGTAGGAAGAGATAAATTCTGGTTGACACTAAGGACATTCTGTAGTTGGAGAAAAATAAACGCGTCCGATTTTGGATACACCTTTCTTTGCCTCTTCAACACATGTTGTTGTGAGTGAACAATTGAGAATTGGGGAATTATTGTATTATCTGATTCTGCAGTACATAAGAGTAGTTTCAATATCCTGGTATAAGGAAGAATTTACGGCCATTGGACAGATGTTATTTATAATAATAATAATAGTTGCCGGTTCTTTCCTAACTTTTTGTGCTAGTTTGTTTGTCAGTCAATGTTGAATAACACAGTGACTTTTTGGGTGTGATACAATACTTACAAAATCAATATAAAACAAAATTGATCAAATTGATAATAGAAGAATAAAAGCAGATTTTCTTCCTTTTTAAAAAAAGGCCCAGGTCCACTGGATTGAACCCAGGGCTTTCTCATTAGACTGATATGTTTTTGGTTTGTTAAAGAGAACTTTTGTACATAAAAAAAACCATCAAAAGTCTTTTTCACTGTCCCGCATCCCGGATACCCTACTGATGGACTTTCACCCTCACCTTGACTAGCCACCACACACACACACACACACACACACACACACACACACACACACACACACACACACACACACACACACACACACACACACACACACACACACACACACACACACACTTATTCTTACATTCTCACAAGTACACATCACACACACCGTCTACGGTGAGGGCCCCCCCTAGTGTCCACCCAAGCCACTGCTGCTGCCTGTTGTCCAATCGATGATGATGAAACTCAAACTCATCACCATGAAGACCAGACCAAGAACAACAAAGCACACGGCCTGCGAGAGAGAGAGAGAGAGAGAGAGAGAGAGAGAGAGAGAGAGAGCGAGAGAGAGATGTAAGTCGACACAACAGAGAAAAACAATTCGAAGTCGCTTGCATTAAGGCCGTTTTATGAGGCAGCGATATCATTTTCATGATATGCAGCTTCCCATGAAATATGACATGTTTGGTAAGGGAATCTTAGAAATTACATTTGCAATACAATGAAGTTATATTTCAGGGGACCTAGAGAAGGTCATGTCTGTTTTAAAGGTGGCTGACTTCGATAAAGGCCTTAAGTGTAGGGGGAAATCCTGGTTTGTGTTCATAGTACTTGGAGGACTTTTACGGCCCTTGGAGGAATTTGAAGTTGCCCTTCGAATGAAAAAGGCTCCCCAACCCTGGTGTTGGGGGAGAAATAAGGCCCGGGCACTTTTGGCTTAAAGGGGCCCTTTATAATTAGCGGCGCAGAACTGACTCACTGGTGGGCGCCGCATCCTTGTGGGTCCCTATTTTCAGAAATTTCTGAAAATAGGGGCCTACGAGGGTATGGGGCCCACCGGGAAATGCCTGCTATGCCAGATGGCCAGTCAAGCCCTGTACGGATGTGCGTTATGTGGTGTTGCTTACCACAATCTTGGTGGTGGAGGTCATGGGCTCCTTGTCGACAGGCACGATGCGCAGGTAGAAGATGGAAGGGAAGATGAAGATGAGGCAGGGGGCAGAGGTGGCACCTGGGGGAACACAGAGAGATGTATTCCTCATTTCTTATTATTGTTATTTTGTATTCATCCTTTAGGGATTTTGGAGCTTGCCTTTATTGGATAGGACCGTTTGAGAGGAAACAGGAAAGTAATGAGAGAGAGAGAGAGAGAGACAGGGGAGGGTCAGGAAATGACCTTGGGCTGGAATTGAACCTGGGTCTCCGACATAACAGTTAGTGCCCGTTTCAGACACAGCCAAGGTAACGGTTACCGTATATTATATTATATTATGTTGTGTTGTGTTGTGTTGTGTTGTGTTGTGTTGCGTTGCGTTGCGTTGTGTTGTGTTGTGTTGTGTTGCATTGTGTTGCATTGCGTTGCATTGCATTGCATTGCATTGTGTTGCATTGCGTTGCATTGCATTGCATTGTATTGCATTGTATTGTATTGTATTGTATTGTATTATATTATATTATATTATATTACTGTATATCTGTTGTATGACATATTATATTACATTTTTTGTTGAAAATGTGTTTTTGCAGACCCTCTCAAATTGTCCTTTAACAAATTGGCCATGTAACACTGATGCCACAACATCTTTGTCAGGAGACTTTGCACATGGCTCCATTCATGAATGTGGTTTCCACTGCCTCATACCAGAACCTTCCATTCAGCCCTTTTACAACTCAGGAGACTCTGAGCAAATAAAGCAATCTGTGCAATACAGCCCAAACTTTGAACGCTTGTACCCTCATGCCTGCCCCATTTATGTGGGGTGATGGCAACTCTGAAATATTTGCTCAGCCCACGTGTGCGTTATCATTGCAAAACATCCATGTTTTGTCAAGGCCGTGGGGCGGGAACGGGAAGGGGTTTGGTTTGGGGGTGTGGTTGGGTAGGCGGTGGTTGTGGGGGGGAGGGTCAGTGTCCCGTTAGCAATGACATCAGCAATTTGAGACGCACAACAGCAGGACGCAATGGGGATATTCAACACCAGCACTCATACAGTACACACTAACGCAGTGCAACACACACACACACACACACCCACCCACACACACACACACACCCATACCCACACACACACACACACACACACACACACACACACACACACACACACACACACACACACACACACACACACACACACACACACACACGCGCGCGCACACGCACACACACGCACACACACAGAGGGAAGCCGACAGGGGGCACACACAGGCCAGTTCCAGACCCAGGGAGAAGGGGCCCCAGAATTGGGTCCTCATTATATAAGATGTATTGGGTAGGGGGCCATTTGAGAAGATTTTTTCCCCTGTGCCCAGCCAATGCTGTCAGCACCCCTACACCCCTACACCCCTACCCCCTACACACACAAACACACACACACACACACACACACACACACACACACACACACACACACACACACACACACACACACACACACACACACACACACACACACACACACACACACACACACACACACACACACACACACACGCTATGGAGTATGCATGCTTGATGTAATGTGTAAATCCCTCTGATATCCCAGTGGTGTCACGTGTAACCTGCTCAAATGGTGTCGAGGCAGCCACGGCCTAATGGTTAGGGCGTTGGTCTTGGAAAGAGTGGGCAGCAGATTACACACACACACACACACACACACACACACACACACACACACACACACACACACACACACACACACACACACACACACACACACACACACACACACACACACACACACACACACACACACACGAGTGTGGTGGTGTCTTCTCGTGACTTACCGATGACGCCAAAGATGCCGAGGATGTTAGGTGCGAAGATGACGAGCATGCAGATGCAGGTGAGGAGGATGACGGCGATGGCGATGTGACGCAGCCAGCTGAAGGCACTGGTGGGGAAGAGCATCTGCTGAATGGCCCGACGCACCTGAGGACGGACAAACCAAACCAACAATAGTCATGGGTAAGCGGTCAGGGCAGTGGTTCTCAACGTTTTTTGAATAAATGCCCCCTCTCAGCTGTATCCTTCTTAACGCCCACCTAGGGCTTTCCAACGCCCCCTGGGGGACTGCACCGACCTCATTGAGAAACACTAGGTTAGGGCGTCAGACTTGGTTGCCGGTTCGACTCCCGACCCGTGGGGGTAGTAATGAATCAGTGCTCTCCCCCATCCTCCTCCATGACTGCGGTACCATTAGCATGGTCCCGCCGCACTGCTACCTTTTGGGGGCCATTGGGCGCTGCCCCCTTGCACGGGTGAGGCATAAATTCAATGTTGTTGTGTGCAGTGTGCACTTGCATGCTGTGGAGTGCTGTGTCACAATGACAATGGCAAGTTGGAGTTTCCCAGTTGGGCTTTCACTTTCACCTCACGCTTTCAATAAAGAACAGGAGGGGCCAGAGGAAGTGTGATGGAGAGACAATGGGTGCATTCCAATATGCAACCTTGCGTCCTCCACTTGTGCTTGTGGCCTCACGTTGTGCTGATGCCCGGCCTCCATGTAGAAAACAATGAAGTTTCCGCCTAGTGTCAGCCTAGCCACAACAATTTCTGAGGGACTATTCTTTATTCACCATCAAGTTTGCAAATGAGAAAATGACTTTACAATTAAGCTTTTGCTAGATATTGAAATATAATGCTGTTGTCAGTGATGTCATCACAATGTATTACTTCCTACGAGGCCACAAGCACAAGTGGAGGACGCAAGTCTGCATATTGGAATGCACAATTGGCTTTGGGGGTCAACCCCAAGTTAACCCCACAATTAGTTCTGCAATGACTTCAACTAACTGTCGTGGCAATTTCTCTCCTAACCATGGATGAACACATACATTCACATTATTATTGCTACATTCAGTCATCATCCTCACCATAATCACCATCAAATCATCATCATCATCATCATCATCATCATCATCATCATCATCATCATCATCATCATCATCATCATCATCATCATCATCATCATCATCATCATCTCTCTCTACCTAGAATAACGATTATGATTCTTTACATTCACTTACAGTGATGCACAACCTCCAGTGCCACATATTCCAAATGACCTGTCCACATGAACCATGCCTGGCTGAATTGGACAGGTAAAACCAGGTCATTTGGGATATGTAAGAGTTGACTGTAAACTCATGAATCAAGGTTGCCCATCACTGTTCATTTTTCTGTCTTTGAAAGGAGAGGAGAGCAGACTTACAGGGAACAAGACGATTGGCACAGTAAGAGTGACGGCAGTGAGCACGGCCAATCGCACGCACAGGATCAGGATGTCGTAGGGGTCGATGCGGCTGTAGGTGTGCAGAAGCTCTGGCTCCACCCTCCCTGTGGTTGTCAAGGAGACCAGAGACTCAGTATCATGGTCAACAATTAGCTCACATCAGTCAGTGTGTGGTTTGAAATCACTGATTAATAAGTGAATTGGTTAACTAATCAGCAATCCATTAACAGTCAGTGCGAGGCCAGTTGTCAATTAAACAAACTTTTTCACTACCTCTGGGTAGCTAGGGGTATTAATTCACAATATCTGCAGTGTATTAAAGCCCGTTTAGCTTCTGATGTAGCATTCAAACTATAAGCTGAGAAATTCCAAAACAGATGAGCTAAGCCCCAAACCGATTCCAACACCAACCAACCAAACCAATTTTCCATAAACCAAAACTAGAAGAACCAATCAATGACTCTTTTATATGTTTTTTTTTATTTGAATGTAGCTACAGTCTACTGAGAAATGTGTACTGTACATAAAATCCTCAAGGAACACAGAGGAAGTAATAAACGCGAGAGCTCACCATAGAAGGTCAGGTAGCCGAAGAGAGCAGCCAGGAAGTACATCACGTACATGATGAGCAGGGCGAGGTTGGAGACCCTCTGCATCTTCTTGGCGGTAGGACTGGATGACAAAGGTGGAAGGTCAAAGGTTAAATCTCAAGTTTGAGCCTCTGCCCACATTACAATGTGCTATGTTAACTCAACGAGAGAGAGAGAGTAGAACCAACAAGAATAGTGTTACATTTGACCCTCAGCGATCAACACTGAAATGTTGTGTAGGTATGTAAGGACTTAAATGGGTGGAGGTGCTTACTTGCGAAGCTCAGTGTAGATGGGCAGGACCTCAGGGTGGCACACGAAGGCAAACGCCAGAATAGGAATAGTGTAGGCCGTCTGGATATGAGCAAGTGGAAAACAGCAAGAAGATGAATATAATTATAATACAAAACACATACAAACTCAGATATAGTGTTAACATTTCTTATTGTTCAAGGAAAACAAGGTCATCAGATCTTTCTCTCATGAAAACTGTCCAAAAAGCAAACCAGTTCCTGATAGACAGGCCAACCAATTCACAGATGGCGTGTTCAGGCTGACAGATAACCATGCCGGCGCTCAATCCCGCACCTCATCTCAAATCGACTGACATGTTCATGGTGAAAATCTTAGCGTTCGGGAACCGGATAGTTGGTAGGGGTGGTTTGCAGTTAAGCACTTTGGCTGGCCTGAAAACAGTACTAGAATGGAGTGGCTGTGCACACCTACAAGTACAATAAAAAGAGCCTATAGCAGCACCAACTCTACCCATATATTCACATGCACTGTGTGAGAGTCCAGGGGCTACTTTAATCTCTGGCCCTAATACCTCTATTACTCCTCATCCATGTAATTGGGTGGCTTAATCCCCGATCTAAATCACCAGAGTATGCCAGTCCAGCCTTTGTAATCCTGCAAATCTCCCAGCTTTAGGCACCCACTGAGGCATTAGCATTATAGCTCCCCGGGCCGCCACATGTTAACACCTTTGATCATAATGATAAAATCTTTGTATCGACCAGGCGTTGTTGTTGCTACCTCTTATTCATTTTTTAAAAGATGGGGCATTTAAGATAACTCGACCCTTCCTCAGATGTGAGGAATGTGAGCACAGTAAGGTATAGACTTTTTAGCCTTCATTCATGACCATGACTCATGAGCATTAATGCTGCCACCAGGGGCCACATCTTCGTGCCCTGATCCATGTAGCTATATGCCACTTGTTTTTGGTCTAAACTTTCTGATTCCTGTGAATTTTATGCCATCTTAGTATTTTGTTATTGTTCAGTATATATATATTTATAGTTTTTGTCTTTTACTTGTCTGCTTTGGTTATCAACCATATTATATTTATTTCATTTTTTTATTATTAGAGCAGTAGAGTAACTTTATTGATCCCCAGGGGAAAATTATTTTAAAATATTGCTAATAAATATAATTTTTAAAATATTGTTGTTAATATAACTGTAAAGCACATTGAGATGAATGTCTTGTATGAATTGTCCTATACGAATACAATTATTATTAAGTTTTATGTTGTTATTGTGTTGCAGTAACATAAGGCATTTTACAGGGTTCGTGACATGCTTGCAAGAGTCAGATTGCTCTGAATTAGACAGCAGTCAGGGCAGTCATGGGTGAGCGGTTAGGGCGTCAGACTTGCATCCCAGAGGTTGCCGGTTCGACTCCCGACCCGACAGGTTGGTGGGGGGAGTAATCAACCAGTGCTCTCCCCCATCCTCCTCCATGACTGAGGTACCCTGAGCATGGTACCGTCCCACCGCACTGCTCCCCATGGGGCGCCACTGAGGGCTGCCCCCTTGCACGGGTGAGGCATAAATGCAATTTTGTTGTGTGCAGTGTTCACTTGTGTGCTGTGGAGTGCTGTGTCACAATGACAATGACAATGGGAGTTGGAGTTTCCCAATGGGCTTTCACTTTTTTTTCACATTCAGTGATAGCTGAGATGGCAGCCTAGATTAAATCGACACCGGAGGAAACACGTTTGTCAATACCAACCCTGCTAATAACCTTTTGACTCGTAATTGTAGGTGACTTGTTCATCAGTGTGTGGTAATTGTCCATGCTACAATCATGGCTGTTTACTGCCAAGCATCTTAAGATGTCCTGTACCCTTGAGGTATGTGCTTCCTTAGTCATTCGCAGGAAGCTTTTGTCTGAAGGGAGATACACACTATGGATAAATGCAGCCATACATTGAGCAAGCATTGAGGTGTTGAGGCCGCTTTAATCAACCAAGATGAGCCTGTTGCCACGGTAACAACTGCAGATGTATAGGCACTGTCATGGCAACCATGCATTCATTCTCCATGCGTCAAGGTTTGGCATAGCACAGTATGCAAACCTACTAATTCAGTGGTAATTAACCTCGAATTCTTGCAATGACATCAAAGAAGGTTTTGAAGCGACTCAGGTATAAAGTACTGGCTTCAGGCAGAAAACAGTGGCATGTTTGTAGATCTATGCCAGATGCAACCTACAAAGACTTGAAATGCATGGAAACAAAGGTCTCATGACACCTGAAAAAGGCCCATTGTGGCCTTGAGCTCTCTGAACATCTGTGAGTCAAGTGTGAACCTGTGCTCTCTGTGTGTTAAATGTGTTTGTGAGCTCTAGCTGGCACGACTGACAGTTGAGTGTGAACATGTGAGTCAATAGTGAGTCAATAGTCTTGTTCAAGTCAAATTGTGTCGATCCACGACTATCTTTATCACATCCGCGAGATCTCCCTGTCATGGCATCGGTGGTCCTAACACGACTCATTTAAAGTCAAACACAAATTTGAACGAGATGACGAGCTCACACAAGTTTGATCTACTTAGCACGTCAGAAGCGAGGTGTGGGGGGACATGCCGGGAGGGGGAGTTGAAGTGAGGTGCATTACAAACTTTTTTAGGGGTGCGGGACAACACATCTACGCAGACATCAGTGACCCTTTGGCTAAACAGTTCAAGAGTGTCACCGCGGAGGCGGTATGCAGACCTTAGCAATTATGAGTATCAACAGACATCAGCAGCTGCAGGAATTGCATGGTCCATCTGCAATTGCTTTGATCGTGTTTGAGACCATGTGACATGCCGCGTCTTTGTGACATCAGGACTAAATTTGGTCAAGTCGAACACGATGTCTGACCATCATGCAACGTTCCAACCCAGAATGCATTGCTGATTACGTACCCATATAGTCGTTGCGCAATATCAAACACGCGTAATGCTGTGTGTACCTGTGTGTTGAATGTGATCATGCGGGGTGCACAGGCGTCGTCCAGCTCAACGTGGCCGTTCTGGTAGGCGTGGCTATGGTCCTCCAATGTCACGTTAGCCATAATGTGATGGGCGGTCGCATTGGAGGTGTAGTCTTCAAAAGGACAGGGGATCTGAAACTTTTTGTAGATCACCTGAGAGAGAGAGAGATAGAGAACAAAACGGAGGAAGAGGAAGAGAGAAAGGGAGAGGGGAACACAGGCGGAGAGGACGAAAAGAGACAGATGGGCAGACACAGGAAGAGAAGAGGAAGAAGGAGAACATGTAAATACGATGAGTACATGAGCCAGACATTGGTGGTCGTCATCAAAAGCGTCAATCTTTTTTTTAAAGTATTTCTTGGTTATTATCAGACAGGACAGTGGAGGAGAGACAGGTAGCACGTTGGGAGTGAGAGACAGGGAAGGGTCGGCAAATGACCCGGGACAAGAATTGAACCCGGGTCAGCCGAATAGTAGACGAGTGCCCTACCGTTAGTGCCACTGTAGGGCCAGAAGTGGCAATCTTATCCCACATATGCAACAGAAACTGGCTCTACAACACCTGCTACAGGGACAGGTGATTCAAATAACAAATTCCTCTACTCTACTACTACTACTCTACTCTACTCTACTCTACTCTACTACTACTCTATCTGCTTTAAGAGATCTAACAATTATAATCAGTTGATTACGCAAACGGAAAATAATCATAGACTATATAATGCAGTGCTGTCTCGTGCCCCCTGTAGCCAGCCTTCCTATCATCACTACCAAGGGGAACCGCAGACTTGGACCTAACGAAAAACTGCCAGGCTAATTCCAGCTGGCAAGAGACAGCTGTAAACGCCCACATCTAAAGCCTTTTCGAAGGCCAAACATTATAATAGATGTCGATGTGAATAAACACATTCGACATGCATATTGAAGGCAATAAACACCTCTGCAGATGGTGACACAGCCATTGCCACTGTGGTTCAGGGTGTCAGAGTGCTCTCTTTGAAGTCTAAGCCACAGTGTTGTAATCTGTTTCCAAGCCTATTTTCTCAACACCAAGGCACCTCCTACACAGTACGTATTGTAGTCTTGATTCAACACTTACAGAGTCAAATTTTTAACACTCTTCTAGACGACCCAACTGTTGAATTAATGTTGAAAGTGTTGAAATGCCACAGTTTACAGCACAGTGTGATCTCCTGAGCATGAGTGAGTGAGAGAGAGGCTCATTTTACAGTATAGCTTGGCCTCTCATAGTGACATACTGACCTGATCTATAATATATTATTGTAATAAATCAACGTCTTGCCTTAGTAGATTGTGTCACAGTCAGTGCCTCTATCGGTCTGTATGTTACCCTCTAATATTGCTGTTATAGGGCTGGGACTTGATTGAAAATTTTAATCGAATTAATCTATAGGCTTTGTAATTAATTAATCGAATTAATCACATTTTAATTCCATTTAAATATCTGACTTGTAAACAGTGAAAAGTGTTTTTTTTCACATGGATTTTGAATAATGACAATAAATAAGCTTAATCTAAAAATATTGTTCATTTTTAAAAGAAGAGAGAACTCTTCAATTTCAGCAGACTGTTCACCATGAGGCGAAATGCTGCCCTCCACACTGGTCTAATCCAGAACTATGTAGCGATATTATAGTGCGATTAAAATGAGTTATTTTTTTTAATCACGTTAATTTTTGTGAGAATAATTAATCGAAATGAATGCATTAATGTCCCAGCCCTAATTAAAAGCCTTCTCCAGATTTTGACTCCACAAAGAACAATTAAATGTCTTGAAAAGCGTATCTCAACATTCATTTGGCAAAATAGAAGGCCAAGAATACGCCTAAAAATACTGATGGCAAGCAAAAAAAGGGGTGGTCTGGGTTTGCCTAATCTTAAACTATATTACTGGGCAGCCCAACTCAGGGCGATAGTGGTATGGATGACCAATGCTGAAGAAACTGGATGGCTATCCATTGAACAGAATTCTTTAACTGGGATACCATTGTCTGTACTTCCTTTTCTGGACCGAAGGGCTCAGAAAAAGATAAAAATAGAAAATATGTGGGTTAAACATACACTAAAGATTTGGAACACTGTACAAAAACAAATAAAAGGCTCTGTGGCATTATCAAGGGTGATGCCTATTTTGGGAAACTTTGATTTTCTCCCATCACTAACAGACATGGCATTTAGGAGATGGGCAGAAAAGGGTCTAGTCACCATTGACCAATTGTTTGAAAACAACACACTTAGATCATTTTCACAACTCCAGGAAAAATTTGATCTGCCTATGAATAACTTGTTTAGATTCATGCAGATACGAAGCTATCTCACCAGACACTCCGACTGGGATTATATAAAAAGAGATCCAATGGAAGTTGAAAGTTATTTTATCATGGTTTCTCAACATAAAGTTTCATCAAAACATTAAGTGTCGTATATTTATAAAAGTCTTTTGACAGACACCTCAGACAATACCTTACATATTAAAAGTGAGTGGGAATTAGAACTTAATGCAATTATAGAAGATGAAGCGTGGGAAAAAAATTGTTCAGCAAGTCATAAAGGGATTGGGAGCCAAATGTGGAAAGAATTTGACTGGAAAGTGAAATTGAGATTCTTCAGAACACCTCTCAAGGTGTCAAGGTTTTCAAATACTGCCCCCAATACTTGTTGGAGGAACTGTGGCATGGTTGGGGACCACGCCCATATATTCTGGGACTGTCCAGCGATACAAACGTTTTGGAAGAACATTAAAGAAGATTTGGACACTGTCTTCAGAGTTGACATTCCTCTGGACCCTTTAATTTTTATGCTGGAGATAATTCCATAGAATTTGCTTTCCAAGGACCAGTGCTACATGTTGCATATTCTGTTAATGACAGCGAAGAAAATGATTACTGTTAATTGGATGCAGACATGTACACCCACAAAAGCTCAATGGTTACAGAAGATTAAACAGATAAAAACAATGGAAAATATGACCGCTATTTTACAGTTCAAACTACCACTATTCATAAGAAGATGGACCCCAGTAATCCTTGGACTAAAATTAGATTAAAACCTTTGTGATATTGAAGTTTGGTATCATGAATCTAGTTTGACCTTGTATAACCAAGTGATATTGTATACTATTTAATGACCAGGTGACCTTTTTTTTTTTTTTTTTTTTGTCTATTTTTGTATTATTATTTTTATTTTGTTATTTTAGTTGTTGTACTTGTTTTTGTGTCTGTTTTTTTTGGGGGGGGGGGATTGCATTGAATGTGTGTTTGTATTGCCTGGAAGTTTGATATGGGCAATAAAGTTCCAAAAAAAAAAAGCCTTCTCCAACATGTAGCCTGCCCCTGTTTGTAGCCTGGTCCAAATAATTTCTGTCTTCATAGCCATGGCTATTATTTGAGGAATCACAGGTATGTGGCTCCTTTTGGCAGAGGGAGGCAGATGTCAAGCTCAGGAAAACAGCCACCCTGAGAACACCCAGAGAGCAGCCACCACTTAAGGGGTCCTATGCTATCTGAGATAAGCGACAGGAGGGTGGGAGATTAAAGCCAGTATTTCCACCAGTCGAGCCAGGACTATGCTTCTTTTTGGTGTGTTTTGAAATAGGGGTTGTGACATCGTGTCTTTATAATGTGAGAAATGGCATGTAATCCACATGCATGTGAAAATATCTGTATCTGTGTGCGTGCGTGGGTGGGTGCGTGCATGCGTGCATGCGTGCATGCGTGGGAACTTACAGCAGAGAGGAAGAAGACCATGCAGCTGAGAGAGAATCCACTGGTGTAGCCCAGGTAACCTGACAACATTAGAGGACAAGCATGATTAAATACAAAAAAGAATTTAACCGCATACTTAATATAATTTAATAATAATTTAAATAGTAATTTAATGATCTATTTCTTCATGGTCTGGGGTCTTTCGGACATTCTGCTACACCTTTACATTGTTAAAGAATTTCATCTAACTGAGCACATTAACATTTAAAATGGATTCATATGGTCATTGATGCAATCGGGAAATCCTCAGCATGTACAAAATCAGAGTCATGTGAATGTAAAGAAATATACCTTTTAATTGAACACGAAATGTGATTACCAGCTTGCCAAAACCTTAAACACCCAAATTTGGAGCGGGGACCTTTAATGTGCTAAGACAACGCTATATATAAATTTGCTGCTAGAATGGTATTGACCAAGTCGTGATGTATTACTTAGGTGAGTTATGTAGTAGTGGTGTAGTACGATAGTAGCAGAGAGAGTAGAGAGAGAGAGGTTCCATTGGTCCATTGTTTCCGGGTTCTATTATTGCAAGGGGGAGGGGGGGAAATCCCCCTTTAGGCAGACCTAGGCAGACCTAAGGACTGTTCTATTCAATGCTAGGAGTATTATGACACACCCCTTTAGGCAGACCGGAACCAGGTCATGTTAGGTGCCCATAGCAACCTATTACATTGGCAAATCTCTATATACTTAAAGAATCTCTGATAGTAGTAGGGTCTTTGACTAGGCCTGTAATGGTACATGTATTAGTACCGAACATGCATTTGGTATAGTACAGGGCTGTACCGAGCGAGTACAAGCACAATTTAAGTGTGCTTTTACATGCTGCCACTACATGCGTGGTGGCTCTTTAATATTCACAAGTATACCTGTGCGGGATTGGAGTAGTAAGGGGAAGGGCTGGATAAAATAGTTTAAAAGGAATTAATTATTTTTGGTTCGAAACATTTGTTGGTTATTTAAGATTTAATTTCACTTATTGGTATCAAGCAGTACATTATTTCCTTTTTTCCATTTGTGTTCTGACAATTGTTCTGCCAATAGTTGTGGCATTTTGTTCCCATACTGTACCGAAAATGAATTGTGAACCTTAACCTCAAAAACCAAGGTACATACCGAACTGTGATGTTTGTATGCCGTTACACCGCTAACAGTGACTAGTACTGTATTCCACTGTTATCACAGTGCACCTTGTGATGCTACGTGTTAAAGGATAACTTCTGCCAATTGCTGTTGTATTGCTCACGCTATCCTTGACTTGTCAGTACCCGGTGATGCTGCATTTTTCGACTCAGCCCTCACTGTTTGCTAGTTGTCTGCTGATGTTGCATAACCTTTTGGATGTTATTGGGAATAAATCAATATGTTTTTTTTGGAATGTTAACAAATGCCTGCCCCCATTACAATGACCAGGAACTTAGGAAAGGCTGAAGAAAAAAAAATCTCAGATACTGACAAGTCCAGGTTAGTGTGAGCATTACAACTGCATGTCGAAATTGTCAGAAGTTCTCCTTTAAAGACTGGCAGAGGTGGGAGTGAAAGGTTAAGAGGCACACTATAGTGACTTACCCAGCTGCTTCATGAGGGCCAGGGGCAAGATAATTAGGACACTGACCAGCACCACCAGATAGTTGCCATTTAAATACCACTCCCTGAAATAAGACACAATAGAATAGAGTAGAATAGAGTTACTTCATTGATCAAGGTCATTGGCATTGAAATACCACTCCCTGCAATGAGGCAACAGTATAGAGTAGAGGACATAGGGCTGCACAATTATGGAAGAAATCATGATGATTATTTGGGGGTCAAAATCATAATCACGATTATTAATCACGATTATTGATTTTTGCTGATTTAAAAATATATATATATGACAAAATGAAACCAAGAATGAATTATTTATGGGATGAGGCAAATAAAATGAATTTCTGCTAATTATATAAAAGGCAATAGCATGAAACTTAGGTGAACAGATTTCTGGCCAGAAACACCAGGCTGTCCGTATGTTCTGGCTTCAAGGAGGCTCTCGAAGGTAGATCACTATTGCCACGATTAAATCCCGATTGAAATCACAATTTCGATTGATTTTTGATTATTTTCGATTAATTGTGCAGCCCCAAGAGGACATTTGATTTACTTTGTTAACTGTTCAATGTAATTGGCATTTAAATTCCACTCCCTGCAATTAGGCACAATAAAACCTTAGGATTAGGAATGTAAATTATCGCTTAATTCATTCATTGTTAGCCGATTGACCTTATTTTGATTAATTGATAAGCAGCGTTTTTATCCCAAAGGTGAATCCAAAGTGATGGAAATCTTCCCAACTCTTCACACACAATTCGTCAAGCCCATTTCACCAGGGTCTCTTGCCAGTCAAGTTGACGATTAATTGCAATTATTTGTATTTATTTCTCAACGTTTTAATGCACTAAAGTCAATTATTGATTCATTGTTGACATTCTCAATGAGCATCCTCAGATCTCTGCAATAAGATATAATGAAGGTGAAGTGCTCTTTTAAAATGCTCACAACGTCCTTGGGGTCATACCCTAAACGAACAATAAAATAATCCAGAATAATGCCCATAAATTGCATTTTACGTAACAGTGCCCACTAACATGCACATTTTGGAGAAGGGAGAGGAAGAGGTGCTGTTTTAGCAAAACACTTCATCAGCTATTTCCATAGCCATTTAGATTGACTCCTTAAGTAAGGCTGATTTATGACACACCGATATGGTAGAGATGGTGTGTGACTGACTTCCTGCTATATATTTAGCCATAGGATATGGATATGCATATGCCTGCCATGCAGGTATGTATGTAGACATCGGATGTCATGGTAAAGGTAGTACACCTTTGAACTATATATTTAGCCATAGGATATACATTATGCACATGCAATGTACGAGCATGTAGGCTATGTATATGAACATGTATATGAATGTGAGTGATGGTTTTGGGTGGACATATGGAATGCATGCGGATGAGGGCTTATTTAGAAAACAGCTGACTGATTTATGATTGTGTTCCTAGTTGGAAGCCCATCTAACCCCCCCTCTCTCCATGTTCCCCATACACCCCCACCCCACCCCCCTACGAGGGCTACGCCACACAGTGCCCGTCTCAGTGCCTGTGTGTGTGTGTGTGTGTGTGTGTGTGTGTGTGTGTGTGTGTGTGTGTGTGTGTGTGTGTGTGTGTGTGTGTGTGTGTACTCTGTGTGTGTGTGTGTGTGTGTGTGTGTGTGCGCGTGTGTGTGCGCGTGTGTGTGCGCGTGTGTGTACTCTGTGTGACTGGACCCTGGCATGGTGCGGAAGTGCAAGCGTGTGAATATGTGCGTGCATGTGCGTGTGCGGTGGCATGGTGTGGATGATGTCTAGAGCTGAGCTGGTCTGGTCTGTGTGAATGCCTCTGTCTCATATCAGTGTGCTGCACTGTTAGTAAACTCCTTTCGCTTTGGCCTGCTTGTCCTTGGGCAGGTTGTGGCTCTCACAACGCACGTCATCAAACATAGGAGAGAGCTTAGCCATTGCAACTCCCGTTTTCAAAAATAATCTCTCAGTTTTCTGTTACTTGGCCTCTGTTCCTTACCAATGCTCCCTCGCCCATACCTTCCACTGCTCTGTTCATATTTGTACTCAAAGAGCTCTTGTCCAAACATTATACAGTACATATACAGCCACAGAAAAAGACTGCTTCGAAATAATATGTTTTCAGATTTTACCTCTTATAAGCATTTGTTTGAGTAAAATGAACATTGATGTTTCATTCTATAAACTACTGATAACATTGCCTCCGAATTTCGAATGAAAATATTGTCATTAGAGCATTTATTTGCACAACGTTACAAGTGGTAACCTCCTTCTGTGGTCGCACAGTATATCCATTTTTCAAATCAATGACATGTGTTTTTATTGTTCTTTCTCAGTTAATATTAGGTAGTATCTGTGTTAATGGCATTAATTTTAACTCTTTCCATGCATTACAAACTTTTTTGCACGCAAAACTGACAAAATCCGATAAAGGCGGTGGCCTGACTCTAAATGGATCTTGACCTCGGATGTCCTTGTGGTAGTGGAGTGGAGGCGTGGCTATCTGTGGTGTACGTGCTGTACAGTAAGATGTGGTGTGTGTGTATGCTATATGACGTGTGTACATGTGGTGTGTGTGTGTGCTTAATGACATGTTTACATGTGGTGTGTGTGTGCTTACTGTGCTATATGACGGGACGTGTACATGTGGTGGGTGCATGGTCACTTGAGAGTGTGTGTGTTCCTGCGTGTGTACGCGCACGTGAGCGTGTGTGCTATATGGGATGTGTACATGTGCTAATCTCTGCCCGTCTGTTCTGTCTCTACTCTATATGTGGAGACCCTCTGGTGGGACACCCCCCCCCCCCCCCCCCCATTCCACCCAGAGCGCCTGTCCCGCCTGTCCTCCAACCT
>NC_085870.1:32368859-32458859 GCF_034702125.1 Engraulis encrasicolus
TTTTATTTTAATTATGTAATATAACTATTTATATGTATTATCAAGTACATGAATGTAAACCAAACCAACAACGGGGTTCTCTAAAAATATAGAAGTGCAGATCTTCAGAAATGGAGTTAGGGGGTTTTGCATCTGAACTCTTCTTCTCAAGTGCTCAACCGCTTATCTCAACTCAACCTCCTTTGTTTTTATGTATCTTTTTAGCTTATCGCTTGCTCCTAATGTACCCTGACGAGAAGTAGTCCAGAAACAATTGATCTGGGGATGATATGAATATGAGAAGCTGAAATGTATCTCAAAAGACAGGATTGAACCACAGTTCATCAACACCGCTTTCCTATGGGTGGGCCAAATCAAGGGCTGGCCTTTGAAATCGTACCTTGTTTGCTCTTTGGTGAACGCCTATGATGATCATGATTACTGACAAACAAACATACCACCTGCCCTTTAATATACCATGTCTTTGGTGGCATGTATCATCAAATTGAATGATTTGTATGCTTTTGCTTTTTCACACCCCCCCCCAAGACATTTATTTGTGGGCTAATCACTAATGTGCTTTAAATGTTATATGTGTGCAGTTTATTATTATTATTTCCTAGAAATAAATTTAGCTGTTATTGCCGCTTGATATGACACCTAAATCCCCTCAGGATGACAAGACGAGAGACCATCTGTAAACCGCTGAAAGGAAACTATCGCTATGGTGACGATTTATAGGCAGGTGACCCTGGGTAAATGCTACATGGTGAAGAGAGAGAGAGAGAGAGAGAGAGAGAGAGAGAGAGAGAGAGAGAGAGAGAGAGAGAGAGAGAGAGAGAGAGAGAGAGAAGGTCAGTCAAGATGGCCTCATGCAGCTCCCGTTCCCTGGATACTGCTCTGGTCCTCTACCCTTGACATTCACCATGTTACAAGCTGCTCTAGGCAAGCTTCCTCACGTGTACAGTGCATTTTGGTGGAAACGTGATGTGATTCAACACAGACTGTGGCTGAACACGTAGCGCATGCTTATCACAAAATAATTCAACAAGCCTACTACCTCTGTAGATTTTTTTTGAGCAGGATCTACCTGGGTGGGTCTCTACTACACTACTTGTTACGAAACGAGAAACCAGGAAGCAGCCTTTAGCAAACTTCCCACTCATTTTCGCAGTCAAATGGTTTTTGTGCGAAAAACAAGATCAACCGAACTCCATTGTTAGCTGACACTGCAAATATCATCAATAGTAAAAAGGGTTTCTTGGACAGCACAAGACCGGTGGTAAGGATCTTCCCAAGGGAAGTCCAGTCTCTGAGCTGCCTCACTGAAGATGATGAAAGATCTCAAAGTTCTCAAGCTACCACCCCCCCCCCCCCCTCTTTTTTTTCCAAAAATAAAATTGTCCGCTGAGCCGGCACATCAGATGTGATCTAATTTTGGGATGTCTCATATAGTAATATCCATCTGAATATAACTGGCCGGGGGTTTCAAGAGACATGGTCGCCATGTTGGTCCTGACACAGCTATCGTATATTATTGGAGCATGACAAAGCCAAAGTGACAGATGTGCTAATATCGTATACTACCCAGAAGTACTCCACACTGGACACCCTCTTGAGCGTGAAAAGACCCATGTAGGAGGAGCAGCTAATCTCTTCAATTCCGTTGCCTTCAATGACAATGACAATAAACCCTTGAATCTTCAATCTTTCTTTCAATGTATTGGTGAGAGTGGGAGAATGTGCATAAAATGACCTCTGTTTGCAGGTGTTACTGAATATGCTTGATTAGCTTCTTTATTAGACTGATTGAGCAATCATCTGGCTTGGGGAAAAAATGTAGCGTGTATCTTTGAAGGAGCCATTTTGGTTTCGGAGGCAATAGAAGCGTTCGTGTATTATGTAACCACCAGCAGCCTCTCTTGTTACCCCTCCCCGCAGGGCTGGACTGGTCATAGGCATAGGGCTGGACTAGGCATAGGGCATTTGGCCGGTGGACTGTTGATGATTTTGGCCTGATCTTCCCCTCAATGTAGTGGTATCCACGACAGCAGACCTCTCTGAGTCAGATTTAAATATTAATTTTGGCTGTTGTGGTCATAAATAAATAGGTCATAATAGATGACTACTAAATAGATTACAATAAAAAATGTGTCAATGCCTGGCGGCCCGGTCTTTGTCCTAGCCCAGCCCTGACTGACAGCTTATGAGACCTGAAGACAGAGTCAGGTAGACAGAGATGCAAGACCAGAGCAGACCCATCGCAACACCACAAACTGTCTATGTTTGGCGGTGAAAGAGGGAGGGGCTAAATGACTGGTGGAAAAAGTTGGCATTGCTATTTCAGAGTATAGCCACGTGAGGACCTGGCCTTTCCTAGGCTATGTGGGTGCCAACATGGAAGGGCTGGTGTTGCCGTACAAGGAGGAGCTTGTTTCCAGAGAATGTATGTAGAACTTGGAGCTGGGCCTTTTTGTTGTGGTTGGTGGTGGTAGAGAAACACTATTTGAACGGCATGGCATTTTCCATGTGCGTTACATGCTTCTTTGGGGGAAAACATTGGGGGGAAAGCCAATGCAAGTCAATTGCTGGTGTTGGGAAAGAATAAACAAAAGACAAGGACCTGTAGACTAGCGTTCAAGCGCAACATGTCGAAAACGTGTTGTGTTGCCGGCTGTTCAAATAATATAGGGCTGAAGCATGGACTGTGTTCATTTAGGCTAGCCGATGTAGCATGTAAGTTAATGAGAGATTCGGTTTGCTTTCCCCCGGAAAGTACCTGGGTGGCCATTCATGCGTATTGGTGGTGATTGTCACATGACATCAAGTGGCTGTTTCTAATAAGTGATTCCAACATGGAAATCCTGTATTACGGTTGCAAATTGACAATTGGAAACGGTTCAAAATCAAAACAATTTAATGTCATTGCCCCTGCAACCCACACCTTCCCTGAGGTCTGCGACCTTCCTCACCCTAGGGGAAGTGAGGTGACTGCATTCCCAGGCTCTGTGAGGGAATGGGGTGCTGGGTCAGGGGGGAGCTGTCTTAGCTATGGGGTCCTGGGCTCCAATTTCCTACAGCAAGGCAGGCGTCTCTAGTTGGAACACGGACACATAATCTTCCTTTGATTGCATCATGGCTAGACCGCAACAACTAGTCGTTAAGTAGGTCCGATAAAAGCCCTCCCCAGCCATGTTCCTGCATGAGTGTGTGTGTGTGTGTGTGTGTGTGTGTGTGTGTGTGTGTGTGTGTGTGTGTGTGTGTGTGTGTGTGTGTGTGTGTGTGTGTGTGTGTGTGTGTGTGTGTGTGTGTGTGTGTGTGTGTGTGTGTGTGTGTGTGTGTGTGTGTGTGTTTGAGTGAGCAAATGTTTGTGTATGTGAACTGATGTAAGGCTGATTGCTGTGCTCAAGTGTGCTTTACGTTTACTGCAATGTGCAATAATGTGTATTATCTTTATGTTTTGAATCTGTGTATTCATGTAAGCTGCCACTTTAAGTTCCCTTCGGATTAATAAAAGTACTCTACTCTTTGCTATGTTTGTTCAGTATCATTTTGTGAACAGTGGGAGAAAATACATTTTAGAGACTAAATCAGCTATCTATGTATGTTATATACAATTGCTAAAGACACTTTAAAGGTAATACCTGCAAAACACCTCTGATCTGAAAAAGGTGAATAACTAAGATTCTTCTCAATATAACGTTCAGAGTTTGTTTCAATATTCTTCATCTGGCCCTAAACCAGTAGCATGCTGGAACACCAGTAGCATGCTGGAACACCAGTAGCATGCTGGAAAATGATGAAAGACGACTTGATGACACTTACAAACGTATGGAGTCACATACTGGTGGTAATTTGACACAATGGCAGGAAGTGCAACATTAGCACATCCTTGCATAAGCGAGCATACCTCAATGGCTTCAGGGTACTCATTGTACATACATCCTTTTTCTGAATCACCAGTCAAAGTTGGGCTACATCTTGTATGTTTTCGTTGTAGTTTAAGACCCAGAGAAAAGTCAATACAGCAACTTCTAAACTGATTCCTAATTCATATCAGGGACCATGTCTAAGATCACATAAAGGAGACTGTAGAGTAAAGACTAAAATCAAGGGTAAAATTCATTTTAAATGCTAACCTTTGCGTATGCTGATGCAATTTAGGAGACTAGCAAAATGTTTGACTATGGAGAAGAATTTAGCACATGAGTACAGGAACCATGAATTCATTCAAGCAGGAACTTTTAAAAAGAATAATCCACTTTACAACCTATAAGGTCTTTTTTGCTCTGCCTTCCCTTGCCCCTGTGAAAGCAAGGTCTTAGTGAAAGTCATATGATGCCCTCCGTGTGAGAATTAGCTTATGTAGCACTGACATAGCTGGCACAGTTTCAAAGCTCTGTGGGTCAATAGGAAAAACAGATGGAGAGCTGAACATGATAAAGTTGAACTAGGGGTGGGCGATATAACGATGTAAATCATGAATCGTGAAATTGAGTATGAGATCGTCTTGAATCTGCCAAAGTGAAGAAATTGTATAAATTGTCATGCAGTTTTTACTTTTTTGATGGAAGATTGTGATAAAAAAAAAATCAGAATCGAACTCAAGCTAGATAGATCATTCTTGAAAACTTGTTGGCCGTTGGGCCTACTTCAGGCGACTCTTGCATAGAGACAAGGAGTAGAATGGTGTTTAGTAATTTAAAAACCCTTTACTGTCTAACAAAGAAGAGCGCTCAGCATCTCCCCCTTATACTAGATAGATCATTACTTTCCGAGCTCGCAACCCCTGGCTTCCTGTTTATTTTTTTTGCTGTGGAATAGCACAGTCTCAAAATGTTCAATGGTTCATTCAGTGCAATTGAAAGGCTGTGATGCTTTGAGGGAAAGATTTGTGCCTTACAGAAAGAGCAGGATGCCAGTGTTTGCCATGGCGTATGACAGTCCAAGGATGCCACTTCCCATGATAGCGTTGCCCAGGTTAAAAACGGACATGCCGAAAGAGGTCTTCCCTTCAAACTGTCAAAGAGGAGGAGAGAGATACGTTAGCCTAATCACTATCCTGAGCCAAATGCAAAAGAGAATGCAACAGAATGCCAATTGAACTGGGCAAGAAATCATCTGCACTATGGGGCACAAAAATGAGGAAAGAAAGCACAAAAGCAGAAATCACAGATTGGTGATCTGATAGTGACACATAGTACACTCACATCCAAGTAGACTCTCCTACGCACAATCATACTCTGAGAGATTAGAAATACAGTTAGCCAGACTTACGTCAGTGAATTTCGCAGGCTTCTTCCCGTCGCCATTGGGCAGGAACTCTTCGCTCTCTGCTGTGACTCCCTCTGGATCATCGAATCTGTCACAAAAAAAAGGAAACCAATCAGTTAGTATTGCATCAGCCTGTGTCCAGGGCTGGACTGGCCATCTGGCATAGTGGGCATTTCCCGGTGGGCCCCGCACCCTCGTGGGCCACTATTTCCAGAAATGTCTTTTCTCCCCCTATCACGCCCTGCCTGTGTCTCTTAACTGTAGTGGAACACAGCCCACGTCTTCTAAAAAAAAGACATACAGTATAAACCCCATTCCTCTAGCCTAGCGCAGCCAGACCCGTACAGCAAAAAGCTGTACCAGGGTCTAGGAGAGCTGGGCAGCAGTGTGGGCGGGATAAACGGTTGCTTCAGCACTCAACGTCACGCAATTGGATGGCAAACAACCAATCCCCACACACTTCTGTGTAACGTCACAGCTGTCTCGTACACGCGACACGCCCCTTTGTAGTTGAAGCGGCAATTTCGAGCCGTCGTAGCAGTGAATTCGTGTGATGACCACAGCCACAAACAAGTTTCCTAATAAATCGTGTTTTCACTTATACAGTTCAAAAATGCATCGTTTTCAACCACATGGCCCTCCTTGATCAATCAGCGAAATGTCGAGCAATTTGGGGCTTGTTAAATGGTTATATTTATGATTGTTGTCAACATGGCATGTTCGGTGTTAGCTAGCTAGCTGTATACCCATAACTAATACATGGCTAGCCGCTAGGTCGGTAGACCAGGTGTCATTCCCATCTATTTAGTAAGCGACTTACAGACTTTCAAAGCTCCCAAATGTCTCGTTTTTAAGGACATGGATCTTATTAGAATTTGGGGCAGGCATATAATACAAGGCTGGATACCTAGCTCTGCTATTGACAGGACAGGTTAGCTAGCCACTAGCGAGGGCCTCTTTGTAGGTGAGCGGCAACTTCCAGCCGTCGTAGCAGTGAATTCGTGTGATGACCACAGCCACAAACAAGTTTCCTAATAAATCGTGTTTTCACTTATACAGTTCAAAAATGCCTCGTTTTCAACCACATGACCCTCCTTGATCAATCAGCAAAATGTCGAGCAATGTGGGGCTTGTTAAATGGTTATATTTATGATTGTTGTCAACATGGCATGTTCGGCGTTAGCTAGCCAGCTACCCATAACTTTCCCGGATTGTCGCTCCCAACGCAGGACGCTCCCCGGTCAGCTCGCTCCCACTAGCCAGACTATCGATCCCACCGCCATATAACGGAGCTAGTTATCTTTTTGATGTTAGTTTTTTGTTTCTATTCCCTAGTTTTTTTTTTCTAAGACTAACCCTAACCTAGATACCTAGGTCTGTGTTGTTGACGACAGGTTAGCTAGCCACTAGCTTGGTAGACTCGGTGTCATTCCCATCTATTTAGTAAGCTACTCAAAGACTTCCAAAGCTCCCAAATGTCTCGTTTTTAATGGCATGTGTCTTGTTAGAAATTGGGGCAGCAATTTAATTCTACACCTACAGTAGTGGTCTGATAATAACGTGTGACTATCTGGTTCTGTAAAATGCTCAACTTAGCTTACCGAGCTAGTTTAAAACATCGAATGATCAAATGGTAATGTGTTGAGATCTCTTTGTGCCCCATAAGTTCATGGTGTATTATTACATCAATCCATGTCAGCCACGAAATGTATTATCATCCAGGCTTTTTAAATTAAGTAAACACTTTCGTGCTGTACGTAGCACGGACGGACACCATGCTTCTTCTTAGAAAGTTTCCTGTTTACTAGGTAGCCCGGCCCCCCTCGCGATTTGATTGGCCCTGTCATCGGATAACTTTCAGCCTCGCAAAACGACCGGGGTCCGCTAGACTGCCCCCGGGAGCAAATTCAATTTGCGGTCGCTAGGGGCGTCTAGATTTCTAGGCTACCATTCCTCATGACCACAGCAGTCTGATAACATCAAGATAAATACAGAATTCTCATTGCAACGTTACTGAGAAAAATGACTACTGGATGTTGTTTGGATAACTCGGATAATAACCAATATTAAAAGACACACTTTACAAGCAGACCTTTTAGATCATCAGCGGAAGTTTGGATTCCCATTAATTCAGACCATATGAACTGGATTACATGCCACCTGGCAGCATTGCTGACAACGCTTCTCTGTGCATCACTTTTACTTCCTACGTACGTAGTGTGTGGCACCCATGCGGGTTAACATACCTGTTGGTGTGAGTACCGTTTCTGCGAGCAGTGGGAGGAGGTGAGTGACAAGCCATTCCATCACAGCAGCAGAAACACAAGAGAGGAAGCAAGCCGTTAGTGGTGGTGCAAGTTAGTGGAACAAGCCATCATCACCACCATTACCATCATCACAGTCCACTCCATTGGAACGACACAAACATGTCACACTAATATCTCTTCCCCGGAACATCTGAGAGCTTGGAGATGAGTTACAACTACTGCATGTCCGTTCACTACATAACCAACACAAAAAACTCCTTTGTTCTTGTTTACACTGACAAGACGGAAGTGTTTGTAGTTATATCATGAGTTGGAGCAAGGTGCCTCTGTATTTATGGAAACAGATGAAGGTTATTCTGGGCAATGTGGCAGGCTGTTGCATGGGTCTGTTTTCCATGCAAGCTAGTTGGCACATCAGTTGCAGCCCAATATATGTTCAAATTGCGTGCATAATACAAAGTCATACACACGCACACAAACTACAAACGTCATGACTGCTTGCTCTCACATCGACAAAATTCCTCATATCGACACTCAAAAAAGCTTTACACTATTGTCATTCTTCAATTGGGCAGATGTAGGCTTTGGTAACAATTTGTACTGCCCCAGCAAAGACGGCAGACAACAATTGAAGAGTTCAGATGCAAAACCCCCTAATTCCATTTCTGAAGACCTGCACTTCTATATTTTTAGAGAACCATGTTGTTGGTTTGGTTTACATTCATGTACTTGATAATACATATAAATAGTTATATTTCATAAATAAAATAAAAAAATATGCAATTTTGATAGCTTTGTATTAAATAAAAATGAATTAAGATTATTTTCTGAAAAAGCACTTAGGGGGTTTTGCATCTGAACTCTTCAATTTCAGTTTTCATATTTTGGAATAATAAACATCAGTTTTTTTCATGTGACCAAATGATTTCAGTAAATTGTTTTGGGGTGATTTGTTTATCCATTTTAGGCTGATATTCTCAAAGCATTTTGCCTTTTTTAAAGCAGTTTAATATCTGGTGTAAAACCTACATTGTCAAATCACAGATGAATGTCCTATGATTTAGGACAAACACACAGAAAATAGTGCTGTGTGTATTCAGTTCTTGGAGCGCAGGACAGACTACAGGAGTGTTCCAAGTCAACCTCCAACTTTTAAAGGGACACTGTGCAGGAAATGGTCAAAAAAGGTACTGCAACTATGTTGCTCATTGAAACTGTGCTGCCTATTGCCAAATTTGATCTTTACATTAAAGTTTACTAAGTAATAAACAAATATTTTCTAGTATGGTCCAAGAAGAGTCATTTTTGCAGCTAAAAATGGCTATTTTTGGAAATTCAAAATGGCGGACCATGGAGAAGATCCCCCTTTTCATGTATGAAAAGCGCAATTTTACCAGTCATAATGAATACTTAGAATTTGATGGTGGTGGTAAATATTCATGAAAAAGGTAACATTAGTGAATGGGTAGCATGGATTCTGGAAATAAACAACTAAAAATCTCACACAGTGTCCCTTCAAATCAAAGCCGCTAAATATAGTGTGTGCAACCACAAATGAGTTGACTCAAGTACAGCATTGTGCAGTATACAGTATGCCACATGCAATGTAATGTCTTTGACAGTAGAGTAAAGTGGTTAGTTCTTACTGCTCCGCCACAAGCAAGGCCTTCGCCGGTACGCACATATCCTCCGCCAGACCATTGCTTTTCCCGTTGGCAAGGATGCTCATCTCTGATTGGGTGGGCTCCATGTCGAACACACAAGGGTCTCCCACAATTCTTGGCTGGTCTTTGGTCAGGTAGGTCTCACAGGTGTCTGGTGAAACATTGGGGAGTACGTTTTAGATTGCGATAACGTATTTACATTGAGCTTTAGCCTTGTGTGTGTGTGTGTGTGGGGGGGGGCAAGAGAGAGAGAGGCAAAAACACAGACACAGACACAGACACAGACACACACACACACAGACACACACACACACACACACACACACACACACACACACACACGCACACACGCACACACACACACACCAGTTTTTTTTTCCAGTAGTGTTTTGGCAGTGTCTCTGGAGTTCACTGGAGTTCAATTGCAGGTAGTAGTTGTGTAGTGTGACTGGACTGGAGAGTCAATGGGCCCTTGCCAATTGCCAGTATGATAAGAAGAAGAGCACAGTGTGCCCGACTGCTGTGTCCGGTCACTGTGTGTTGAATAAATAAACAAACTGGGATTCAACTCTGACTCAGACTGGCGGGAATGCCATTCACAGTTCAAAAATGATGAGTAGCTTTGTTTTTGGCTGAGTGCTTTTTATGTATGTCTTTTCTTTTTTCCCCCTGTAATACCCTTGTGGGCCATGGACTCAAACATTGATTGTATATAGAGCAGATTCAAAGAAATGACTCAAAGGTCTATATAGACTTAATACTCACATGTACTGTACCAGAGCCTTATTATGAATGTACTGGGTAACAGACTGCCCCCCCAACCCCCAAAGAACAATAAACAAAAAGTTGATCACTAAAAATAAATGAGTAGCTAGTTCAACAGGATTATTGCATTGAAACAAACCTTTGCACAAACCTGCGGGGATCCCCAAACCCCAATTTGAGAACCACTGCACTGGCTGACACACAGAAATCCCCATGGGGTCATTACCTGGCTGTGTCACAAAATCAGAATCACACAACAGCTTCCTCAGATTCTTCCCTTCTTGCTGACTATACACTCTGTGACCAGATGAGCACCTGCCTTTATATGGTGCTGTGTCACTAACACCTAGGCCTACCCTACACTTGTCTGCCTCAGCCACTACAGTGACGACAGCGAAATCCAGGCTCATGTCCAAAACCACTTCCACAAGACTGCGAGCCATTGCATTAACTTCAAATGTCAGCCACTTTATTTTCCCCGGATTCCATGGACGGTGTAGTACACACATCAAAGAAGGATGACCAAGACAGACCAACATTTTGACTTAGAAAAACAGCTACAATTGATGTATCATAACAGAAAGCTTCCACTGACACGTTTCCAGGTGGCTCGAAATGGTGTCTAGGCCTATTCCAAATTAGCCTATGCAAAATTAGCAAAAATAACAGATTTAGTCCACATCCCATTAAAACTGGAATAGGACAGTGAAGGCACTAATTTTAACTGACTTTTTAACGATCTACTGTATGTTTCTTATTGAAGCATTACTTTCCCATTTGCTTCATGCTAAGCTACTGCTAATTCGACCCCTGTGGTTGTTGGTGAACATTGATGGTGAGGCATCGGATCGAGTATCCCCTGTATCCCTCCACTGCCCTATATAGAACTGGCGTATGTTGTGCACTGAGGGTGTAACCATGGCGCCACATCTTCCTGAAATTAAAATGTGATTAAAATACGATACCTCACTACAAGCCCTACTGCCCCCAAACGAAACCTGGCTACCAGGGGTATTGCAGCTACATTGAAATTACCTCTTACACACTCTCACACACTTTTTTCTTGCTGAGCAATGAACCTCCCTTATTAAGTTCAGTCCTCCGATCCTTGCCAACATCTTGGGCTAATGCTGCTGGTTAGGAGGAGCGGTGACTGCCATGATATGTGGATTAGCCGTCGTTTATTTTTATGTTGAAGATTATAAATATAGCAGGCCTCGCTTAAGACCACAGCCCTGGCCAGCCCAGTAAATCATGGCGAGCTCACGCCAACGTCAAGAGACAAGATCAAGCCAGGGTCACCTGGCAGGGCGGGAGGGATCACTAAGCAGGGGGTGGGGGGTGAGGTCACATGAAATCACGTTGTGTCCAAAATGTTGTACTCGTTTACCAAAGTACAAGCACGTTCACTACATAGGATGACAGTTAGACTACTGCACTCCTATTTGTCAGTGAAAAGCTTTCATGGAGGTAGACACTTACTTGCATGCAATGGAGTTATTGCACGCACTGCTTACTAGCATGGGGTTGAAGGTGTTTATTTTATTTTTTTAAGATTTTTTTTTGCTCTTTTTCGACTTTATTTGATAGGACAGTTTAAGAGGTGGACAGGAAGCGAACTGGGAGAGAGAAAGGGAGGGGTCGGCAAAGGACCCGGGCCGGGAATCGAACCCTGGCCAGCCACATGGTAGGCAAGAGCCCTACCGGTTGGTCACGGCAGGGCCAGAAGGTGTTGATAATTTAATTGCACCAGTGATCGCTCTCACTGGTGATCTCATTGGAGGCTTCATTTGATAGGTCCACTTTGTTGACTTATTGAAGCCACTTGATCCCAGGCAAATGTCACCTTTAATACAGGGCGATACTCGGACCAAAAAAGGCCAGATATATTTGCACTGCCCTATCTAATTTATGAGGCAGTTTCTAGGAAAAAACAACAACAGTATTGACCCTTGAGGACTAACGGCCCACCTCTCTACTCTAAAATGCCCTATATGCCAGATTACTAGTCCAGCTCTGCCTTAATATGTGGTGAAATACATTTTTAAATTAAAAAAAAAATATATATAAAAACAAGGACATAGGTCTGAATGAAATGGATGCTCATGATCGCTTCCAGCTTCTCTGGTGTCTCCTTAACTTAACTGCATAGGTCTTTGTTCTTGCTCAGGTGTCGGATGTGTTTTCTTTGTGCACATGATGTGCATTGGGCAGCCTTAATGTCATGATTGTATGTCTGATGTAACGGTGCATCATAAGACAAGCGACCGGGAAGAGGAGGAACTCTGACCAACTTAGTTTTCGGTGATCATGTTGTAAGAAATGTTACCTGAGCCTGGCTGTAACCAGAGAGGGCCAACGTTCACAGAGATCTCTCCATCTGGCAGTGGCCCGAAGCGGTGTGAGACCCTTGTGCACCCTAAACTACTTCACATGGTATTATAAGGCCGGGGTGAATTTGGTTTCAGACCTATAACTCACAGCGTGCCGGGATATGAATAATAAATGCACATCAGCCGTTTCGGTTACACCTTTTCTCAGCTGTCTCCCTGTGGTCCCAGGCGTGACCAGGAGAAAGCGCACCACACGCTGTGACAGAGGCTACAGGTGCAAGACCTGTGCAGGTGCAAAAGACCACATCCAACTTCTTTGAACGCATTGAGCTCTGGTAAAAGGGAAGCCTTTTGTGAAAGATTTTAAGACGTTGTCCCTTCCGCTGCTCACAGACCCTGAATATGACTAGAACTATGACAGAGCTATCCCATATAGCACCTAACCAACCAATATCTAAAAAGTTCAGCTATGAGAAACTTGTCATCCAGTTGCATACACCTTAACTCTTTGGAGAAAGTGACCTGGATGAACAGCTAAATCAATACCGAGCAGATATTCAATTTATCATGAGACAAATATGACACCATAAAATCCAAATAGTTAAGCTGTAAGAAACTGAACTTCTTTGAGTGTTGCTGATGCTAAACGCTAATCATGACCGGCAACATAAAAAAGGAATGATGTAGTAAAAAGGTCAAACTACAATGTTGTATTCTTCTTCATACCCTTTGAATGATTTAAGGTATTTTACAGCACCGTCATCAATGTCCCCCAAACCCCAATATAGATTTACTTGATTGATTGTATTGACCACAGTCTTTGTTTGCTTAGGGGCCCCAGGTGTCTTTTGTTCCGTGTTAGTAATGCTCAGTTTTGAGGCAAAGCAGAGGATGCAATAAAATGATGTCTTTGTGCTTTGTGCTTCTTTCCATTTGATGGTAAAACTGGTATGGTGTTATACAGTGTAGTTTACCATAATCCTCTTCTAAATACATCCGGATTCACAGAAAATTGCTTTTGAACACTGTTATATAATTGTAAATGTGCATTTGTTGTTCAGCAACATGTGCAAAAAGGAAATTTACTGTGGCAATTTATTTGATCCTAATTTCAGACTAATTTTAGATTCTAAACATGGGGAATTCTAAGGCGATATGCCATGGCAACATCGTCAAAAGCAATAATAACAAACTTGGTAGTATTGGCTTTCAAATGACCTTTCAAAACCTGTTGGGGATACTTGCATGCTGCCAATATGCCGTAGTCTTACTGACTTACTTGGCACTACAGCCAAAGGAGCATCACAGAAGACAACATTAACATGTCTCATATGCAACACAATCCCTTTTACCTTTTTGGGGTGGGGTGAATGAGCAAGTTTATTTAAAGCCACAATGTTGCAATCTTTTTCTCTCTAGGTTCAGTTAATATTTAATGTTACCTATGTTTTCATGTTTCAATTTTCGATGTAAGACACAGACTCCAGACATACTATAACAAACAGTATCAAACAGTTTCTCTAATAATGTTACACCTTTAAGCACAGATATGTAAATAGCTGTTTTAATTGAAAAGAAAAGTTAAATAGACCAGAGTAATTTACTGTTGCCATTGTTTTGTCTAAATTTAGTCTTGTTAGCATCAGTATTGCTTTGTTAAGATAGGGGGCACATTTTCCAATATGGCGCTAGGATAGATTGTGACCCCTCTCAGCCTGATCTGTTGCCCCTCTGGAAGAATATAATTGAACATGATATCACCCATATCATACACACATGGCCGTAACTACCATTGAGGACACAGATGTCATGTCCTCTGTATTTTTTTTCATTAATGTAAAATTTATTTATGGATGAAAACCGATATATGATCAACAATGATAAATTCGGTCTATATAGGCCACCCCCACTTATTCTCAAGGCAGTGATCAATGAAAACAAACTTAAGAGTTTGACTGAAGTGTTTGAAGCATTCTTAATGTACAGTATGCAGTACAGCGCGCAGTATTTGACCTCGGTATTTGAACATGTCTGGTTACGGCCCTGCATACACACAATAAATACCAGGGTTATAACTATTCAGATAACATTCAGATGATATATTTCCACTCAAAAATAGTGTTAATGTTCCTCTTTGTTCAGTGTAATATTTTGTGCTAATTCAAGAGTTAATTCTACTAAAAATTGTGTAAATATTAAGAGCTACAGAGTTGAAATGACACAGTTCACCTCCACAATTTTACACCCACAATTTACTCCACTGTCATTTGACTCTCTACAGCAGTGTTTCCCAACCAGGGGTACGTGTACCACTAGGAGTACGCGAGCACACCTCAGGGGGTACGCGGAAAAATGTGATGACAATTGAATAGATACTGGGATAAAGGAATATATAGAGATCATGAGATAGGGGGCACTCATGGTACAACAAAAAGGCTTAGGGGGTACGCGAGTAAAAAAAGCTTGGGAAACACTGCTCTACAGTGTTCATAAATACCATATCTGGATTGGTATACTCTGAAATAATGATGCCCTGTTTTTACTGTGTGAATCCAGACTTTCCAGAAATGTTCTCTCATGTACAGAGCATCATGATGTACGTAGAATTAAAAAACCCTCACTTGCGGGCACATCAGTCCTCTGTCACTCTAAAATAAACATGACTAAATAACCTACAGTATTGACAAATGACGTTAGTGATTGCCCAAACATTGCCCAAGAGCTTTTGCTCAGTACTAGAATGTTGTCACTGATTAAACATTCAACATTTGCCAGAAAAAATGTGAGGGTTCTTCAGAGAACCCTCCTCCATTGGGGAACCCAAAGGCTCCCAGCAGAATCTATAAGTTCTAAGAAGAGCTCCAAGGTTTCTCAGAGAACCCTTTGATGTTCTTCCAAAGTGGCAATTGGAGGGTTCCTCAAAGAACCTTTGGGGGTTATCAGCAGTGGCAACCTGAAGAAACAACTAGGCTACAGGTTCTTTGAGGAATCTGTTGACTACCTTAGAACCTTAAGGGGTTCTTCAGTTTGCCTCTGCAAAGGAGGTTCCCCCACAGTGACAACTAAGGGTTCTTCAAGGAACCTTTCATACAGTTATAATTTGGTCTAATTCTGTTATAGCGACTCCGTCCCACCAGCTGGAGTGACAGGGTAAGCCGAGATTCCCAGCAATGTCCCCTTATGTAAAAATCATCATGATTTAGAATTATAATTCAGATTTATGGGTTTATAGGAAAAAAACACTTGCGGTCACATCTGACCTCTGTCACCTAAAATAAACATGACCGACTACCCTGTACTGTAGTATTGACAAATGACGGTAGCACCGCACACGTTGATACGCAGGAGTTCCACAAACATTGCCCAAGAGCGTGTGCTTAATAGAATGTCATCACTGATCAAACACTAAACATTTTAAGTAAAATGTCCTCAATTCACAAGAGTTTACTAAACGTTAATGGAAGAGTAGTTCCACGATATTTTGATGAGGTGGGTAGGCAGAGTAAACACACAAACTAAAGTCTGTCAGCCAGACATGAAACATGTGAGACCTTCATCTCCCTGCTAGGTACTAACACTCTCCTAACCCCCTGACCTCACCACCAGAAATCACATAGATGTCACCAACAAACTGCTTCACTGCATTCATTCATTTCAACCTAACCAGTGTGTGAAATGCTGAGATTGACAGACTCTTTAATGAAAGCTTCCACACACTGTCAGCCTCAGACTCTGGCCGAGTCCCAACATTTGAGATATCAGATAACTTGGCACAATTTTTGAATTGCACTGTGTGACAAGCAGGTTACTCAAGCAAAGTGAATGATAGACGTTGAATGATGTAGACTGCAGGACAGCTGCCTAAAGCCTGATACATAGTCATGCTGTGCTGACTTGGGGTACAGCATGGACGTACTGTCAGCGGGATGTGTATTCCTCATAGTCGCCCTGCGTGCGCATGCAGGAAAGGGCGTGGTGTTTTTTTCCCCGCTGAGAACTTAATGACGTCAATTCACCTCCGTGACAACAGGGGGCGAACTAACTCATTCAGTTGAGCCCAGTCCCTAGAATGAATCACAAAGCTAACCAGCTGGCTATGTAAAACGTAATATTCCACTAGTAGCCTACTTCTAAAAGTTGGGGCATAATTAGATGGTACAACATCAGTTTCTTTTTGGTCAAGTATTACATGAGATTAAATGCAAGACAAACGCCGTTTTAAAAGACAATAGACAGCATGAATGGCCATTCACACCTGGGGCCTAGTAGTAGCTAGCCAGCTAAATCAGTCATTACAAACTCAAAGCTAGTTGACTAGCCACCTGAAACGTAATTCTACCACTACCAAAGAGGCTTCTTGCTATTAATTTAAAAAGTTGTGGCGTAATTAGACATGAATGATAGCATACAAGATTCTGTCTTTATTCATGTTTTACAGTTCAGGTGGTTAAAATGCCAAACAAAAGCCGTTTTTAAATACAATAGATACATCTAATGGCCATATTCACAGCTAGCTTAGCAACTGTCAGCCAAACCCATTCAAACTCTACAGGACATTAGCGAACCCTGTTTTAATGAGCTAGCTGCCACACTACAAACGAACAAAGAGGCTTCTTTGCTACTACCACACTACAAACATATCATTTTCATGATGGCCTTTTATGGATATTTCTAATTGATTTTTTGGAAGTTGTACTACTGAAATAAAACACAGTTTCTCTTCTCCCTGTCAAGTAAACTCCAGTGATTTCCTGCCAAGTCATTGCATGGTGTTTTTCCTTTCCCTTCAAACCTCCGCGGTAGGGTAAAAGAATAGAACACCACTGACCTTTCAGGGCTGAGTTCCCCCCGGACTGCTGTAAGCGCATTGACCAACCACCGTCTTCCAGCATAGCTCAGCTCACGGACATTTCAGCCTGGGAGAAACATGCGTGTACTGCAGCCAGGGGTCGTTTTGTCGCTGCACAGGGGGGCGCGGTGGCTGCTTCTCTGTGCAGAACCTCCGTGAACGCGCGACTCTGAATCCCCCTTAACTCAATTCCCTGTGCACAACTCAAGCAGCACCAACCATAATCACAAGCAGAGCAGAAGAGTAGAGGGGAACCATAGACCCTGAGACCGAGACTGACAATGAGAATGAAAAACTCTTAATTTGCCACTCCATAGCTTGACGGAAGGGCACCTGTCTGCTACACGGCCGACCCGGGTTCAATTTCAGCCCGGGTTCTTTGCTGACCCTTCCCCGTCTCTCTCCCCAAACGTTACCTGTCTCACTTTTAAACTGTCCTGTCGCTAATGGTCTTAAAGACCAAAACATATATTTAAAAAAATAAAGACTCTTTATTTAGTTAATTATTTATTATTTATTTCGGAGCACAACATTGCGGAACCCAGGTCCCTGGCATAAAAGTACAGTTCCTTAGCCAATTGAGCCCTAGTCGATGCCAAATGAGTGACTCCCATTGCCTTACCACCGTGCTGACCCCGGCCTGCCACTGAAATAATTTCATGTTAATGCTGGTGAACATGGGATGGCATTGCACGACATCTGGGGTTCCTAACATGTAATCAAACACACCACAAGCATAATAACAAACTCAGCTAAGCTAGCTGCTGCGATCGCTCTCCTTGACCCGGATCTACCACTGTCAAAAAAGATAGATCCAACGAGCAGAGTCCTTAAACGGTTGACCAAACCAACACAACATAAGTTTTCTTTTTACATAGTGTTTCTCAATAGAGGTTCTACAGCCTCTACAACCTCGTCACTGTTGGTGGAGTGACGAGGTAAAGGGGGCATTCATTTTTTTTTTTTTTAAAGGTGAGAACCATTGATTTAACATTTGCTAAATGAGAGATGGTCTTTAAGTTTCTACAGGCCTGTGGCTTGAAGTGTCAGGTTCAGAGATCACCTCAAACTAACCATCTTGTAGCCCTGCAGGTGGCATCTCCAGCGATCCGACTCACTGCTTGCCAAAAAGGCTCAACTACATTATAACAAAATCGCTATGACAACAAAGAGAGCCATAGCCTTTTACTGCAGATGGGGTCGCCAGCAGGCCTATTCACTATATGCTGAAAATACTGAACTACATCACAACAACATTGCTATGACATTACAGAGAGCCTTAAGTAACAGATTAAAACAAGGTTACACAACAGGACCCCGGTTCTTGAAAACATTGTCGCTAACCAGTTAGCCACATAGTAGGTTTCCAATGGGAAATTTCATTACACCAAAGTAAGTTGCTAACTTAGTTTAGAACTAGAATTTAGGGGGCGCTGTGGCGCAGCGCGCTAATCCCCCCTCACTTGGGCTTGCATGCCCACGGGGACCCCGGTTTGAGTCCGGCCGGGGTCATTTCCCAACCCTAACCCATCTCTCTCCACACTCACTTCCTGTCGTACCTTCACTGTCCTATCCGAAATAAAGGCCCAAAAAGCCCAGAAAAAAATATATATTTTTAGGACTTGGTCGTTACCATTTTGTTAACAGTGAGTTTGTAGTAGAGGCTCTGCATGAAAGGGTTAAGTTCATAGGGCAGCCGCACCAAAGACCAAAACAGCAAGAATCGCATATGTCAAGTGTGACTGCGGGTTGGATGGGCTGAGGAACGCGCTCCAGCGGTGTCATCACCCCACACAGGGGGAGCTTTAGTCAAAGGTTATGCCGCAGCCAAACGCCCTTTCACATTTGCATGAAGACTGATTCATAACGCAAGAACCTCATAGACACCCCAGTCATCCTGCCATAAAAAAATAATTGCCATTCAACATTGTGTAAACCCCAGTATGTGCTGTGATGGCCAAGGCAATGGCTCTTGACATGTCCTTTTCTCATGCGCAACTAGGTGAGAACAGGAAGGGTCTCCTGAGGTGAAGTGTGTGTGTGTGTGTGTGTGTGTGTGTGTGTGTGTGTGTGTGTGTGTGTGTGTGTGTGTGTGTGTGTGTGTGTGTCCACTACACCAATCTACCTTTGTCAGGCCACTGCTATTGGAACACACCCACATGCTGAGGCCCTCACTCCATGTGGGGCCCAAATAATTGGACCCCACATTTTTTGCTGGGGTAGTTTTGTTGTTACTGGTAAAATTGTAAAAACATTTCCTCACTGACAAGTTAGGGTTAGGGACTGTTTTGGTTTGGACACAGTTTAGCATTCTTTAGCTATTGTCAGGGTTAATATGAATGGAAGGCACCAAAAAAGGGCCCCACAAATATATAAAGGTTGGGCTGTGTGTGCAAGCGTGTGTGTGTGTGTGTGTGTGTGTGTGTGTGTGTGTGTGTGTGTGTGTGTGTGTGTGTGTGTGTGTGTGTGTGTGTGTGTCTGTGTCTGTGTGCGTGTGTGTGTGTGTGAATGATTAGAAAATAAATCAAACAATAGTCGCAACAGGTCAGGATGCCCGCCAAACCAACCCCAGCCCTCTGCCCACCTAAAGCAGTGGTTTCTCACACCTTACGGCTCCCACGGCCTTGGCGGAGCTTGGCGACAGCCTTGGCAACCATGTGTTCGTCATGCCTGGCTGGACACCTCGTAATCAGGCAGGCTCCCCCCTATCCTCCTCTATCCCTCCGGCCTCACTTCATCTCGCCCCCACACCTACTATGCCCCATCGGCGCAGCCCCGCCAGCCACTACTGTATCTATCACACAGTACATTATGTGGTGTTGAATCAGCACTTCAGAGAGTAGGGCACTTATCAGTGAGAGTGTTAACGTTGACTTTATATTTGTTTGATGAGTGTTAATTCAACCTGTGGAGTAGGGCTGTGCAATGTACAGAATTTATATTGTGATATCAATATCAAATTTCTGAATATTGAGTTGAAAAATTATTTTTGTCATTTGTCTGTACTGCCGAAAGGTAGGTTACACTAAGCACAATACATTCCTGTCCAGTGTCCACTTGAGCCATGGCGAGTACAGAGTAGACTTGCTACCCAACACTCATGCAGAACACTATTGTGTGTTTCTCTATGGCTCTCCACTCACACTACTGAAGGGAGGCAAGATTGTGAATTGTTTGGCACAATTGTTTGTCTTCAAAAGAAATATCATCTAAAAAAGGTCATATATATCAATATTGACTGAAATAATCTGGATTTTTTTTTTCATAATCTAGCAGCTCTACCATAGAGTCAAATTCAACACTCCTTCGTGGTGTATTTGGCACTATTCTGTAAGTGTTGTGTTGTGTAGCCTGTCATCACCACCAGCACCACACCTGCCCACTTGACAGCAGGGGCGGTTCTAAGGGGTGGCAGGGGGTGGCATTTGCCCCCCCCAGAAATATGATTTGCCACCCCAATTAAGAGCCCTGATTGTGACCAATAGCCCTAAAGCTTGACATAATTTCAGACATAGAACTTTAGGTTGTAGAGTTTCACTTTAAGGGATTCACTGTATCACATAAGTGTGTGTGTCGATTATATAGCGTTAATCATTTTCCCTTAGTGTAGGAGCATGCCCCCCTGAAATACACTTCGCCACCCCTTTGCCACCCCAAGAATAAATGTCTGGAACCGCCCCTGCTTGACAGTCTGGCAGCTTAGACATACAGTATGAAGAGTTGTGCCATTTCAGAAATCTAGGAAATCATTTTAAGTAATATAACATATCTAAAATAATACGTTCAAATTGTATTAGGCCAGGGGTCCCCAAACCTTTTTCTCTGGGGGCCACATTATCATTCCTGACTGTAATCAGGGGCGGGGATCAATCATGTCAGCTTTATACTAGGTCACTGCCTGTTATAATAACCATATTTTCTAGCACAAAATAGTTCATCATTACAAGTGATTTGCAAAAGAAGTGAGAACTTCACATGTTTTTCAATTTGAAATGCCACAGGTAGGCCTATTCCTTTTAATTTCTAATAACCATGTAAAAATGACAAGGAAAGGTTAGAAAAATATGGTGATTGAGAGTTTATGAGTGATACAATAGAAATGGTAGGCCTGGTTATATTACAGTGAGATTAAAAACTATCAAGACAAGATAGGGTTGCTTCTTTGGGCCAGTTCAAATGGTGAGGTGCAGAGAGGTGGAGGGCCGGTCAAAGGGATGTGGCGGGCCGCATCCGGCCCCCGGGCCTTAGTTTGGGGCCTCCTGTATTAGGCCTATCAAGTGGTAGGCTACAACAATTCAAAACAAATAAACAAAAGGTGGACTGATAGTTATAGATACTAATTGTTGATAGTTTACTACATGATTCGAAGAAATACAGCCCATATCTGTAGGCAAACGCTCTTGGGGTTTCGCATGTTTAGATTTCCATGTGTGCCCCCAGCAGCACGCCTCCCCAGGCCAAGGACCCTTCTAAAGAAAATAGTGTCCCATCCTCCCAACAGCACCCTCCCCTGCGAGCGCGACAACGGCGGCACAATAGAGCAGTCTCTTGGCATCTGTCCACATACTAGACGGACCACGTTGATAACTGGCAAGTCAGGAATATGAATATACAAATTGTTTGGGCTTTTATTTCACTCCATTAATCATCCTGGATAGAGTCATTGGCTGTTGTGTTATAGCCTACTGTTATGCTTCGTTATACAGTTCATTCAGGGGAGAGAAACAACCATGTTAAAAGGTAATTCACTGTTAAGACTATAGGCTATGCATTCAGGTTGATTTTTTAAACATCCGTTAACATGTCTTGTACGTTTAAAAAACAGACCTACCAGTTGTGCCTTGTTCTAACAACAGCGCTGTCATTTCAGTACATCATTTATAAACCCAAATTAGAACAAGGTGGCTGTGAAATAATGACATGAGGAATCATTGCAGAGCTGTATAGCCTACAGATTGTGACTATCACAGCACACACTCCAGATGTCAAACAAGCACATTCGTTTTTGACTCATCTGGCTTCCTCAGACAACATTGTTCCATAGAAGCTGCTCACGTCAATGCTTTACATCAGCGTTGGGGAGAAGACACACGATTGGAAGAGAAATCATCCAATTAACAGCATCATAACAGAACCTGCTGCCATAGTAGCTCGTCTTCACTAGAGCGACTCGAGTTGGATAAGAGCTACGACACAATCACAATGTGCTCTCCATATGCCAAGCTGGCCAATCCACCACTCCCATTTGTACAATTTTGAAGTCCAGAACCGATATGTTAATAACTCCTGGTGTCTGATACCTGTTTGCACATCAGATCGTGGACTTTCGTGTTGTACAAGAAACACAGTAAAGTGGTCAGGTAGGATAACGTCCCAAAAACACATGACTTGACGGAAATGTGTTATTAGGCTATACCCGGGTTGAATTACGCGCGACGGGTTGAATTACGCACATACAGATTTCCAGAATAGCAACCCTATAAAACCATAAGTATTAATCATAAATAATAATCAAACAAGTCATTACAAAACGCACTGTCTTTGGAGAAATGTAAGGGTAAAGGGGGGTACCTCAATTGGTAATGACGAGCGAATTACGGTTTGTTGTTACCACTTAACGAATGCCGAGCATGTTCCACCTGAGGCTTTACGCACGGCGCGAAACGAATAACGAAGATTGCTGCAGTTATTGTTTGTTGTGCTGTTACGGTTATGCTCATACTGAAGTCCGTCTAACTTTCCTTAGAACAAAGTAGAAACAGTTGATGAAGTAACCTACAATGTCCCTAGATGTTCCTGATCTTCCGGCATATAGGCTAGCCTCATGGAGGCGTGTTGCATACAGGAAATAATGTATAGCCGCAAACCTATAGGTCTAGCTGAGGCACATTCTACATGTAGTGTCAAGTTTCCTGAAGAGCCGTACTAATAAGTAGCCTCAATAGTAGGTTATGTCTGCCAACACAATCGACGTTGGGCTGGCAACCATGGATTACGATCCTTCGTGGTGATTGGGCAATCGAGTCTTTAGTTACTATGGACCAGTCAAGGTGAAGTGTAATTGATGGCTGACCATCAACCATCGCCACCAGCCGGCATCAGGCTAGATGCGAACAGCCGAAAATGTTTAATAACTAAGTGAGCAGGCTTGGATACGGCACATTGGCACTGCGCGTTAAATCAGTCTGTTTGAAAACAAGCTGATTCAATGATAGGTAAACTTATACTACTTTGATTGAATCCTTTTTAGTAATGATCTTTGGTGTTGTAAAATCAACAAGCGACTGACCATGTTTCTGATTCAACAGGAACAACACACATGGAAGTGACATTTGCTGCGCGCGCCCACCACCATTCAATGGGTAGGCTAAAGGCTCGTGGTATGGCCGTCTCCTCATAAATAATAGAGAAAGGGTCTTCACGAGAGGAGCACACTGGAGACCGAAATTGTTAGCTCACTTGAATTTGTGTTGACAAAAGACACGTTTCAAAAGTTTACTGTGGAACATTATGTTTTCCAGCGAAAGTGAGCCTGGTCAAGGCAGATAGCAGTATTGCGTCCGTGTATTGTGTGCGCCTGGTTCCTTTCAAAATCACCATTCATTGAGAAGTCAGGAGAAGGTATTCTAAAAAATATATCTTACCAGAGCTTGGAGTACAGGCGCACTTGTTTAAAAAATAAATTCCTCCGCAGTATCTTGTTCTTCTTTCTTCTGCTTTCTTTTCTCCTTAATTTTCCTCAGCCTCCCGCGTTCTACTGTTGACCATACGGCTTGTGTAGACCAAGGGAAGTGTCAGTCTTTTCTCTTCTTCTCGAGATTTAACCGTGCTGAGGATCTCTGGTGCTTGAAGGAGGTAGTAGTAGTAGTGGGGGCTGTGCAGGTCCCGCCTCCATACCAAGCTCCCCAATCCAGCGCCTTTGTTCGCTGAGTGCGCTTCAGTGATGAGTGTCCCCTAATGCCGACGTTTGTTTCAATCTCTTGGTCTAATCAGTTTTCCATGAGGGAACTTTAAATATTCCTTTAAAGGTCTGGGTCTTCATATCACAATTTATTACTAGGAGCACATGCCACAATGGTATTATTCAGTGACTTGAATTAGTCGCTGCTTCGTTTAGAGTGGGGCGAATGAGCTCAATTCATTTGAGTCAGACCTGATCTCTTCTGAAGGCAGTTACTGTAGACCAGGATCTTATGAAGCCTGCTACATGGTGGATGTGCACTGGCTGAGACCACTGCCACTTATAGCATTGGGCGTACATGTGTAGGGTTCTTGTTGGTTCTCAAACCGTTGTGTGATGCCTGTGGTTGCCTTTCATTCTCCCCTCCGTTTTGGCAAAGCATTTGCTCAGGGGAGTGACAGCATCCCAATCTTTGTGGCTTGTTCAGTTCAGTTGTCCACCCTGTAGCAATGGTTCCTCTCGGGTTTAAATTTGGCATTTAGAGAGGGGGGGAATAGGGGGAGGCCTTTAAGGGAAGGTGAGGAGAAGGGGTGAGGAGCGACGGGAGGGAGGGTGGTCATGATAAATCCATTCAGGCCTGCACTCTGGAGCAGCTGTTGGTGCTATTTGTGCCACGGAATGCCTGTCTGACATGGAGCACACAGAAGCTGTTGTATAGCGCTCAGCGTACTGGCCCTCATCTTACAGAACTCAACAACACCCTGATGCCGTAACCTCTTTGTGCAGGTGGGCCCGCTGGACTTTTTGCTGGGAAAACCTTAACCAGGCCTACATCATAACAGCACTGATATGAAATAGTCAAGAGCCTTTAGTAACAGATTAAGACTTGATCATTATGATTTTGATGGCATTTATAATAATATAGACTCTAAATAAAAGGTGTTAAATACATCTTGCTATTTCGTTATTAACCTGTTGCATCAATCCATCTAGGAACACCCCCATCCCCCCAACACACACACACACACACACACACACACACACACACACACACACACACACACACACACACACACACACACACACACACACACACACACACACACACACACACACACACACACACACACCTCAGAATGAGCCACTAAAATCTGCAAAGGCAACTCTGTGGAGAAAGTCAGACAATGAGACATGACACTGGTTTTGAGGGAAGGATAGAGAGCAAGTTGTTGGGAAAACAGAAATGATCTGAGATAGAGAGAGATATGGAGAAGGCGAGGGAGAACGAGTGAAAGACAAGAGAGAGGTGGTGAGAGGAGAGCAGGAGCTTGTCAGTTGGAGCGCTGCATGGGCACTAGGCTGTGTGATACTAATGGCTTTAATTGAAGACTTCCACAGTGGGTGAGGAGGCTGCACTGGTGAGCATGCCCTTCCTGACTCCCACTGCCCAGTGGTGTGTGTGTGTGTGTGTGTGTGTGTGTGTGTGTGTGTGTGTGTGTGTGTGTGTGTGTGTGTGTGTGTGTGTGTGTGTGTGTGTGTGTGTGTGTGTGTGTGTATGTGTGTGTGTGTGTGTGTGTGTGTGAGAGAGAGAGAGAGAGTCGAGAGAGAGAGAGAGAGAGAGAGAGAGAGAGAGAAAGAGAAAGAGAGAGAGAGAGAGAGAGAGAGAGAGAGAGTGATACACACACACATATACACAAGTGTATATGCATACATTAATCAATGCATGTTCATTGTATTGTTATACAATAAATAAACTCTACAAAATCATTGAATGGAATACAATAGAAACCCACTGTCCATATACACCAGCGGCCTTGTGCAATGCCCAGGTGGACATGGAATAATGAGCAAAAATGGAATTTCTCCTGGATCACAGATAGTAGTAATACTATTTAAATAGTAATCGCTTTAAGTTTTATTATTTACTCCAAAACTAGACGAGCATGTTCCTGAAAAGGAACAGGACATATTAAGACATGCCAGTCATGTAGCCTACCTTTATGAAGGAAGCGGTTACAATTTTGTTTCACCTGCTGAAGAAAAAAAGGCAGTGTTAATTCAACACTTAGAGAGTACTCTGGGACCAAATGCACTAGGCCACACAAAATGCAACATGAAAAAAGACACTGATACATCCAGACCAATAAATAACTGAATCGTAGGGCTGTAACGACATTGGATTGAACCGAGAAATCGCGATACTCAGAGTCACGATTCTGTATCGTGATCTAAGGAGGCAGTATCATGATACGCCCTTTCAAAGTTTTGTTATCCTTCAGTCCAGAAAACAACCATATAATTTGATGTGATAGTGCTTCCAAGCTTCAAATGAGATAGATTTCAGAAATCGTGGCATGTATCGAAACCATACGTCAAAAATCGTGATACGAACCGAATCGTGGGTTTAGTGTATCGTTACAGCCCTACTGAATAGCCTAGAAAGCCAGCTACAGGAGCACCTGAAATGTTCTCCCCTCACTTGCATCTGTTAACATTCGCAGAACTGTACCCTCCATCACCATGTCGGTGAGCTTTTTACAGCCCTCTTCTCTCTTTCTCTCTCTCTCTCTCTCTCTCTCTCTCTCTCTCTCTCTCTCTCTCTCTCTCTCTCCCCATTTCTCAGCTGGGCGGGTGGAGGGAGGCAGATGCCTCCAGTACATCACCATAGCGGCCCTACATGGGGTATCACCACATGCGGCGCTGGATTGGCCTCGGCCATGACATTCATCTCCACTAAATCCAGACTTACACCCCTGAACTTTAGCGGCCGGGAAGACAGGTACAAAACAAATGAATCCACGTTTGTAATGTACTGTATACTGTGTTAAAAGACAACGTCCAAATGTTCACCCTCTTCTAGTAAAATGAACACAAAAAAGTGTGGAAAAGTTGAGTTTAAATAAAGTGTGAGATTTAAAAAACAAAAAAACAAAAAAAACACTGATGCATCAGTCAGATACAGTATGTTATGTCACATAATTGAGTACACCCCTCACATTTTTGCAGATTTGTAATTGTATCTTTTCACAGGACAACATTAAAGAAATTTCACTTTGACACAATGATTAGTGACCTGTTAACAACATACAGTTAGGGCCAGAAGTATTTGGACAGCAACACACTTATCATCCTTTTCCATCCTATACCCAACCACAATGGATTTCAAATAAAACAAACAAATTGTGCATTAACTGTAGACTCTCAGCGTTCATGTGAAGGTGTTAACATCCATATCGCATTAACAGGAATGAAATGGCAATGTTTTTTGTATGTGTTGCCCACTTTTCAAGGGATCAAAAGTAATTGGACAGTAGGCTTCTCAGCTATTCTCCAGTCAGATGTGTGTTATTCCCTTACTACACCATCACCAAGATGTCAATACAAGGTCTTAGAGTTCATTTGAAGTGTTCCATTTGCATTTCCATATATTTTTACGGAATGTCCATGAGATCCAAAGTCCACCTGTCACCATCAGTGATGCAAGCCATCATAAGGTTGAAAAAAATCAAAACAAACCCATTTGAGAGATGGGGAAACATTGAATATGATTAATTCGGGGGTTCAAAATGTTGGAAAAAAGAAATACCACAGCAACACCAAATTACCTGGCAGACATGGAAGACAAATGCTGTGGATGACAGACAATATTCTGTATCTGGTGAACAAAAACCCATCTCCCAACAGTTTGCCAGATGTAGAACAGTGTCCAGGTGAACGGTGGATACATGTCCAAGGCAACAATCAAGAAAAAGATCAAGAACATTCAGGAACACTTCACCATAGGAAATACAGAGGGTTCACTAAAAGATGTAAATTATTGATTGCATCAGAAATAGCAATACCAGATTTGGCTTTGCCAAACAACATCTTAAAAAGACTGTATAGGTCTTGAGCTACATCCTATGGACAGAGGAGACAAAAATCATCCTATACAAGGGTAATGGGAAGAAAGGAGTATAGATAAGGGAAGGAAATGCTCATGATTCAAAGCATACCACCCAATCAGTGACTCCTGGTGGTGATAGTGGCATGGTGTGGGCATGCATATCTGTCAATACTAATTTCCGCTTGTATTTATTGATGATGAGGACTACCGACAAAAGCCACAGGATGAATTCTGAAGATTTTCAGGCTATATTATCATGTCATATTAAACCTAATGGTTCTGAACTCATTGGACAATGCTTCACAGTGCAGATGGACAATGACCCAAAGCTTCATCTTTTTTTTTTTTTTTTTTTTTTTTTTTTTTTTACTACTTTACTTTACTTTATTTGTTCAGGACATTGCACATTAATGAACATATACATACATGTACATATATGTAAACATGCCAGATTGTAGCCCAAGGGCTAATTTCCATCTGGTGTCCAATAGGCAGGCTAGATGTTTACAAGCAATAGACTTTAAGATAAAACAGACTGTTAGTAACAAAAGAAATAAAACCCACTATACAAGCAAAAGGCATGCATGTAAATAAAAGGAAAAGAGAAAAGAAAAAGGTCCCAAAAAATAGGGCCATGTGTTATGTGAGTGTGTGTGCGTGTGTGCGTGTACGCTATGTAGAGGCTCAGACCATCAGTGTGAACATGTTTGTTGGGCTCGAAGCCACTTTTTATACTCCATCTTAAAGGTGGCTAAAGAGGGACATTCCCTTATATGCAGAGGAATAGAGTTCCATAATATGCCGCCTTTAGTAGATAATGCATTTTGACTGAAGGAGGTTTTCCTGAAAGGAATCTCTACATCTTTATTGACCACTGCTCGAGTTACTCGTGTTTGACGATATTTTATAAAATCCTGTAAACAAGGTGGCGCCAGGCCATGCAAAGTCTTATAAAGAAGACAGCTATAGGAGAATTTACAGAAATTGTCAAAACTCAATAGGTTGTACTTATCTAAAATGTTACAATGATGGTATGAAAGAGGTTTTTTATCTAAAATTTTAAGTGCTTTTTTAAATAAACTCTCCACTGGTTTGAGAGTAGTGGATCCCACCATGGACCAGCTAGTAATGCAATAGCTTAGGTGAGAAAATATCATTGCATGCAAGTATGTCAGAGCAGCACTATTTGACATAGCACCTCTTATGTGCCTGAAGTTGTAGAGATTAAATTTTATTTTTTTTGTTATCATTTTTATATGTTTTTTAAAAGAAAGATTGGAGTCTAGAATGAAAGACATCTGAAAGACACTAAACCATTTCTACCCCAAAAAAGTGGAATATTATTCAATGGCCCAGTCAATCACCTCACCTGAGTATGGTTGAACAAGCATTACACTTGCTGTTGGCAAAATGGAAGGGAAAATACCCTAAGAATAAGCAGGAACTGAAGACTGTTGCAATAGAGCTCACTATAGCATCACCAGGGATAAAACCCAGTGTCTATTGATGTCTATGGATTGCAAATTACAGGCTGTAACTGACTGGAAAGTATTTGCAACCAAATAATTAAAAATTGAAAGTTTGATGTATAAATACTAGACTGTCCAATTACTTTTGGTCCCTTAAAAATTGGGTGGCACTGATAGAAAATGTCATAATTCCTTCACAGTTCACTCGATTTGGACGCAAACAGTGTTTGCCAAACACCCCCATATTAAATCTGAAAGTCTGCTGTTAATGTACATCTCGTTTGTTTCATTTCAAATCCATTGGGATGGTGTACAGCACCAAAAAGATGAAAATTGTGCAGATGTCCAAATATTTATGGCCCTAACTGTATATAACCGTTTAAATTTGTTGTTCACTCACAAAAAATCTAAATACAGCCATTAATGTTTGAACATGTACCCACAAAAGTGAGTACACCCCAGGCTAAAATCCTGTAGAGAAGGGGCCGTGTTGACCCGAAACGTCTCGAAATGAAAAGGGATTAAAAGGGGAGGTCATCGGTGTGAGTTTCCACCGTTCTTTACATGTATGCCATTGCCCACTGATCTGGAGATTAAGAGGCACTAATCTAGCCATAGAAAACCATGGAGCCATGAAAACATTGAATTAATAGCCTACTATTAAATGTGCACTGTGTAACATAGTAGTTTATCTCCAAAACTAATGCTGCCCATTCACAAATGTTACCTTTTTCATAAATACTTACAACCTCAATCAAATTCTATTCATTTCGACTTCTCCATGCTGCCATTTTGAATTTCCAGAAATAGGCATTTTCATCTGCAAAACATCCAGTACTTTGGTCATGCTCATACATATTAGTTTATTACTCAGTAAATATCCATGAAAAGATCAAATTTAGTTATAGGCTGCACAGTTTCAGTGAGCAGCATAGTTACAATAATCTGGCCACAATCCTACACAGTGCAGCTTTAATGGCTATTAATTCAACAGACATAGTCAAAACATTGTTTCTAACAGTTTTGGAGCTAGTTATCCTATCTATTAATATCAATTCCCTTCACCACAGTATTATACAGCACGTAACTGTATAGAATCAACACATGTTGTCCAACTCTGCAAATTAAATGGTTAATGAATAGGCCTATATATTATATTACCAATATTCGCTAACCTGTCTTGACCCACATATGAACTTAACTGCCATCCCATTTCTAATACTCTTTAATGATACTCTACTCTACTCTAACCCATTGGGTTCAATATGTTATCGGTCCACCTTTTGCCGCGATTACAGCTTCAACTCATCTGGGAAGGCTGTCCACAAGGTCGAGGAGTGTGTTTACAGGGATTTTTGACCAATTTTCCAAAAGCGCATCAGAGAGGTCACACACGGCCTGGTTCTCAGTCTCCGCTCCAATTCATCCCAGAGAAGTTCTATTGGGTTCAGGTAGAGACTCTGCGCAGGCCAGTCAAGTTCATCTATAGTTGTCCTTGTCTTTATGGACCTTTACATGTTTGGAAGTGGAAGGGGCGTGCTAATAATTGTTCCCACAAGGTTGGGAGCATGGAATTGTGACAGAATCTCATGAAATCAGCATCAGGATACCAAAACATTGTGGATAATTCCATGCTCCCAACCTTGTGGGGACAACCTTTTGGAAATCACCTTTGGGATGAATTAGAGCAGAGACTGAGAGCTAAGCCTTCTCGACCAACATCAGAGTGTAACCTCACCAATGCCCTTTTGGGAAGAATGATGGAAAAATCCTATAAACACTAGCCACACCTTCAGCGTTGCTACTAGTCAGGACAAGAGCAATGCAAGTACTTTCTGCGCCCCAGAAAAATTGGGAACTCCTACCACCTTGTCGGGAAGGAAACAACCATTTGCAAACCAAGGGAGGTGGGTCGACCATGCCATTTGGGAAATGTTAATCGTTATGCTGTCGGTCAGACCAAGTCTCGAAGAGATTTGAAAGTCAACGATAATCAGGCCAATAAACACAGCCTTCCCAGATGAGTTGAAGTTGTAACAGCTGCAAAGTGTGGACAAATATCATAATTTAACCCTCTGGTTCAGGAATGGGATGGCAGTTAAGTTCATATACAGTAGCCTATGTGAGGCGAGCCAAGACAGGATAGCAAATACTGTGAAAGCACACGTGCGTCATGCTGCCTGAATAACCCATTTTGTGGTTTAAAAAAAGGACAGTCAAAAGGTTATCTTGGGCTCATGTGAGAACATGTGTCGTCATCCTCTGTTCTCATAAACCCTCAGAACTGAGACCTCTTAACCTACTGGCCTTAGCATTGAACCTGTCAATAGTTAACTGTCAAACATCCAGGCCCAGCCCCAAAGATGATTTAGCATTTCTCTTTAACGAAATCCAAAATATTTTTTTAACATAAACATAACTAGCATGTAGGCGTACATAAAGTTACTGATTCACAGGGCAACTTTTTGAGCAATGTTTCTGTCCAACGACACTATATTATTTGGAATGTTTATCACTGCAACACTTTTATAGAACTTGGATAAGCAGTAGACAACTTTTGTTAATCATTCTGTCATACAATTAACAGTCAATCATGTTGCTGCCCAGTGACAATATCCAAAAAGTTACCCTTTGCATAAACACTTTGGTTTTGACCATCACTATTTGAGTAAAACCACTGCCGTAATTTTAAAAACAACTTTGGTTAATGAGTGTTTTTAAGAGATTTTTTTTCTGTTGTAATGGAACCAAGACTTATAAAAGGTACCTAGCGTGCTGAGTGAGACAAAATGAGCTCCGGTGCCCTTTGAAGAGGCATTATCCATCAAGAAGCATTTGGTTCATCATTAAATAGGAAAGTGCTTACAGTAGCCTGCAACAGGTGCCAGACATTCCTGCCTGTTAAATCCCTGGCACGGTAAGAGCACGCTGTGCGGTGGCTGCCTGACACTTTACAGACATGGCAGAAGACCACGTGAAAATGAAGTCCGTTAGAGTAAAAGTCGAAGTAAGCTTTGTTGTCCATTTGCTCACGTGCCGTACTTGACATACAAAGAGAACAAAATTACTGGTAAGTGTCTCAGTGTCTCATGTGTAGAAATGACAAGAGATTCTAGTGCAAGAAAGGACAACATTCATGTGCACAGACACTCTTACCATTGACCCATTAGGCCTACATTCGTTCATTATGTTGGTGAATATTTCTTTAAAAAAAAAAAACTGGGGCAAACAGTGTGGATGTGTCAGAATATGTATGCTGATGGAAGAAGAAGAAGAAGAAGAAGAAGAAGAAGAAGAAGAAGAAGAAGAAGAAGAAGAAGAAGAAGAAGAAGAAGAAGAAGAAGAAGAAAGACAGCTTTGTTGGGAGTGAGTTAGGAAGAGTTAGGTAGGTAAATATCAGCCTGCCTGATGATGACATTTTTTGGAAGAAATGATTATTATACCACCACAGTCTGGGATTATTCAGTGGCTGTTTTTGGAATAGGGTGTAAACCAAGGATTATAGAGATAGGATGGTTTACTTACGTCATCAGAGCGTAGTAGGCCTACGGCATGGCCGCGAGGGCAGTCACTTTCTTCTACGGTCAACACTGGAGGCGTGGTAAAGTGCAATGTCACTACCGCCAGGGTTGGAGTGTTGAACAGGTCATAGAACACAGTGAATTTCTGTCAGCGGTAATGTGATGCCAGGGTCTGGTGTGTGTAAGTAATCTAGCTGCTGAGTTTTGAATGTATTGTAGACGGTTAATCAATTTCAGAGATGTTCTTCTCATTTTTGGACTGAATTAAAAAAAACATTTCCAGAGTGGGGTGCCCACCTGGGAAACTCCCATTTTTATTGTGACACAGCACTCCAAAGCACACAATGCAAGCAACAAAATTGCATTTATGCCTCACGCATGTAAAGGGGAAGCCCCGAACGGTGCTCAAGTGAGAGGAGCGGCGGTATGGTACCATGCTCAAGGTACCTCAGTCATGGAGGAGGATGGGGGAGAGCACTCAATAATAACTCCGTCCACCAACCTGGCAGGTCGGCAATCAAACCAGCAACATTTGGGCTGCAAGCCTGCACTCTAACCGCTTACCCATGACTGCAGACCTCTCACTGAAGAAAAGGCCAGGAGGAGGGGATATCACCCACTCCAATGCAGAATCCTAAGATCCTCCAATACCAACCACCACAGCTCCACCCAAGACTACTAAGAAGGAGCAGCAAGCTGCACGTGATGGAACGTGAGGAGTGCACGTTTGCAGAGAAAGATTATGAAACAAGGCTGGTAATGAGAGCCATGCGGGACTCTGGGGGTCTCTGGAAAGCTGTAACCAACTCTCATCACCCCCTCCGTGCACCCACTTCTCAGTAAACACGCCGCTCCCTGCACACCCCCACAGTCAAACCAACATGGCTGGAGAGACGGAGAGAGGGGTTTCTTTGTAGCAGCCCATCACGGTTCCCTTCTGGCCCGCTGCGAGTCCAGTTCAGCCCTCAGCCACTCCGGGTGGAGAAACTGGGGGCCCGCCTCTCGATCCCGAACCTAAAGCCCTAGGACCCACACAGGACATGGTGCAAGGTCAGGGTCTGCTCACCACGCCATCACATTCCACCTGTTTGGTTTAATAAAGGAAGGGTAGGAGTGGGAGAATGGAGCGAAGACACGCACGCAGTTGGGGTTTTTACGAAAAGTACAGTACAATACATCAGGCCAAAGTTCTGGGTATTCTGTATGTGAGAGGGGGATGAGAGACAGGGACAAAAAAATAAACCTAGGAAAGCAGCGTAAGATATCTTCACAGGTGGTGTCTACCTTACTTATATAATTCACAGAGGGGATGCCAGGGGCGAAGAGGCCCTTGAAGATGTGTGGATTTCAATACAAAATGCCCTGAGAATGCATTGTATGTGAAATTGAATGTTTTCATGGCAATTTGATTATTAACCCCTTAAGACACGACTTTATACATTTGTTGTTATCTGTATGGTAATGACCAAGTAATGACTACCTAGAAATGCACTCAGAGAGTGCAGCCCTCTGCCAAGGAAGCTGTTTGATAGAACATTTGACTATGTTACCCCCTATTTTTTTGCCCAATGTTTTGCCTAATTTCTGCCTTGTTTTTGTGGAGTTAGAAACTGGAATGTTGAAATTCGTTCTGTCCTGCAATTTTGAAGAATCTTTTAAAAAATAATTTTCTTGTTCCTTTTGTCATTTCCAACAACTCCACAAAAATTCACCAAAATCTGTGCATAATGCTTTGAGTTATCCTGCTGACAGACAGACAAAGAAACAGACAGACTGACAAACAAACCAACTCAACTGAAAACATTATCTCCTTGGCATTGGTAACAATCTCCTTGGCAGAGGTAATCATTTTGCTTTAACATGGTTGTATTTGCTGAATTGTGTGCTAGAGATACATCACTTGTAGGTATTTGTTTCCATGTCTCCAAAATCCATGGATCATGTTGGACATCATAACATGCTGTCAGACATGTCATTGAATCACAAAACATTTATTTTCTTGTAATGTTATCTTCCACTCCAGGAAAACAGCCTAAAACCAGCTCGAATTCCTGTCAGGGTGCCTCTTTTTGCGTAAACATACACTGAAATGCAAACACGCTTCCCCAAAGGCCTTGATCTGTATACCCAGAGAGCAATGCTCCTCTTCAAAGCCACACTCAACAACAACAAAACAAAACAAACAAACAGAGCAGCGCCACCGGCAAAAACACCTTGTTTCCTGAGCATGTCGGACAATCATGGCTGTTGAAGATTTGTGTACACAATGGCAGCTTTTTCATTCTATATATATATATATATCATGGGCTTTTTGCCTTTATTTTTGACAGTACAGTGGAAGAGAGACAGGAAATGAGTAGAGAGAGAGAGACAAGGAAGGATTAGCAAATAACCCAGGCCAGAATCGAACCTGGGTCGCCGGCATCTTAACCCAGTTCCCTACCATTACGCCACGGCAGGGCTGCTTTTCCATACTGTATGTCCATACATGACGGATTGTATTGTTGTTGTCTTTTTTTGGACAAGGTCACTTAAGGATGTATAGGTTAGGTTGTACACAAGTATGCCACTCATACACATTGTGCAAGTAGGCCTACATAATTATAACACAAAGGACTCATGCCAACTTTGTACAGATTTTGTCTTCACAATGTAGTATTCCTTCCTGTATTGTTTCTGACTGTGGACCTGAGGCAGGGGATTTCACTAATTACTCGATGTAGTCAGCTCGTCTAACTAATTTGTCAGGATTAGTTGGTCTTAGAAAATATTTGTCAGGAGAGAATAGTTGGCAGGGTTTTTACATTCCGAAGCCAGAATCTCCACCCACAGTGAAATAAAAACAAAAACAGAGCTGTCATTTTATTTGAACTGCCAGAGACTGTTCATCAGTGTTCAACAGAGGTCAGTGACACTCACAGGGGAGCAGTGATGTCAAAGGTACTCACACACTCAACCTTAGTGGAAGCACTGATACTACTATTTAAACATACTTCGCTAGTTTAGATTTTGTTTGGGTGGGTGCGGGTGGGTGTGTGGGTGGGGGGGGGGGGGGGGGGGTATGGGTACAGGGGACATGAGTGATTTGTTTATTGGTTTTATGTGTATTTTCATTTTGTTTTTGACTGCTGCTTTACTTTATTATTCTATTGTATATTATTTAATTTTAATGTCAGGGACAACAGATGAAAGGTAGCCTAAGGCTAAATCTGGTGCAGTGCATGGAATGGAAACATTTATGTATTAATTGTACATGGTCCTAATAAACTTGATTGATTGATTGATAGTTGAAATGCAGCCTTTCAGGAAAGTACAGACTCAAAAAATACACAAGAAGTATATGGTATTAGTGTTATAGTGTTAATAGTTCCATATAAAAATAAGCATCCTGGTGGACTTGACACCATTTGCAATCACACCAGTTCAGTTTAAAAAAAAAGAAAAGTTTTTTAAAGAATGATGGCAGTTGACTCGTATTATGAGATGCTCACATCATAACAAGACAAACCGAAAATGAACCGCTTGGAATGCAGGGGTTAGAGGTTACAAGAGAGACGGTCTATCGGTCTCTTAGTTAGAACTCCGAAAATCTTTGATTACAGGTGATGTGTCTGTTGGCCTACTGAAGCTAGCCTGTGTTTTGAAGCCAGGGTGAGCAAAATGCTTCTTTACTTAATGCTGTTAATGATTGTCTCTGAAGTTGTGACTGGAATGATGTATATGGGGATTGATCATAGAGAAAATCACGTAGAGATGTTCAGTACATGGGAAGATGGATCCTGAAGAGATATCTGCTCTCTACTCACAAATTAAAAAAAAAACACACACAAATGTAAGGTAGCATTAGTTCATGGGTTTGGTAAATGAGTGAGATTTCCAGAATTGTGCGTTATGTGTCAAGTATAAACAATCAAGAACAGCTGTAAAAAAGCTAGAAAATAGAAAAACCTGAAACTCAAGAATTTCAACTACATCTACATGTTTCCATGCCTCTTCTCATTGCCATTAGCATTAAAGACCATGTTGTGAAGAACATTTATCTGTGGTGTGTGACCACGTACCATTTTCAGTGTTTGCTATTTCAGCCCCCCAAAATGCAGAATCTAGAGGTCACCTTCTCACACAACTTCCCACTGACCCTCGAGTCTCCAACCGCAAGTGAGTCCAGGGACTGGACCTCAAGAGGGGGTCCGGGCATGTTATTGCGTCCAGCAGGCCATAGGACTTCCAACCAGGCTGGAACCCCATGTCCTTACCAGACCTCAAGCTGAGAGGCTTCACCAGAGGGGCCTTCATGGGGAAGATGGAGGGAGTGGACTACTTAAAGGTTCACTGTGTGAAAATTCCCTTTCCCTCGTACACAAACTTGCTAGGACTGGAAAGTGATGACACAATAACTGTGGCCAGGGGAAGGACAAAGGGGTCAGTTGTCCCGGGCCCAGGGAGAGTGGTTCCCATTAGATTGCATGAGTGTGTGTTGGGTGGGTGCGGGTGGGGGTACAGGGGACATTAGTGATTTGTTTATTGGTTTTATGTGCATTTCATTTTGTTTTTGACTGCTGATTTACTTTATTATTCTATTGTATATTATTTAATTTTAATGTCAGGGACAAATATGTTATGACAAGATAAGAATTGACAACTGTCCAGTGATTAACCCATTGTGTCCTGGAGCGACATACACGCTGCAATAAGGTTCTTCAGATTTGAGCTGTTTTATTAAAATTGTGGATATGTTAGAGCTGAATGAACACATTCTAGTGCAAAATGAAGGTTCTAGCTTCTAAATACAACTTTTTTCATGCTTTTATGTGCTTCGGAGGCTGTAATATTTCGGTTTTAATAGGGAGAGGGCACCTTTTCCCAAGGGCTTAGGCTAACATGGGTTAAAGGGCATTAGTATGTAAGAAAATCACAGATTTGTTGTGTGGTCCTTTCCACACTTCAGTTCTCAAATATCGTATCACCAGATAATACGACATTCAATAGGCCTAGGTTACATCTTACACTGAGGAGACATTTACATATCTCTTTTACACAAATTTCCCACACCCTTGAATAAACACGCTTTCCATCAAAATCAGTCTTTTCATTTATAGCCTATAGCTAGCATGGTTGTTCTAAAATTGACAAGTCAAGTTGACAAGTCAAATCAAGTCAGCTTTTATTGTCACTTTCTTCATATGCACAAGACATACAAGGAAAAATGAAATTGTGTTTTCTCTCTATACCATGCAGGACAAAACATAGGCTACAAAACTGACATTTTACAGACTGACATAAAGTGCAAGACAGGACAGGACCGGTAACAGTGATGGACTGGTACAATAGTGGTCAATAGTAGGCCTAAATACAGTATAAATGAACATTTAACATTGAACATGTAAAGAGATAAAGATATAATATAGTAAAGTATAGAAAAATGATTTCGCTGATGAGTGAGAGGAGGACACTGATAGGCTACTGAAAAAAAACATCAACATCATTACTTTGCACAGTGCATACATTCTCTTCAACTTACTTCCATCAGATGGGCCTTTAAAATGGAGGCCGGCCAACACCACTCCAACTGGTCAAGCCTCAGAACTGCATCCAGATGAAGGGGCATTGATAGACCTGCAGGGGGCGGTAGTAATCAGTGTGTCTGAGATGACCTAACGAAGAGAACCAACCAGAAGTGTATGTAGGCTGTGCAAATGAGGCCTAAGACAACAGACATGACTCAGGCTAAAAATGACCACACGTGTACCTTTGTGACTCTGTTGTAGCAATGTTTGCTTCATGTCTGTCGTGACAGGGCCAGTGTGAAGCGGTCAGCTTGTTGAAAGTTTGTTGACAGGTCACTTAGTCATGTAGGCTACTCTGTGCTGAGGTCAGAGAGCTGATGGCCAAACAGCGGAGAGGAATGACCACAAAGAAATAACTATAATTTCCAAGCCATCAACATCTTATTGAAGTTGAACAACATTGATTAAAATATCCTTAAAAAGGCCCAAATAAAGAAATCAAACTTTACTTGCACTTGTGTTTTATACAATGCTGCTTCCCTCCGTTGTTAAATGGAAGTACTGTACTACATACCTTCACTCAAATCACTTCTTTGTTCAAGTCATATCATGTCCTAAATGACTTGTGTATGCCCCACATGTTGCCCAAAACGTCTTCACGGGGACAAAAAAGTTCCAAACTAACTAACTTACTACTGATATGCCGTTATGACCAAAAGTGAAGTGAAAGGAAGGGCAGGCGCTGTGGGTGTGTGTGTGTGCGTGGTTTTTTTATGGCTTTTCTGCCTCTATTTTTGAGAGGACAGGAGGAGAGACAGGAAATGAGTGGGGAGAGACCTGGGTCGGAATCGAACCCAGGTCACCGGCGTAGTAACCCAGTGTTAATGCACCTTGTCCATGAGGATCCAGGTTCAAATCCGGCCTAGGTCATGTCCAGTGTTGTTGAGTAACGCATTACACAATAAATGACTGTAATGCATTGCTTTTTGTTGTAAAGCAGTAATGTAATGCAATACAGGGGGAAAGCTGCAATATGCACTTGTTACAATGCTAGTAGGTGAGACTCATTATAATCACAACTGGTTTACCATCTCATCAAGTACGGGACATAGCCAGCATAACTCAGGACTAACAAGTGACATAGTTTGAATCCACACACAATAAATATTGTGTACTTCAAATCAAATTCGTTGAAACATTTTATTACAATATAAAACACACAAGTATCACACGACACATTCAACGGATGCTGCCTGAACAATTGCTCTGATTTTTCGTGGTTGCTTTGTTCTTTCGAAGTTTGGTTTCACGTGGGTCTTTTAGCTGCCTTATGTTTTTTAATCATTATCATTACTTAGCACCTTATTTTTATCCCATTATGTTTATTATGATATGACAAAGTTTTTAAAATATTTTTTTCCCCATTCATTTAAATTCACTGCACTATATAATGCAGACAATGTGTATGTAGGTCTACAATTGTATAACCTCGGCTTGGGCCAATACAGATAGACAAGTTTTTGACATATTTATGGAGGTAAAAAAAAACAGACCGACAGTCACACAAAGCCCTTGTTTTGCTCTGCTGAGTGAGTGAGTGAGTGAGTGATGGTCAATGTTAGACACTAGGCAGCTGCAAAACTGGGACAGTCTGCCGGTGAGTCACTGGTCACGCTGCAGTAGCCATGGGGCAGCGCGGTGAGCAGCACCTGGGGCTCCCCGTCCCCTCTGGCGAACACCGGCGCCTGGGACTCCATGGGCGAGGAGGAGAGGAAGGGGGCTAGGCCTCCCACGTTGCCCCACCACCAGGCCTCCCTCCTCAGGGCGTGGCGCCGGCCTCGGGGCCCCTCCGCCAGCCTCTCCCTCAGCACCTGCACCACCCACAGGGCCGCGTGGAACAAAGGCAGCCCCACCAGACTGAAGCCCACGGAGCTGAGCACCGCGATGCCCGGGTGGCTACCGAAGTCCAGCACCTTGGGAAGGAAGGAAGGAAGGAAGGAAGGAAGTAAGTAAGGTGCTTTTTACAATTTGATCAAGCTAGTCTAGGATTATGAGGAGACACAGAATAAAGTAGAAACAAAATACAATAAAATGTACGTTAAAGTAAAGGAAGTATATACTAAGGATGGTGTTAAGTATAAAATAATAGAATAAAACCTTGTAGGCATACGTAGGATTACAAGTAGAGAAATCTATACTGTACATCTATATATACACAGAATAAATGAGAAACAAAATAAAATAAAATAAAATGTAAGTACGTCAAAGTAAAGAAAGTATACTAAGCACAGTATTAAGTATAAAATAATGGTAATGATAAAACCTTGTAGACGTACGGCTGGCCGTTCATGTTGGTGAAGCCAGCGAGCCAGAAGAAGATGGCGAAGAGCAGGTAGAGGAGGCCGGCCACCAGCAGGTAGGCGTAGTGGTACAGGTGCACAGGTGAGGAGGACACCAACACCTCCAGGAACACCTGCAAGGAGACAAGGAGCTTAATTGGCACATGCAGAGAATCATAGTGTCCAGTACGGGGGGATCATTCATTTTGAATTACTTTGTAATTCACGAATGGTCTGATTACGCTTCTCTTTCTGTCATCTACCAGACGAACTTAGGAGCTTAATAACATAGTATGTCATGAACGTCAACTGTCAGCGATTGGTCACCACTCATTTCAAACCAGAGCTGAGCTCACTCCTCCCACCCAAATGCTCCAGGGCATCGAGGATCCAGACCAAAAATGAATTACAAAGTAATTAATGTGGTCTGGTAAAACTAGGCTAAGGTGCAATAGCACTTTAAATTAAAAAAGTGCCATGGGTTGTTTGTTTGGGGACTATAAACTGTGTGCAAGAGAACATGTACTACGTGACTGTGTGGTGGTGATGGTTGTGCTGAAATTTCACCAGCATTTGGCTGGTTTTGCTGGTGTTAATTTAGAGGCATGCTTGTATCAAAGATTCTTTTAATTCTAACATTCTGCATTTAGATCGTCTCTGCCTGTATGTAATGTAGAGAACATGGGGGTATTGGGGTTTAAATGTGCATGCAGGGAAGTCGGCAGGGGGACAAAGGGGTCAGTTGTTTCGGTCCCAGGGAAAGGGGGGACCCAGAATTGGGTCTTCATTATACTATAGGCTATGTATTGAATTGGGGGGTGGCTTTTAGATGGTTTTATCTCGGGCCAATCCAAAGCTTCCAGTGGACCCTGTGCACGTCATGTGTTGTAATGCAGACCTGCAGGGCGTTGACCACATGCAGGTTGATGCTGAAGGGCTTGATGGGGTGGCGGGACATGGGGTAGTTGACGCTCCAGTAGAGGACGGAGACGTTGAGGGAGAAGGAGCCCACCAGGACCAGGAGCAGCCACTGCAGGCGGAGGGCCGCCGAAAGGGAGGCAGGCAGGCGCAACAAGGCCCACTGCTCGCCACCACCCCCTGGTGGAGAGGAGAGAGAACTGTGGACTTTAGTAGAGGTCAGTGTACTTGGCCTTTTAACCCTTTTGAGAGTCTACTATGACCTGGGTTTTTTTTTTACCACAATTGTAATGATTAAGTCTTAATCTGCAACTTTGTGCATTTTAGTTTAGTGTATTTCAAAGGAGATCAGTGTACTTTGGCTTTAATCTGTTCATACACAGTCTCTTTTATAAGCTTGGTGTTACCAAAATAGTAATAACCAACTACTTATGTCATGTCAAAATTGATATGTCATTTTTCACGCAACATGGAGTGGGATCCCTGGCGAGCCTATCTACACTTAAGCGCCACACATGATGAACAATGGGATGGATGGATCTATGAACAGGTCTAGATTCCGGCCCATGGGGGCCTCAGGTGCCAAGGTGCCAGGCTTTACTGGCCCCAGTCCACCCCAGCATCATAATGCCTTTCTCCAAATGAACCAGCCAGGCAGCATAGTGTAGCCCATGTACACTGTTCACAAAAAAAGTGTTACAAATATTTGGGATTCAGGTGAAATGTCAGGATGAACCTTTAAAGAAATGTTCAAATTCAATTGTTCAAATCCTGAATCTCATATTCAAGCAGAGGCACAGTGGCTGATACATTACACTAATTCACTTTCCATTAATTAACTCTCACATATTTTTACTGAAAGCCAAATATCCTATCAATGATATCTGAGCATTTCCCACCTCCAGTCTAGAGGACATACAGTAGGTCTACTCTGTGAAGGCTTCAATACACACCTTTAACTTCTGTGCTGCAAAATCGCCTGATAAGGAACGACGCTGCAGAGAGGTTCACCAGTGCAGTGAAGTAGTACAATGCCAGCACACAGTAGGCCAGGTGGCTCAGGAGAATGAGCCATTTGGGTGTATTGAAGAGTAGAGCGGAGTGAATACACCAGGCCAGAGTGTAGAGGAACGCAAGGACACGATACAGGAGCCAGACCCATGGACGGATGTGCCACTGACAACAGGGATGAGAAAAAGAGTAAGGAGATATGAGAAGGGATCCCCCCCCCCTTTTGATAAAGAAAACTGCACTAGAACAACTGTACAATGGCTTTGTGCAGAATCGCAGTGTTATCATATCCAAAATATTTCGGAAATGTTTTGAGAGTGCAGTATGTCTAGGGTATTTTTCGTGTGTGCAAAGAACTTCTTTCACTGCCTGGAAATGTATACTGCAGTAGGTGTAATGCTACAGTAAACCTGCAGTTTCTATAGCACAACACTTGCAGGCATAGGCGTAGCCAGGGGTGGGCCTGGGCCCGCCCACTTGACATCCAAGCCCACCCCATTCACACTTGACAGTCAACTGTTGCCTCATTGAACTATAATTAATGGCATAGCACTGAGCGATAATTAATCATTTTGTCAAAAGTCTGGTTCATCTTCTGTGATTTCTATGATTTTTTTCAATTTCAAAGTATCATTTTTGAGCACGATATTATATATCTACCAATACGCTGTCGGGTTGGGCCCGTCTGATTTTTTCTGGGCCCACCTGTTTTATTATTTCTGCCTACGCCCCTGCTTGCAGGGTGGGAACACAAAGACCTTTACGGTAGCAATCGCAGTTAACCCTATCTAAAAACAATTTCCTATATATATATATAAAAGACTGACATGGCCTAATATTGTTATGGAATTTGATATGGAATCAGAAGATTGCAGGTTCAAATCCCATTCATAGCCTACCATCAGTGCCCTTGATATGTAAACATACAGTACATTGCCCCAGGGGTTGTAACCAATACCCTGTACCTAAAGAAGATATTTTTCAAATAAAAGCATCAACTAAAATGTCATGTAGCCTACTGTTTTGCATTGCACAATTCATACAGCTGAGTACACATGAGCCTACAGAATTATGAGTCTCTGTTATTAGTCCAGTTGTCAATCCCTTGCTACTGATTATCAATGTGCAGCACTCACCCGAGGTTCAAGCAGGAGCTCAGGTGAAGACGGGGAGAGAGAGAGCTTCTTGGCCTGCAGCTCGTTTCTAAAACTCTGGCCCCAGTCGGCTCCCATCGGATCCAGCCACGGCTCGCCTATTCTGGGTCAAGAGGATTAAAACTATGCGGCAAGTTCTCCTGGCTACCGCGCCAACACAGCCTTACTGTTCTGCTAGAGGCGCCAGCCCAGAAGGGCATATAGTGTGGAGGAAATCTTTACAAAACTCCTCAGTGATTTGTTCTCTCCTCTGTTTGGATTGGCATGTCCAGCAGCCAGTGGTGTGCGATTAGGTTTCGCACTGATCTCCAAAAAGTAGGTTTTCTCCTTCGCAGAAAGTGCACAGACGTCACCCAACTGTAATCGAGGGCAGTAGACTACAAGCCCACAGGGCGAAAGAGTGTACCAAGTCTCGCAGTTCACCGCCAGCCAGAGGAGACGGTGGAGTTAATGTGTCTGTCGTGACTCTGCTGAGCTCCGGACCGAAACAGAGCAGCACTTTATGTCAACGGCCCACAACAACATAATCATGTTATAGCAGAGATGCATAATTGTTTACATGTGAACTGAGGTTGACAAGGATGGATGGATGGTGGCCTGGTAAACTAGTAAAGGTGGATTCCCTGTGAAAGGGACCCCTGATACACTGACCACCTCTCACGGCCATATATCACTCCACAGAATCCAAAGCCAGTTCATAGGGTTTTCCAACACAAACTGACAAGTTTTTAAATCCTCAATGTGCATATTGAATTTGTCAACCGGAGAAAAACAGGTATTGGTTGAGCTCAGGCATGGAGTTACTTGAAAGTGTTTGCAAGGACCATGACATGGGAGAGGGGTGGACACGGCAAGTCAGAAAGCCTCGTGTCAAGTTGCCTACAGTTTTTGAAGCATGTATTCACGAGACCAAGCACAAAGTAAATTTATGTCTCTTTTATTCTCTGTACAAAAAGCGACCACTCTATTATCATACAAAGTTTACATCACAATCATTGCCGCCCCCCCACCCCCTCCCCCCCAACACACACCTCCAATAATTCATATTTTTCACCCCCCATTTTCACATCTTAAAGAGACTATCAGTCACACTGTACATATATACAACAAAACAATCACTGTGTTCATGGATCTATTGCATCAAGAGAGACAGATAAAGAAAAAGACAGGAAGGTCTGGATGTAGTCACGAAGCTGTAACGTAGAGTAGGGCTGTTGGGGTTTTCTGGTTTCAGGTAGATGATCATTCGATCTCGGTGAAGCGGGCGAACATGGCTTTGCGGACGGCGTCCTTGTAGGTGGCGCCATCTGCCACCCCGTAGTGGCTGCCCTTGGTGCCCAGCCCTGCGCCCTTCGCCCGCATCTGAGCCTGTGGAGAGGAGCAGCAGTGGAATGAAAAAAAAATGATCAGGATGTATACATTTATCCAGGCGGATAAAAGCACGTAAATGAGAACCTAACCCAGATAATAAGATAACTTGGGAGTAAATGGTAAACCTAATAAAGAATGGCTGTGCCTTTGTTTTGCTACAGGGGTCATAAAGCCATAACAAGCATCTGCTGGGAAGTCTACCAACATGTGAGCCCAAGTTACCGGCATCTTCATCTTGCCCAACTCCTCTATCCCTTTGTGAAAGTGCCGTGGTGGTGGTGTACCTCGAGGGGTGCTGTGATTTCCTGCTAGTTCCTCCCCAGCCCATGGCCCTCCCTTCAGCCATATGTCTGTGTGTGTGTGTGTGTGTGTGTGTGTGTGTGTGTGTGTGTGTGTGTGTGTGTGTGTGTGTGTGTGTGTGTGTGTGTCTACTTCTACGGGAGCCGTGATGCCCTATTGGTCTCTTTTCAGCCATGTGGTCCTCACCTCAATGGGAGATGTGATTCCCTGTTGATTCCTGCCCAGGCCTTTGCCCTCTCTCCAGCCCATGGCTTGCAGCATCTTGTTGCCGATGTTGTCGCTGTTCAACCCGTCCTTCGTGGGCTGCTCATAGTTCCTGTAGCACCAGAAAACCAGGTGTCAAAAAACAGTTTAGAAAATAAAAATAAAATTCCTTCCAACACACAGAACACCTAGTGCATTCATTAGGATGAGGCCATTCAAAACTGGTTAAGTAAAGCAGGGTTATTACTTTGAACCTGGAGTACAGAACTTGAGACAAAAAACACATCACAACAGACTTTCAACAACAGCAGTAGCGGCACAACCAAGTTAGTAGGGACCTTCTGTTCCTCAAAGACAGAGCCCTAGGCAAATCATTTCAGGAACTAGCTACAAGTGACTGATTGTATGCAGGCAAATGATGTGGTCTGCTAAACCGTAAAACAGCCAGGGCTCTAAATCAACACCAGCCAACCGGCCAAATGCTGGTATTATTTCAGTTTGGCTGGTAGAAAAGACCAACTAACTACTCACTTTGACCCATTAGGGAGTATGTATTTGGGTAGTAAGATTAACATGTACAGGCCATTTTGGCTGGTGACGAAAAAAGGTAATGTAGCGCTCTGAAAACTGCCACTGTACTCACACTACAGGCTGAGGCGGCGTGAACTTCCTCTTCTTGGGCACAGGGGGTTCTGGGATGCCGTACTTCTCCCTCCTCTCGGCCGCTCGGTCTCTGTACTTCATCTGTTCACAGGACAGTCAGGACCAATTAACAGCAAGCAGAAACGGGTCTAAGACCCTGTACACATGTACATGTATATGGATATGGATGTTTTTGTTAACACATCTAGTTGGGCCCTTTGTAGCGCCTTCAAAGGGATACTAAGTGGAGATGGGATCAAACAATGTAAATGGATTAAAAAATGTCCCATTTTTAAGCATGTATTTGAGCCTTTTGTTTACATGAAAAGGACGTTTTAGCTCCTTAAAAAGGAATAGCAAGTGGAGATGGGATCAAACAATGTAAATGGATACAAAAGTATCCCGTTTTTAGAAATATCTGCATTCGCCTAAGTGTTAAGCTCCTGATATGGTGATGACATTGCATTACATTTAGAAGAAGATTTCATCCAAACTGACTTACAAGCGAGGACATAAATAATGGCATAGAACACACAGACTGTCAGAGACGTGCAGACATAGTAGAGCAAAGAGCCTCAGCTGTTGGGGCATTTAAGGTTTTTCATTCATATGACCATATAACGCCTGTTTTGACCGATGTGGTCGGTGAAACTAAGGAAGGTGAACCCATAACTTACCTCAGTTTCTTTCCTTTCCAGCTCCTCCAGTTCCTCTTCACTCAGCTTGGAACGCCTCAGCACCTCCAAATTTTGCTAAGAAGGAAAGAACAAAGGACAACATCAGTTAATTAGATTGAAATACGGTCACATGCTACGTACAAATGTACTGTTATTAGTCATAGATACACAGCACTAGATGTCCCATTGACGACCCCTTTGTATTGGCACTAACGGCTCAGTCGGATGTCCACCATGTTTTGCTGACAAGACAAGGCGACTGGAGGTTGCGGTAGAAACACCTGTGGAAAACTATCGGATAGCTGACCAAGACGGCAGTGGCCGAGGCTGGCCACAGCGAGAGGCTGAATGCGGCATGTAGTGTTCTGGATCTATGGCCATTACTGAGAATGGGTAAACTAGCAGCAGTTCCAACACAGACATCAGGAAATTTTTCGCCTCATAGCGCCTGATGGGACTGATTGCTGCTGACCTCTCAATTCTTCCGCCCTGCAGATTTATGTAACTAATGCAATCCCTTCATCAGGCACTTTAATTTGAAGTGCATCAAGTGAGGACCATTTGCACTGAGAGTGCCTAAGTGCAGGAATGCAGGGCATAACCAGGGGGAATGTCTAGAGACCAGAGTTGGAATGTTATCCTGTTTAGGTAAGACATTTTTTTAGGGACCATCTACCAGTCAGTGTACTAACATTGGAATTTGGGTAAAATGGCAATCCTGTATTGTTGCATCTTTTAAATGTTATATAATTACATTCTGTTTTAAATAAAAGCATAAGGAATTCAGCATGAACTCAAACAACCTTTAGAGATGTGTTTTTAAGTGTTATGTTGATACTATTGCGGTTGTAAAAAGGTTATCTTGAGGTACCTTGTGGAGGTCAGAGAGCTGCTGGTGTCTGAGCAGTCCCTCTTTGTTGGGGAACTGCCTCCTGCACAGTAGGCACGCCAGCTTCTTCCAGTCCGTCAGCTTGTCAGAGGCCTCTTCCCCAGTCACGCCACCGCCACCTCGATCGGGCTCTGCCACCTCCTCTGGCTCACTGTCTGGACCACTGTAGGCCGCTACCAGCCCAACCTGCCAACACACACACACGCACACACTTATCATCTGGATCTTAACACAGGGGAAGGGTTACAAATCTGAACACTACTAGATATATTACACAGAAAGACAGGGAATTGCAGTGTTTACCCCAACAGTTCATTGTTGTTGCCACCTCGACAACAATTACATACCACCTTGATTCTGACCACTTAGTAACCACTGATGTCCTGTACCAGAAAATCATGACCGCTGCACTGGAGTTCCAGTAAAATCACACCCAAGTGAACTGCGGTCTACTCTTGTCAGACCACTCGACTTCCCGAATGTATGCATCTCCTAACTGCTTCTAAACAGCAACAGGCTTTTAATGCACTTCTTCCACGGAGATAAAGCCCAAAGGACCACCAACATTAACAGTTGTTTGTGGTGACTCATCTGGAGATGGTTTCCCCTTCATAACAAAGCTAACCATAATAAATGTGAGGTCATGCACTGCCCTTAGACGTGCTAGGTGGGCGCGGGGGTGGGGCGCTTTCATATTCAAGTGCCAACCTTGGGCCAGGCGCTGTGCTATTAGGCCGGGAACCCGGTTCGGATTTCGGCCTGAGTTTATTTCCTTGTCCTCCCCTCTCCCTCTCTCTACCCACTCCTATTTAATGGGATATTACAGTGAAGAGTGGGACAGGAAAGATCAAAAAGTGCCGACCTTGGATGTGCTGGGAGTGGGGGGTTGCTGTGGCGCTGGCTTCTCTTCCTCTGCGGCTCTGGCGGCTTCCGACACCAGGCGGTCAAGGGCTCCCGTTTGCTGCACACATGAACACACAAACATAAAATTAGCAAGAAATACGTCATTGCACTTTTATGAACACACACACACAAACATGAAATTATCAAGAAAAAGTCAATGGCACTTTTATCCTTTGCTTCCGTTGTGAATCATTACTTCCTGTACACGTTTCCTGTCCTCTTTGGCCCCTCACCCGTTGAACTCCAAATCTGCTACTTCAAATTCCTAATGCTAAATTTGATCTAGGGAGACACAAGTTAACACCAGTTCTCTCTCACAACCATCACATGAATAAATGGCCATGAAATACACTTTTAACATGGACCACTGAGCTGCTACTACAATTCCCCACTAGGTGTCCCCTCTGTCCTCAGATGAGAAGATGCAGCTTAGGCTGCAGCAGCCTCCTTACTCTCCTCACTCGTCTGCCACAAGTACTGTCTGTGTCTTCCCTATTCCCTGACATGAGATTGCAGAGATTTCTGTCGTGTCGCTGGCCATGACAACGCACCAGCGGCACCAGTGCATTTTTTGAATGGGCGCACCAGCGGCAAAAATGCATTTTTTGAATGGACGCACTTCAATAATGCCGTCTCTACAACAACATCTCGATCTTATGCAAGATTCTCATATCTATGACGTCACCGTGCCTCTTCCCTGGAACTGAACTGGCTACCAGCTCACCTCTAGCCTACTGGACTGGACTGGACTAAGACACACACAGACACACAGACACACAGACACACACACAAGCCTTCAATCAAGATAAATTTCTAATATGGTATCATATTAGACAATAAAGTTTTTGAATCTTTGAATCTAAACCTAAACCATTAGCCTAAAGCGTAAATCTAAACCTGACCCAAAGCCTTTCTCCACTAGACACCCCTAAACACCCTTAAAAAAACCCTGAAGCACCACTGCACTCCACTAGATAACCCCTCACCTTCTTCTCGAAGAGCGTGAAGCCGGCGTCGGCTGCGGCCGCCTCCCTCCGCTCCTCCTGGCTGACGGGCTGGAAGCTGCCCTTGAAGTTCTCCTTCTGCTTGTTCAAGCTCTTGGCCCAGCGCTCCATGTCTTTGGCAATCTGAAAGGAGAGGGGTGGTAGTATTGAGCAGCTGATTGTTATGGTCCAAGAACGAGGGCAGTCGATTTAAAAAAAAAAAGCAACAAAAAAAACAACTTCATCCTAGGCTTCATCCTAACCTAGATAGCCTATTTAGATAGCCTAGTTAGCAAGGCTTCATCCTAACCTAGATAGCCTATTTAGATAGCCTAGTTAGCAAGGCTTCATCCTAACCTAGATAGCCTATTTAGATAGCCTAGTTAGCAAGGCTTCATCCTAACCTAGATAGCCTAGTTAGATAGCCTAGTTAGCAAGGCTTCATCCTAACCTAGATAGCCTAGTTAGATAGCCTAGTTAGCAAGGCTTCATCCTAACCTAGATAGCCTAGTTAGATAGCCTAGTTAGGAAGGCTTCATCTTGTTACGGATCTACTGCAGCCATGCAAGTGAACTCCAAATGAGTACTCCAGGACCTTCTATTAGCAGAGTTACCACTACGTCCAGGTTAACTGTCATCAATTTAACTTATCAAATAAAGGTAATCGGTTCCTTTTTTGAAAAAAAAAAATTACATGCTGAAAATGTTTTCACAACCAAATTGGTCATATCCATCTAGAATATGATTGGCTTACAATGCAGAGTGATATTCACACACTTCTATTTCTTATCCCTACTGAAAATGTAGGCATGCATGACAAAACCAAAACCAAAAGGCACCAGAGCTGACCTGGTGCCAATGGGAATGTGCTTCAGCATTCCTCTGGTTACCCAGCTCAACAGTCAAAAGCCTGCTGACACATGTCTCTGATGTACATCTCTCAGCCAGAATTCCCCACCCAAGCATTTCTTTTCATGATGTGCATCTTTCATGTAACATCAGATAAGAATCTGCAGGACTTCCTTAAGCTAGTCTAGTGTTCAAAGAAAGGACACAACCAGATTGGCTTGATCTACCCAAAAATATCCTTCCGCAGATCGCTATTCATACACTATTGTGCTTGCTCCTCCACACAGCATATCTTTTAACATGTACACTTAATCCAAAACTAAACAGTACAGCTGGTGCTGTAGGAATGTGTTTCAGCATTCCACTGGTGGTTAGCCCCTAATCATTACTTTTCTGTGACATGTTTGTGCAATGTCAATACACTTTTGGATTGTGTATACCGACTGTATCTGGGTCTTATGTTTGCCCGACACTGAAGAAGGTTTAGACTGAATACAATACTCAAAGTGACTAGGAGCGCTGTCCTTCCCTTCTTCTTTTCTCATGTCATGTTTGTGCAAGACCAGATTAGCATCTGCATCTGGGTGCCAACCTGCTGTGCGGTCTTGCTCTTGGGCTTCTCCTTCTTCTCCTTGGGCTCTTTGCCGGGCGTCCCAGAGGCCGCGGCTCCGTAGGCGCCATCAGCGCCCGCCTGGACGTTGGCATCCGTGGCCGCCAGGTAGGCCTGCTGCTCATTGTCCCAGTACAGGTACTGCTGCGTCTGGGAGTTGTAGTAGTACTGCAAGGAAGGGTTGGGGGGGAAAAAAGGGGTAAAAAGGTTAATTGTTTGAAAGAAAAGCATTAACAATAAAAATGAACTGTTATTCGCCATTTATCTTTTGACTATTTTGGCCATATTAGGAGCAGTCATTTACTAACATCTGAGACTACACATTAACAGTGTACAATTTACTACTAATGAATTGAACAAAATATGAACAAAAAGATGAATGTCCGCACACTGCTCCCGTTGCTTTTTCTTTTTTTTTTCAACGGGAGGAATGTGCGGACATTCATCTTTTTATTCATAGTTTTGACTGTTTTTATCCTGCACCTGCGTCTTGGATGTGCGCACCACAACTTTACTAATGAATTCATAAAACAGGACTATGAGGACGCATACCTGTGAGTTTGGGTCATAGTAAAGGCCACTCTGTGGATCGTAGTAATACCCCGAAGACTCGTCGTACTGGTACGTGGACGTGTCTGGTGCTGTATCAAACAGAATGAGACAGGTTAGCAAGGCTTAATCTAGTTACATAATTTAAGGAAAACTTAATGGGACAATAGCAGTTAGCCTACATGTATATTCCAACACAATAACCCATCCAAAGTTTCAACTCGTTGTAAACATCTCATCTTATTGCATTACATTTGGCAGAGCCTTTTATGCAAAAAGACAAACAAAAGATATTGACAAATTCTGTTATTATGAGTTGAGGTTTAGTATATACTGTGAGTAATGGATAATGTGTTGCCAGCAGATGACCAAAGGAAAACAATTCCCGTCAGGACACAACAGGGATTACACATCCAGAGCAGGCAATTAAACCGATACAATCACGGACGAAACTTGGGAAGCACCATTCAAAGTGAATTAAAAGCTCTCGCAACCTTCTAGAAAGCCATGTAATAAGGTTTGTTAAGTGTGTTCAGTAGCTTTAATAATAATGAGTAATCTCTTAAACTTGAACATTAAGTGGTTACTTCCATTAGGCTTCCGTTGCACGCATTAGAGACCAACTGTTTCAGCAGATCAGCAGAGAAGAGTGACTAATATTTCAGGGTTTCCTCCAGCACTTCACTGTTAACGCGCCCACATTCACAACAAAACTTAGGTCCCCTAAGAAGATAAAATATTTAAGCTATAATGTCGCTTTAGTAAAAATGTATACTTGAGTATATATAATGAGTATATACACCGCATTCCACTTTATTATGCAAATGACATTTTTTGCTGTTTCCCCAAATAATCAATACAAATGACAGTCGTCATAATTTTCAAGTCATCAGCCATTAGAGTACAATTTAAACGTTTTTGAATGAACCTTCCACAGGGCTCCAGACTAACTTTTTGCACTTGTTGCACTGGTGCGCCTAAAACATTTTTTTAGGTGCACCAGCACAAAATTTAGGTGCACCCAAATGTTTTCACTACCCCATACACACACGCACCTCAGCTTTAAAAAAAACAAAACAAATAATAATAATAACAATAGCAATAATAATAGCAACAATAATAGAATAATAATAATAATAATAATTATTATTATTATTATTATTGTTGTTGCTATATTTTAAAAGACCTGGAGCCTTTTATGTGCTATAGGCTAGTCTTCCAAATGTGCTCCTTATAAAAGACATGACAGTAGGCTACCTAACTAACACATCTTGGCTACAAGCAGTTTGGCTGGTAGAAAAGACCAAATTAGTAGCCTTTTGGTCAGTAGGCTATGTGTTTGACTAGTAAGATCAACATACCAGTATTTTCTGCTATAAGGCTACGCACAGGGCACAAGCACAGAGTTACAATATGAAGATAGATATGGATGGATGGATGGATGGATGGATGGATGGATGGATGGATGGATGGATGGATGGATAGATGGATGGATAGATTTTTTTAACAAACCCTGCTAAAATGTCATGATTTTTAAAATCATTAGACACAAATAGCCTAGCCTATGTTTACAGTGGAATCTGAGGTGAATTGGGTTTTGTCTATTTCCCCGTTTTGGAGCGCTCTCCCTCTGCATAATGATTGTGGTATCTTAGCAAGCGATACGAACAGACTAGTGCGCTCGCTCGCTCACTCTCTCTCTCTCTCTCTCTCTCCCTCTCTCTCATGCTGTCTCGAGGTGCATGAACGATGCCTTGCCGAGTCCGACTGATAGGCAGTATGTAGCCTGCCCTAGTCGCTATCAAAAAACTCTCACAGAGGTCCCGACAGACTAGCGCGTCACCTGTTGTTTGGCCAGCTCTGCACGCGGCTGAAACGGGCAATTATCCGCACCCGTCTGCGTTTTTGTGTGGCAATGTTTAATATCCGCTCAAGCCATTTAGTTTTTTCCCGTGATTGTGACTCTCTCGTGTTTAAAATATCCTCAAGTCATTCTGCTGTTTTTACCGTGATTGTAACTCTCTCGTCCGTTGCAAAACTCGAATGGTTGAGAACACAAAACTCGCTGGCACATGTGAACTCGGATAGTTGAGCGAAGTCGAACATTCTACCGGTACTCTGAAACGTCGGGCTGCCTGTGAACGAGGAAGGGGGAGAAAGCTACCGGTAGTTCAGCGGAGTTGAAGAAATGACCGCATCGACACGTTTTATTGTGTGATGATGGGCCACTACTGTAGAATGACTATTAATTTCATGTCCATTAAAACGGTTGTTTGGTAATTGTTTTGTTCTACTCATGGCTGGTCGCACCGGTGCGCCTAAAAATATTTTTTAGGCGCACCATTGAAAAAAATGGGCGCATATGCGACCAAATTGGTCGCACTCTGGAGCCCTGTTCCAATGATAGTGGTATTTTTTAAAATAATAAAAAACTTTAAATGCTCTGTTCCACATTATTACGCAAAATAGTTTTGTAGTGTTGTAATCCAAATTTCTTTCTTTTTTTCCCATTTACCTCAAAACAGTTGGAATTTGGTACCTTCTAAATTACATTTCAATGTTCAATACTTGGTGATAAGCTCTTTGTCTTAGTAACTGGAATGCTGCGATTAACATTGAAGTCAATGGTAGGGCATTGCATGGGAGTTATGGAAGCCCAGATATCCTTGATGCTTTGCTCTCAGCTGTTTTTGTTTGTTTGGTCTGGTGACTCACACTTCACTCTTCAATATACCCGTAGATTTCCATGCCACGTTTAGGTGCTTTTGAGGTGATGACATTCTAACGCACCAGACATAAAGCCCCATTGAAAATGAATGGGATGCTATGTCTGGTGAGTTAGAATGTCATCACCTCCAAAACACCTACACGTGGCATGGAAATCTACGGGTATATTGAAGAGTGAAGTGTGGGTCACCAGACCAAACAAACAAAAACAGCTGAGAGCAAAGCATCAAGGATATCTAGGCTTCCATAACTCCCATGCAATGCCCTGCCATTGACTTCAATGTTAAACGCAGCATTCCAGTTACAGCTTATGACCAAGTTTTGAACATCGAAATGTAATTTAGAAGGTACCAAATGCCAACTGTTTTGATGTAAATGGGAAAAAAAGAAAGAAATTTGTATTACAACACTACAAAACTGTTTTGCGTAATAATTTGGAACAGAGCATTTTGGGCATTTTAAGTTTTTTGTTATTTAAAAAAATACCGTTATCATTGGAAGGTTCATTCAAAAACTTTTGAATTGTACTCTAATGGCCGATTACTTGAAAATTATGACGACTGTCATTTCTATTGATTATTTAGGAAAACGGCAAAAAATGTCATTTGCGTAATAATGTGAAATGCGGTGTACAATGAGTTTCAATATCCTCTTTCAGTATGAAATTGCACAATATATTCACGTCTTTAATAGCGACAACTCCACAACTTGACTAATGTAAATTCTATTGGCAACATTGTACGTCTTAGTATAGTTTAGCAAAAAATGAGTTGCGCTCTTAGTCCAAGTCCTTTTGGTTCTGGTGCGGTGGTCAAGTAGACCATACCCAGGGGTAAGGCTCCACTAAGTAAAAATAAATAAATCATGATCTAGGGAAAAATAATAAAAAAAACGTCATTCTGTGTGCGATTCCCCCTGCAAACAAAAACTGTACGTCCCGCCATGAGGACACTAACCTGGCCTGTCTCCGGTGGGGGCGCCATGGCCAGCAGCCATGACGGATGTGGAGGCGGCAGCAGCGCTGGACGCTGCGGAGAGGGCGGCAGCCGCCGCAGACATGACTGACGATTGGGCCTTCCCATCCCCTTGAGGAACACCTAACAGAGACTGGAGCCGGGAGACAAGGAGAAAATACACAAACGCTTGACCTCTGAAAAGCTAGTATGCAAAAACCAACATGATTTAAAAAAAAAACAAGTAGAGGAGCCATAGAGCTCAACCTCGAAAAAATGAAATTATGCCACAAAGAAGATAACAGGGACTTCAAAGAAAGAAAAAAATACATGTTGAGAGTGGAGATATCGCGCCTTTGGACTTGGTACCTGGTGGGTGCGTAGGCTCCAATAGGTAAACTACTTGTAGAAACCATCTTTGCACTGATGATGGTCTGAATGTGACTGAAACGTTTGCACTTCAACTTGGGTAGCAATTTTTTGTTTTTTTAAATGAAATAAAAGTGTACTATTGCATCGGCATTACAGTGTGAGAATGACAGTACAGAAATGATAGCTGTTCTCGTCACTACCAGGATTAAACACCATTACAACAGATCAGAGTAACAACACTGCACTGTCAAGTGTCAGCACTGCCATTGCATGAAGCATGACATTTGGCAGGTGTGTGCTTAAGACCAATACAATCAAATCTACCCGATTTGCCACTTGCAATGGTGGCCATTTTCCAAGATAGCCCCCAAAATAAACCCCAGAAATTGAGAACAAGAGAGGTGATGAGAGGCTCACCTGGGCTGTCTGACTGGCGAGCAGCTGCTGCTGTTGCTGGTACACTTGTGCTGTGCTGGAGATCACTGCGGAGGAAGCAGCAGACACCATCTTCACCCCTGGAGCAGCTGCAGGGGGAGAGGGGGAACCTTAGATTAAACTCAGCTGAAGCACTTAGTAAAAGCCACGTAGCTATTTAGGTACAGGGTATTGGGTTAGCATCCCTAGGGCAGGAGTTCCCAACCTATTAAGATTTGGGGCCCCCACTTGACATTTTCACAAATGTACGGGGCCCCATCTCTGACCCAATGACCGATACAACAGAAATAAATAGTCAACAGCAACACAAACACAAATATTATTTTCATTTTTAGAAAATGATTTCAAGGCCCACTTGGAATACTTTCAAGGTCCAGCAAAAGGGCCTCGAGCCACAGCTTCAGTATCACTGCTTAAGAGCAATGTGGGTTCACTTGGGCCATGGGAAAAGGCGTAGAGAGCCGATCACACATTTCTCTAACAGATTAAGATCCAGGGGGGGTCAAACATAAGTGCAGTGCAGGAACAACCTTCTTCCACTGTCGACACGGTTTTCTAGCACAAAATGAAGAATCTTGTTGGATATGGGGAGGAGCAACTCACAAAATGAATGACAGTCGTAGTTACCTCCTAGGAGGCCGTTGCCCTGACTGGGGTCTACTGCTACCCCTGCTGCCTGCTGGTAATATGCCTGGTAATCCTGCCGAAGACAAAAGAAATCACCATTTATTATCCATACCCAATACGTACAAATATGCATGAGAGTTGTTTTTTATTCTCTACTACAGAATGTAAAACTCTACTACAGAACATAAAAAAAAACATTTCGTTGGTTGCTATATTAGCAACAGAGGATGGCATCTATCAGAAGCAAGAGCTCACCTGTGAGTAAGGCACATAGCCCTCCTGTAGGTAGCTGTACTCAGAGCCCGCATCCACCGGCTGAGGCTGAGGAAGACGCAGGGACAGAGAAAGTGTTAATACACAGCTCACTTGAAGCGGCACTCCCACCATTTCTAACTTTACATCTTCCCTAGAGTTGAATAATTGAGTTTTTCCCTTTCCCCTGTTCGCCCCAGACGATCTCTTCGTCTGGTGATGTTGCTTCAAGTTCCAAGCTAGCAATCATCAATGAATCATATGCAGTGTTGGGAGTAACTCGTTACAAAAGTAACTAATTACTGTAATGCATTACCTTTTTGAGTAACGCAGTAATGTAACTGATTACAGGGGAAAAAATCGGTAATATGTCCTCGTTACAATGCAAGTAACTTGCACATTACAACACATTTTTTTCACCTAAATGTTGTGTGAGTATTTTGTTTTCTTTATACAATGATCGCGGATCACCGCGAGATCAACTATTGCCTACGATAGCCTACGTCCGCGCAGAGATTTTAAAGTTTCACGCAGAACATTGCTTCCTCTTTCACGCTTCGTCTCTCGAAATGGCAGGCTGACAAAGGATGACCGATCCAGAAGATCCAGCTTGCTCGTTTTCAAGATGGGTATATGCCCACTACTTTGACTCCATTGAAAATAAGGACGCCAAGAACATTTAGGCTACTGTACACTGTACACTGTACACTGTAGGCTACTTGAAACCCAAACCGCTTTCCACGTCGAAAAACAGTAGCCTACAAACAATTTGACGATTTGAAGAGGTGCCATAGCACCACCAAATTAGTCAGGAAAGGAGGGGATGCATCCCATTCGCACGAGACAGGGACACGGCAGGGTAGGCTATCCGACGGGGGGGATGAGTAGGCCTATGTTGCACCCCCCTCACTTTTGTTCAACTAAACATCACTAAAATTGAAATAAATCAATTTGAAATAAAATATTATAGGCCTCTTGGCTCATTAATGCTTATTATAGGCCTATTTCATTGTAGCTTCAGCTGTACTTATCAAGCCTCAACTCCACTATCGTCCTTGGCATTGTTCAACAACGTTTATGACAAAATCTGGCGCATGTGGGGGGTTGGAGGGTCGGACATAATTTTTTTTTTTTTTTTTTAATTGAAAAAAAACAAAACAAAAAGTCTGACCGGACGATGACCAAACCTGACAACCAACCGGAACCAAACTTTTATTTTTCTTAGGCCTTATTGTATGTGGGTAAGACGCAATTCCTGAAAATGTTGGTTTTCAGTCTGCAGGCTTCCAAAACGACTTGTGGATGGCAGGTGAAAGTCATGTCACCTCATAGATTTGCACTGTAGATTGCCAAATCCTTATTTCCAGTCATTTTGGCTAAAGTAACTAAAAGTAATGCAAAAGTAGTGTAATGCCTTACTTTTTAAAAAAGGTAATGTTGTAATGTAAGGCATTACTTTTAAATGACAGTAACATGTAATAAGTAGTGCATTACAGTTTTTGAGTAACTTTCCCAACAGTGATCATATGGGACCAATCAGATGGTCGATTTAGCTATATATGCTAGCTGGAAGGTAGAATTTGTGTTTCCAGGCTCAGAGAAAGGTAAAACTCAATAATTTAACTAAAAGACAGATGGCAAAATAAGCTTATTTCCAGGAATGGTGTGGTATCGCTTTAACAGGCAAACTTTTAATGCATGGGGACCAAGACTTCAGATTCTTTTTATTGTAGATTTCAATGCAGGCCCACCTGGCTGGACGACCACTGGGCCGCTGCGATGGCCGTGCTGGCTACAGAGAAGGCGCTGACCCGGTTCCCATCCGGCAGCAGCAGATCCCTGCAGACACGGAGAAGAACAGCAGGTAAGATCATCAGCAATTCACGCCTATACTCCAAATCCCCACTATTATTTCCGGACAAGTTTACTTTCTATTATTCTTTAGGGCATTTCGTACATAGAGGTAGGTTAATGAGCTTCATAAAAATAAAGACAAAACACAAACAAACATACAAAAAACAAGGTAGATGAAATAAATAAAAAAACAGCATGACCATTATGTGTGTTTTTCCTGAAATGTCAAATACAGTTGCAGGCAATCAGACAAAGGTGATGGCGGTGTGTGACGTACTTGCGAGCGCTCTTGGCGTAGTCCACTCCGATGGTCTTCCCATCCAGTTTGAGTGGCGGCTGAAGCCCCTGCAGGATGGTGAGCAGCTGAGACGCCTCCTACAGGAGGAAGAGAGGATTGCACCCACCAAAGAGCATTGGTTTCATTTACTTTTTGTAAGATTATGTTATACTTAGCTGACACTTTCATCCAAAGCAACCAAGTTATTAAGGCACAGGGAGTCCACGCACATTCTTCCTAACGATAAGGGTGGGATTTGAATCTCACACTCTGAAGTCAAATCTCTAACCACTAGGCTATCGTACCGCGACGTATTCATGTTCATTATGTAATTTTCAGCATTTTTTCATTGCATTTGAGTTCAAAGATGCAAATTCTTGAGTGGTTGTATTCCATAAAAGCGATTTAATGAACCATTTATTAAACTCTATATTAAAATGATGCACCTTAATAATCAACTTCAGTTTGGAAAACTGAACTTGGTCAGCATAGAGGTCTGTGTCCATGAAAACCTGGCCAAATGCAAAATTTGCATGTGCATGTTATCGGTTTCACAAAAGGTCCTCTACTGGTTATGCAAATCTAAGCAAGCATCTTAACATAACTGAACAGAAAACAAAAACGGAAAAGCACACTGAAGGGTAGGCTAACAAACGCCAAACATGTATTTCTGCAGTACAATAGATTCAGTGCTTCTGTCCGTGAGTGCATGCAAGATGTGTTTTTGTTATATATATATAATTTTAACCTGAAGCATTTCTTTACCATTTCTTAAATTAGAACTATTTCATGAGGTCTGAGGGGTGTGTGAGTTCTGCACTGTTATAGGAAGAGTGCATTTGATAAATATATGAAGTGTTCCTATGACCGTACCAGAGGCGACGAGAGCTGTACAAAAGCGAAGCCGCGGTTCTGTCCCGTCTGCTTGTCCTTGATGAGCCGGATGTTGCCCGCTGAGAGGTTGGCGTAGGGCGCCAGGGCCGTCATGATGCCCTCCACCGTGGACATGGGCCCCACGTTCCTCAGGATGATGGCTGTCAGATACACACACACATTTTTTTTTTTAAACCATTTTTAACCTGCAAAAAATACCTGCAGAATGCCTAAGCCCTTTTTGGGAAAAGGTGCCCTCTTGCTCTATAAAAATCGAAATATCTTAGCCTCCGTCATTAGTTACATTTAAAAGCCAGGACCCTCATATTGCATTAGAATGTGTTCATTTAGATCTAACGTACCCACATTTTTTATTTAAAAAAAAAAAAAAAAAAAACCTCAAATCTAAACAGCCTGAATGCAGCGTATATGTCGCTCCAGGCGCCAAATGTCAAACAACATATAGCATCAGGCTAAAATGGGTTAGGACACCCTTGGAGCATACATTCTCAACATGCGGACTGGAATATTTAAGATTAGCAGCCATTTTTGCCTGGCACTGTGAATATTTCATTTGGATGTGCACACCTTTATCCACCATTTACACTTTTTATATGACCTTTTATTTTTGGCAAAGATCATGGCCATGACTTGTAACAGATATATTGGAAAAACAATGTTTAAAAACTTAAAAATTGAAACCATGTCATGGCCATTGGTGTTTTTTGCAAAAGCCTAGCCTGCTCCAGTTAAGCAAAATAACAGACAACAGACTTTGCATATGTTTTGTATATGTAATGCAAACATCTCCTGCACATAATAAAAGCAACTAGACAAAGGGAAGTATGGTGTCTTACTGTCGCCATAGTAATCGCCACTAGGCTGTGTATCCGTGGTGCCCGTGGTACTGGGACTGTCAGCATCTGCGGAGGACAAACACACAAACAACGTCTATCAACCTCTCGACACAAGTTACAAGGATCTTCGCACAGGAGCAGTCGGTCAAATACACCAATATTCAGCTCATTCTGAAAGCTGACCTGATGTCTGACCCTCTGCTGTACAGGAGTCTGGATCTTCAGATAGTATTTAGCTTTAAGACATTAGTTGGGATGGTGGCGGCGTATGTGTGTGTGTGTGTGTGTGTGTGTGTGTGTGTGTGTGTGTGTGTGTGTGTGTGTGTGTGTGTGTGTGTGTGTGTGTGTGTGTGTGTGTGTGTGTGTGTGTGTGTGTGTGTGTCTATCGAATAGGACATATATCTAAGAGCTTTTGGCAAATATGTTATACAGAAGATTTGTTGTTGGGGCAATAAAATGGTTAAATGGGAAACTTGATATTGGTCTACCAGGACATGGCTGGCTTGAGACTGACTTGACACAGTGGTGGAAAGGGGAGGGAGGGGGGAGGAGGAAGGGGACATTAGCGATGGGTGTGGCCTCCTGGGGGGATGGCTGGGGACTACTTACCTGCTTTGGCAGCACCACACCTGAAGCACTTCAGCCTTCTCCGGAAATTGTACAGGCCGCACTGCAAGTAACGGGTCACATCCGTTTAATTGACAAGTTAGCTACTGGCTAACGCCTTCTCTCTCTTTTTTTTTGCAGGAACAAAGTACTTACCTTTTAACCCTAAATGATAACAGGGGTGGGCAAGGTAACCTGGAAATGGGCTCATACCGAACACTTTGCCCACCTCTTCTCCAAACAATTCCCCTGGCTTCTTACAAAAACACTAGGATCTGGCTAAGAGTGCTGTTGACAATGTGCTGTATTACAACTCCTCCTGCACAACCCGATTAACCACTTTTGGCAGTTGACAGCCAGATGCTGAGTGATTATGTAAGTGAATCACCTAATGTTTAACTTGTATTTGAGCCAACATTTCCATTTTGAAGTCATGCCAATAAAAGTGTCATGAACATAACTTTCTCAGACAAGGTTTTTCATGCATGCCTGACCTACGTTCTTTGCACGTGTCTCTTAAATATGTCTGCATGTATGTCTGCGTGTCTCCACTTACTGAGTTGCAGAGCCAGTCTTCAAACTTGTGCCGGGGATTGCTGTACTGCATCGCCACGCTCTTCCCCTGAATGGTCAGCAGTTTCTGTGGGGGGAAAAAGTCAAAGGTTTGTTGGTCAATGAAGGTCCTTTGGTCTGTGGTCGGCAATCTCTCAGCCCAAGAACAGCCACTACTAGAGGCAGGCAAGGCAGGGTTGTTGCGGGGCAAGGGACCCCCGTAGCGGGCTGAACTGTATGTGATAGTGTGTGCACTGCACGCATGGGTGCATGGTGTTGGTGTATGGAGAGTGTTTGGGACCCGAGTGTCCGGGAGGAGCCGGAACAGAGTGTAAAAAAGGTGTGGTGGGGAATAACGTCCCTACACTCACTTCTCTCTCAAGTCTTCATACAACTCCACAGGTACACAAGCACATGTACAAACTATGAAAGCATAGAGGCTAAATACATCATTTTCCAAGCAAAAGGTTGTATGACCCATTAAATGGCTGGTTTCGCAAATGCCTGACATTTTCACAACTGTTATACAAGGGGTCCTTTTCTTTCTTTCAAGCAAACTGGTAATGGGGGGTGGTCTCAGAATGTTTGTCTTAAAGACTCCTCCACGCGGTTTGCAATTACTGAAAACTAATCAGCCTGAGCAACGAGTTGATTTTTTTCTTAAAATAAATACATCAAATACCCCAGAGGAAAAAAAACTTAAACCCCTTCATAGAAACAGACTTTCAATGGTTTTAAAAGTCCCAACAGTCCACTGTTTCATGGGGTTTTCAGTCTTTTGTGTCACTTTTTTTTTCCTTTCTTGACTTTTGGATAAGTCTTTAAAGCCTTTGTTTGTTTGTTTGTTTGATCCCCAAGGTATAACACTAGACTTGGTGATTAGGAAGCAACCTGATTGGTCTCCATCCATCTGGTAGCATCTTGCAAGTGATAAAACTCCACGAAGGCGAAACCTCGGCTTATACCTAGAGAAGGCATTCAGATAATAGACGGGAGGCGTGTTAGTTCAGGAGCTCATTGGCATCACATTTTAAACTGTCACAAGCTGCTTCGTCAAGCGCCCCTCCGAGCCCAGCACGGGGCTTCCAAACAGTGGAAGGAGCGGTAGGGTCAATCGTTTGCCATAGCAATAAAGTCTCCTTAATTCATAAACGTTTATGGGATTCACCAAGTGAAAGGATTTCACTGTAGGCACATCAAGGTACATGCTGCATCTGCTTATTACTATGGCGCTGTTGCTGAGCCACAGTAAGATATAGAACACCACAGATGGCACTTTAAATGTAGAAAGTACAAAAGGGACAGGCATTTTTTTTCATTAACAGAATGTTTAAATTATCGCTCTAATACAAAATGTTGAACTTTCAGGCAATTTGATTTGAAATGACTACCCAACAAAAATGAATAGTAAATATGGTTTTCCTTCACTGACCGAGTTGGTTTATATCAAACTAAAGACACTTGCAAACACTTACCTGTACAGGTTACCCACAAAACAGAACCATTACCACCCTATCCTACATCTCTACGAAGAAAAGAAAAAACACTAAAATGTCTCTGAGTGTTCAAATACCAAAACACAACAACCACAGCTAGGCTGGTTCTGCTATGATCTTTTTTGCTATGGCAAAACGGATTGCGTTGGAAGCAGGTTGGCCCAGTGGACACAGGTTTTTTTGGGAGAGCAGGACACCTGGCGACAGCACATCTCACCTGTTCTCTTCCTCATCAGCCTGACATCCATGGGCTGAGGACCCTCCAACTGCTCCAGGGCTGCCCGGATCTAAGACCAAACAAAGACACAATAAAAAAACAATAATGAGGGCACATGTTGGAACAAGCGCCGTTGTCACATAGTCGCTACTCAGTCACTTTCAGAGGAACAAATAGGAGGATCACTACTGGGTGGACTGCAATGTGAAAGTCTCCCAACGCAATTAAAACTGAAAGTAGCTGCGCACAACCGCTTATCTCACAAGGATATTTATGAACACACTGCTCATCTAGACCAGTGTTTCCCAACCAGGGGTACGTGTACCACTAGGGGTACGCGAGCACACTGCAGGGGGTACTTGGAAAAATGTTACTACAATAACAAATGTATGGACACTGGGATAGAGAAAGCGATATAGAACATGAATTAGGGGGTACTCATGGCACAACTAAGAGTCTTAGGGGGTAAGCGAGACAAAAAAGGTTGGGAAACATTGATCTAGACAAGCATCATGTCTATGTTATGAACGATTGGTGCGACACAAGCAGACTTACATCTTGTTCAGTCACGGTGAGAGATAGGCCACGCAGCATGATGGTTTTGCTCTCCTTCTCTTCTCCGGGTTCACCCCTGTAGTCCTGCTCGCAGTAATCACCATCAGAGTGATGGCCTTCATCAGAGCCATCGCTGCACCTCCTCTTCCTCCCCCTCTGCACACAGATAGGAGAAAATACATCAATAACACTTCCTGTAAAGCGACCTTGGGCTCTATGACAGGCGCTATATACGTATATGAGTGATTCTACGATTTCCCTACGCTTTTGGCAAAAGCAAAATGTCAATTATCAGTATTTTTTTTCAACTAAATGACCTAGATGTTTACCTAGTGTATATATTTAAGTTTCCAAACAAACAAATTGCCAAGCTTAATCTTAAATCATTTGATAAATACTCTAATGAAAGCGAACATTTGCTTAATTATTTTGTCAACAGTGTTATGGACAAATACTATGTCATTTCAAACCTATATAAAAATACTACAGAGTTGAAACAATATATGTTTGAAAGTGCTTATGTCCCTTAGCAGTAATGTTGTCATTAATCTGTGCAACTGATATAGAAAATGTGATTGTTGAGCTTCATAAGTAGGATTTTATGAGTCAGTGTGATACAGACTGACACATTTTTCATCATAAATCCCTGTTACGTCTGATTTGAATATAGTCACCCTCCTTACACAAGACTTCCTTCTCCAGAGATAATCCCTAGTGTATGTTCATAGGATTTTTCCAACACATAAGGGATCAATAGCACAAAAACACTTTCAAAACAGTCAACGGTGTAACTCAACTGTGTTACGGTCAACAGTGCAGGGGAACAAGTCGGCACTTTTTTAGGAGAAAAAAACAGAGCAGACAAACCCATCTCCCTAGAACACAAATTATTTTGTTTGTTTGTCTCTCAATATGGATATAAATTGGCAAAAACATACTCCTCCTCAACTGTCATCAGTGTTGCCAGATTGGGCTGGTTCCCGCCCAATTGGGCTGCTTAGGATGGCCGTGTGCTGGTAAAAATGGCATCTATCAGAAAAACCTTCCCACTGCCATATCAATAGAATTGGGCGGGTTTTTAGGGCGGATTTTGATCATTTTTTGGGCTGGAAATCATCAGCCTCATCTGGCAACCCTGACTGTCATACTTAATTGTAACACCATTGACGGTAACACCGTTGACATTTCAGCCATTTTCATGGTGTTGTGCTAACTGAGGACCTCAGAAGTTCCACCACAACACCTTAATCAATTCATGTATCTGTATGCTTTATCTGTGTTTTTCTACATGTGATTTCTAATTCAGATTCTTATGAATATGTTGATAACACTGTTGACAGGCAATTTTCCCGCTATGAGAACATGAAAAAGAATGGATTAAATTATGGAAGGATGGAGCCCAAAATTTACCAAAAAGTCTTCCCGTATCCTGCCAAAGAGGTTATGACATCACATGATGTTATTCGTATGGCCTAAGACCAAACCATTACTGATTTATGGAGGAGGTTTCAGACCGTGACACGGTTAACACAGTTTTCGTGGACACACACAAAATGGCAAATTACATGTATAATCGAAAGGACAGTGGTCTTTCTGACAGTTTTGTCATATTGTGATGATTACTGTGAATCAACATTTGCAATCGTCTTGGGCAAAACAAGTTTCTTTACATGCTAATATGAAGACTGAATCTGACATTTGGAAAACAGGACGGCATGAAAACGCCCAAAACCAGTATTAAATATTCATTCTTGCTGAGGGAAATAATGCTATGTCTACACTTTCTGTATTATATGAAAGATAAATGTTTTCTAATGTCCAAAACATCATTGGATGCAGTTAATAGTTAGTGGAATTGCCAAATAAAATCCACGGACTTAAAAGTGTAGGCGAATTAGAGAATCACTCATAACCAAGTTATAAGATTAGATAATATCTGTAAACTGCTCAAACATCTTTTCTTTTTAATCAAAGTCTTTCCCGGAGCAGAGGCACAGAGAAGGTTAACTATAGATGAGGATTACTCAAGTAGGTTAAAAAAAAAAAACTTTGATGTTTCTTACGAACTTTAAATAATGAAAAGGAAAACAAACTGTGTTTTCACCCACCTCAGGACTGTCCCGGCCCCACCTCTCTCCCGCCCATCTCTCGCCGTCTCCGTGCCGGTCGTTGCGTCGGTCGTCGCCCCAGCGGTGGTTGTCGTAGCCCCTGTCCGGGTCTCGGTCTCGCCGCTCCCTCCAGCCGCCCTCGTCACGAGACGGCTCTGAATTACCGTATCGCCCGCTGCGCTCAGAGCGGCTAACCCTGAACCAGACAAACAAACAAAATCATACAGTACAGTGTTTCCCCCAGAAAATTGGTTAGTCAAGGTGGTGGGGCTTCGAGTCTGTCCCTGGGGGGCGGCGTGGCGGGGGGGGCGGCGCCACTCGCGATGTCACGCGGGGGGAGGTGTTGGCGGCGGGGTTTGATGTCACGCACGGCACGAATACTGTTTCGGGGGTTGGGGGGGGGGGGGGGGGGGGGGGGGGGGGTTGAATAATAACAAAGCTGTGTAGAACTGGAAAATATGTATTTATTGACCTGCAATATCAAAACTATTTACAGAAGCTGAAAAGAAAAATGTAACAAAAAGTGCAGTGCAGGTTGTTTACATTAACGAAAAAGAGAAACCAAATGGAGTGCAAAATTGACTGGCTACCTATGACTACCTATGGCACATTTTGCAAGTCTTGTCCTTGCAGGCCATCCTTCTCGGTTTTTCAAAAAAGAGTTCCAGTGCCCTGTTGTAATTAAACTGCCCTACTGGTGGCCCATTTATGCTAATTCTTGGGTTGCTGCTGACGTCATAGTGCTGCCCCCTGGTGGTGATCTACCGCTGCTGGTGGACAACCTGGGCTTGGAGCCATTGAAACCCATTCAAAACTTCATTTTTTCGATCTGACACAGCATATTTTTAATTATACCTAAAGACACACCATTGGACTTGTTTAAAAGCTGAGAACCTCAGCTTTCCTTAACTGAAAGCGGTGTTTTCCTAGCATCTACCAATCCGAAGGTAGCTCACTTTAAGTGCGGAATCTAAAGATAGCGTTTTGTTTCCTTGGAAACGGACGTGGTTTATGTGTTACGCATACGCTATTTGACTCGGTTTTGCACTATTATGGATGAATTTCTAATCTTGACATGTTAATGGACAATCTATGCGAATTTCATAATGTGTTTTTATGTGATATGGGAGTAAATGTGTTTACATCCCGTCTGGGATTTGTTAAACTAGCTGGCCCGCTAGTTAGCTAGCAAGTGCTAGGTCTCTACACTACATCATGTCAAAAGTGGAAAGATTTGCCGACACTCAAGGCTGTGGATATAATGAACTGGTTCTGTGAATGTTCTCAGAATGTTTTGCTTTGACAAATTGCTGATATTATAGCATTACATCCAAATCCTGGTGTTTCTTTGTTTTCTGCTTGGGCCATTGAGACAGATCGATTCTAATATCTATTACCAGAGAGAGTTTATTTCTGCTATTACTTACTTGCTAGCTAACTAGCGAACTAGCTAACAAATCCCAGACGGGCGTACTGTTAACACATTTTACTCCCATGTTACATAAAAACGCATTTTGAAACTCGCACAGATTGTCCATTAGAATGTCAAGATTAGAAATTCATCCATAATAATGCAAACCCGAGTCAAATAGCGTATGCGTAACACATAAACCGCGTCCGTTTCCAAGGAAACAAAACGCTATCTTTAGAAAAGTAATTCTGCACTTAAAGTAGGCTACCTTCGGATTGGTAGATGCTAGGAAAATACCGTTTTCAGGTATGGAAAGCTGAGGTTCTCAGCTTTTAAACAAGACCCATGGTGTGTCTTAAGGTCTAATTAAAAATATTCTGTCGAACATCGAACAAATGTACTTTTGAATGGGTTTCAATGGCTCCAAGCCAGGGTTGTCCACCATTTCAAATTAAAATTGTTTCAAAATATGGCCTCGAGGATGGACACACATGGCGTAGTAATAAATCCGACCACTAGGTGTCACAATTTAGTCCAACCGATGTTGTCCTAGTGCCTGCGCTTGAACATGCATTACAACTTTTTTTTTTTTTTTTGCCCTCGGACGCTTTTTTTTTTTTTTTTTTTAGGGAACGTAGCCAAGGCGGGGGTGGGGTTTAGTCAAGGCGGCCGCCTTGATAAGAAAGCGCTGGGGGAAAGCCTGCATTAGATGTTGTGCAAAAATAACATTTATACTACAACAGCACAACTAAAAGCTTGTTGTTTACAGGAAGATGGAGCATTGCCACATTGGCCTCTTACCTTTTATCTCCTCCCATTCCTTGTCAGTTCCTGAGGATCAGTGGAACCTGAAGATTGAAAACAGGGATGTCAGTCATGACTTGTGTTATATTTACTTTTTCCATGTATATTGGGTGTGTGCACTTTTTGCAGAGGACAATAAAGGCTTTCTATTCTATCAACACACTTTCTGGTTCATCTGTGGACTGGTATACCCAATCCAGTTCACTCACAATGTGGAGAGTGGCCAGAGTAGCCTATCAAGTCCACAAACTTGCAGCCAGGTACCACTACTGCAGCAGGTTCACACACCTCAACGCCAATCATCCTAACCGTACTGGCTGCACAGTACAAGTACATACAGACTAGAACCTCTTCAATAATATTGGTAGCAGTTTCCAATAATTATTAACAAAAGCTCGAAGCAAAGTGAAAGACAGTTAAGTAGGACCTTCATTTCTGTTCGTTGGTGCTTGGCTGAATTCAGTGCTTTCATGGCTGGCTAACCAGTAAGGCGGAACTTTAAATATACTGTAATACGATCCATCCGCCAAACATCTCAATTTACAAGGTGAAAATTATATGCCCCAGGGTTGTAACTTATTGCCCTTCTCTGCTAACCAGCCAGCAGGAAAGATTTAACATCACAATAGCATTGTTTAGAACTAGCTGCTAGCGTATCCCAGCAGACAGAAGTTACCTCCTTGGACCCCCCTGAATGTTGTTATTGATCGTTGTTTATCCCACTACAAGGCTAAACATAACACGTACAAAACAATAACAAGTTTTCATTTATGTCCAAATATTCTGGTAAGTTAACGGCGAACCATGTCCAGATCAAGCAGAAAGTGCAAGCGTTGTTTTTACGTTACCTGCTCGAGCTAGGATAACCCCAACTACCCCCAGACTCGGAAATACTGTTATTTTTAGAATTGCCAGGAAACAAAATGTCATAGAAAAGCGTTTGCAACATTGTAGACTTAATACCAGACACAATGATTAACAACAATGTAACCATTGTCTTCTGATTAGTTATTGTAAATATTTCCTGGTTCGTGTCTGGCGCAACCCCCACTAATCAAGATGGAGACGTCGTCCCTGCTGCCAGCAGAATCGTATTCTGATCTCCATTTTCCGTGTGCAAAATATCGCATTATATCCTTACCCTTTACGTCGAAACCCTGAAGTACACGTTTCTCTATCTCTGCTGCTGTAGTTGAATCGATATCCAGCAAAAACGCAATGTCTGGGCCTACGCACTTTTACACGTAACCACTCGTGCAGTATTAATCTAGACTGCTCTTGATTTACCTCCAGCTGAAGTGGGAGAAAATGGTTCACCCTTTCTCCTTCCCAGAGTTCTTTACGTGAGAGTCCCTCACCGCGCAGACCTTTGGGTAATGGAGTCCTCGTTCCAACTTGCTCCAACTTTAAATTGCACCGATTATTGAATTGGATTGAGTTTAATACTTAAATACATACTCAAGGTCTCGTAAAAAATACAAGTACAAATACAAATACAAGTGCAGTACATACACAAATACAAGGTCAACCCATTAATGCTTACATAGCTTCCACATCAGAGAATAGGCCTAAATGTGAGAATTCCCTGGGGCACTGTGGTGTGTGCGGTTCTGCTCCAAGCTGGTGAATGCTGGCAAAACTATAACCAGGTCAAAACTCTACTTCGAGGTTAACACTTATGATCTAGTTTCTATAGGCCTAGTCATCAGGGAGGGGTTACCATCAATGTAGAAGAACCATGGGTGAAGTCCAGTAAAATGGTCAATTTCATAGTATAGCTTTTGGGCAAATCTGTCTGGTTATTGATCAATTCTAATCAAAATAACAAGTCCCCCTTTTGTGTAAATAGGCCTATGGTTTGGCATATGTTCATCAGAAAAATAATGTGTGGTGTAGGCCTATAGGGAGGGAAAGTAATCTCATCGCCCCCTGCTGGCAACGTTCCAACCCCCTGCAACAAATGAATGTTTTTTTTCTTTGAAAAATTACATCTCGGCCCTGACGACGAAGTAGAAGTAGTGGCAGTCATATTATGGGCATGTTGGCCCGTTTTATCGAACCAGGTGGTAAAATGTTTGGTTTTTCACTGATCTGAGCTGATTTTAATATTCTTTAAAAAGCTAATACAGAACTACACTGACTGGCATGTGTGGCTTGTTTACTCCATGTAATTAGCATAGCCAAATTAGCATAGCCAAACATGAGCCAGAGAGGTGGTTACTCGTCACCACAGAAGCCATCATATCTACTAGAGAATTTAAAACCATACCAAAATGATCGCGTGTATATATGTGTTATAAGAAGACAATGTGGAACTCATAGGATTACAAGAATGTGAAGATATGCGAAGAACTTGCGTTCGTTCGCGTTCATTTGTTTCTCTGTGTTGTCAACGAGGCGCGAAGCACAGCATGCTGGGAGCTGTAGTCCTTTTCCGACCAGATTGGCACAATTTCTATTTTTCTTAAAATGGCAAAAAATGACTTGAGATTTTCACAGGTAGTAGTTCATGCTATTGTGTACGCTGAAAAATGTGTCTGGTGTTATAGTTCCAAGTCATATCTTTGTGGGATTTTTTTAAAAACTTGTCTATGGGAGTTTCAATAGGATCACCCTGGTGTTTGGAACGTAACCGCTAGGATCGCTGTTTTCCACTTTCCCTCCCAATAGGCCTACTGCCCTACAATTTCAGAACGCAGTATAATTCGAAATGGCAAACTGAGAAAAAAAGGCTTTAAAGTTTCCTCTCTGGTCACGCAACTGTGTTGGAGGTAAAGTGCTGATGACACTTCCATACTTTTTTATGGTGGAAATGTATGCACACAAGAAAAAAAAACCCAACATTCTCATTACTTTTTAGCTGAAAAATCAATATACTGCGTTCTGTTGTGGTATTACTGTCTACACCAAAACCACGGTGTCAATGGAGAAGTGCAGTATATTGTGCGCAACCGTAACTCAGGCCATTCGTGAAGTCTTAACGAGAAAAACAGAAAAAAATCTTTAAGCCTCGTGGTGCCTTTACGAATAGCCTCGTTTCTCGTGGTTGGGTGACGAAAGGGGGAACTGACAATTGGGGTACTTTGGTTCTGGGGGGAAGAATAATGCGGACGGACGACAACAATCAAGCGTGAGTGAAGGCAGGGGCTGTTCACTCACGGAACTTCCTGTTAGCCACAATTGGCTAACCCTAACCACGGGACAGTGCAAAATGAATGGGTGTCAATGGAGTTTTTTACCATTATCATTTTTGTGATTTTTTATAATTTTTTGTCCTGAAATATTAATATTAAGTTCGAAGCTAGAAATAATAAGACCCCATTTGAGTAGCGTTTCGATTATTTTGCGCCACTAGATTATTATATACTGGGTCACAAAGCTCAATTTTTATGGGGCCAAACCCATAAACATTAGCGCGATTCTAGCGAGTACAGGTTGAAATCTTCTAACCTGCTGTAAAACTACACATTTGTCAATACAGCCTTTTGTTAAACAACAGTCATAGTGCTTACCAGGAATGTTTTGTTGATGATATTTGTGACTGAAAATGGTAGTAGCAATGTATTTAGCATATGGGTTCCCTTTTCCATTCCATACATTTTCCCACATGAAGGACTGGCCCACGCTCGTTACTGCAAAGCTAACTGGCTACAATGGGAACCAATGAGACTGAGCCTTCTCCCTGTTAGAGGTTCTCTGGTGAAGGCTAACTGGAAACGACGGTAATCAAACATTTCAAACAAGTGATTTACGGTTAAGTTTAGGATTAAGTTTAGGGTTAAGGTTAGGGTTACGTTTAGGGACAATGTTGGAGGAAGGGAGACATGGCATGAAGCTGACACAACGACAGCGCTCCCCTCCCGGAATGCACGCTGCTCGGGTGGTCTCTCTCACTCGCTCTCTCTCACCCATTTTTGACGACAGCACGCATTGCACAACTACGAAAAATGAGGCTATATTGTAGCGGCACCACAAAGCATACAGTTGATTTTTCCCCGATACTAGGCTCATTGCGCGATATAGGCCTACTGTGTTCTGGCTAGTACGACGTAACCTCCTAAAATCAAAAAGCGCAGTATAATCGTTTTTTATCGTTTTTTTCTGAAACGGGACCAAGTTGGACCAATTTTTTTTAACACAAGAAAAAGAAGGTATTTTAAAGCCAATTTCCGGTCTAAACCCATTTTCGACCATTTTCAAGATACTGCATTCTGAAATTGTAGGGCAGTATAGGACTAGACCTATATCAGTGGTTCTCAACTGGGACAGTCTTGGGACCCACCATTTTCCACTCTCATTCGGTCGCGACCCAATTTTTTTCAAATCAAAGTCAATTCAATGTAATTCTCAAAATATAACCTTAATAGACCTGTTTAATGACATTATTATTATTTCTTATCCATTTATTATAAATAATATATATTTATTATACATTTATTTTATATCTATTATTTATGTATTTATTGTTATTATTATTAGGCCTACTACTACTACTACTTACTACTACTACTACTACTACTACTACTACTACTACTACTACTACTAATAATAATAATAATAATAGGCTTATACATAGGCCTACTTGTGTTCTGCATCTGCATGGTCATTTTAATATTATCCTACATTTTAAAAAGTGGGCTGTGTGAACATTGCAGCATGTATCTGAGGAACAGCTAGCCTATGTCTTGACATTAAAAATCATCCTTTCAATATGTGGGAAATGTATTCTGGTTTATTATGAATAGCAGTAGGCCTGTGAACGCAGCAATTAACAGAACACTGTGATTATTATCACGTATGCCTAGCATTTTTTGACCAATATTATCCACACGAAGTAGGCCCTATCTCTTGACAGGCGTTGGGGAAAATGTCAAACCTGTCTTTGTTTACCCTGGTTCCCACAATGCGAGCTTTCTTTTCAACGCACTGTCTTCAACACTTGACTGACTGGTTGCACACTTGCCTGGTTAGCACCAGACCTAATCACAAGTGAGATTAGGTCTGGGGAGTTGCCTATTGTAAGTTGTATTACAGTCTTTCTGGACTAATCTGGAGCAGTCATTAGCACAAAGTTCTTTACTCAAAAAGAGCTGCCATTGAAGTGAGCAATTGTGTTCAATATAGGTTCAAGCTGTCTTTGTCATATTTACAAAAGAGAGCAAGAAAAATTAAATGTTACCTCCGTTAAGTCTCAAGTGTGGTAGATACACATTTTGTACTAGGCCTATGAAAATGTCTTAGACCAAAAAAAGGAGGAAACTGGCACTCCGGTGTCATTATTTTTTCCTTTTTTTCAAGGCCACAAAACTCAAGTCCTTTGTAAAAACAATAATACCGGAGTGCCACAGTTTCCGCCTTCTTGTTTTTTGATATTTACTACCCACAAAGACTGTTTGAGCACCAATGGATACACGCAGCGCTTCCGTTCTTTCTTCAGTGTCGAGACCTTTTTTAAAGATATTTTTGGCTTTTTGGGCCTTTATTTCAGATAGGACAGTGAAGACTGACAGGAAGTGAATGTGGAGAGAGATGGGGTAGGGTTGAGAAATGACCCTGGCCGTATTCGATCCCGCGTCCCCCTGGGCATGCAAGCCCAAATGTGAGGGGCTTAGCAAGCTACGCCCCCCATAATGAGAGGATAGGCCTATAAAATGTATAATGTACTGTAACATTGGGTCATGCTCAAACTTTGTGTTGAAGATATTGCTCTTAGAGATAGGCCTAGAGTAGATTTCACTGATCCCATGGGAAATTAAATGAATAGACATCTAACAGTAACAGTAATAAAAGGCTAACAGTAACAACAACAACAAATACCAAATAGGCCATCGACCCATATTTTATTTGGGTCGTATTATTTTTATTTTATTTTTGAAAAAAAGGTCCTATGTTCCCTGGTAGAGGGGAACATAGGACCCGGGGAACATAGGGATGACCCCAGAACCCTTTTTTGAAAAAGTTCCCCACATTGTATGTTTTCGGATTTTTCAAATTGTGCAAAACCATCCAAAACCATCCCTAAACTTAGCCTGTCAGTAATGCAATGTTTCTGAGTTGTAAATTTGTGCCCTGACCAAAACTATTCCTAAACCTAACCTGTCAGAGGTGCAACAACCACCTGCGCTTTGCCATGCGGCAGCAGTCTACTTGGAAGCAGTGGGGAATATAGAACCCTTTTTTGAAAAAAGGGTCTGAAGTTCCCTGGTTGGGGGAAACATATAGGACCCCGGGAACATAGGGATGACCCTTTTCTTAACACTCAAGGTCACTATATAAAACATCAACAAAAGCATAGTAAGAAGCAATATCAACGGCATAGACCTCACACACACATACAATAGGCTAAGAGAAGGGGAAAACATGGCACTCAAACAGAATAAGCTAACTGGAACAGATTGGCTTTCTGTCTGGATTTAAAGAGAGGAGGAGAGTTGATGTTTGGGGTGTCAGGGGGAAGAGACCATAGACTTCCAGTAGGGGAGCAGAGCAACTGAAAACTCTTTTTTCCCATGGTGGAGGCAAGCAGAGGGGACAGTGAGGTGATGGGTTAAGTCAAGTCAAGTGTACTTTATTGTCAGAATTCTCTGTAACAGGCACAGAAGTTTGAAATCGCGTCTCCAATGCACAGTTAAACTGAAACATAGAAATAAGACACTGACAATAATCTCTCTCTCTCTCTCTCTCTCTCTCTCTCTCTCTCTCTCTCTCTCTCACACACACACACACACACACACACACACACACACACACACACACACACACACACACACACACACACACACACACACACACACACACACACGGCCGTAACTACCATTGAAGACACAGAGGTCATGTCCTCTGTATTTTTTTCAGTAATGTAAAATTTGTCTATGATGAAAATCGATATGCACAAGACATACAAGGAAAAATGAAATTACGTTTTCTCTCTATACCTCTCTATATGATCAACAATGATACATTCAGTCTGTACGCCACCCCCATTTATCCTCAAGGCAGTGATTAATGAAAACAAACTTAGAGTTTGACTGAGGTGTTTTAAGCATTCTAAATGTGCAGTAGTACAGCACACAGTATTTGATCTTGGTATTTGAAAATGTCTGGTTACGGCCCTGCACACACAGACACACGGAGACACAGACACACAGATAGACACATACACACACACACACACACACACACAGACACACACGCAAAGGAGGAGAATCTGTGGGAACTGGTGGGGAGGTGCAAGACCTCTGCCATCAGGTCTCATTCTTTCGGGTAGCCTACTTTAGTGTGGTGGTAATGATATAAGTAGCCTAAAGATAAAACTTCAGGTGTTTTGATAAGAAATGAAACAATGTAGCAATGTTGTGTCACTGTGATATCCCTGCAATTTTATCGCACAATTTATTACATATTTTATGTTTCAAGCATGTACAACACACACACACACACACACACACACACACACACACACACACACACACACACACACACACACACACACATGGCCGTAACTTGAAGACACAGAGGTCATGTAGACACAGAGGTCACGAAATGTATTAATCCCGAAGGAAATTCAGGAGAATAGGCTATAGGCTTATCTACAATATGACGAACAAAAGTAATAATATCGAAGCCCTTATGAAGGCCATTGCCAGCCAAAACATGTTTGCATTTTTAAGGTGTTCTACAATGAACAAGCTGAGTTTAATTAAAAGCTTTTAACAACGGAAAAGAGTGCCCAGGATATCTTCTAAACCTTGTTCTAAGACTATAATATGCTTGAAACCTCTGTCATCCATGAATGCTGTTTCAGGTAATTTCTGTGTCAGTGGCCCTTGGCGTTGCGTTGGGTAAATGTGAAATTTGTCTTAACGGGAATAATGATGAGTGGGACGCATAACTTACATTTTATTTGTCTTGAGCGGTCATGAGGTGGGAGTGGACTAGGCTAATTTGAGAGCCCAGTATTTCCAGTCACGAAGGAGAGGAGAGTTGCTCCCCAGAAAAACTGGATACAGAGTGTTCCCTTCCTTCCAAGCACTCAACTCACACACACTTTAACTGTTGTGCCTTTGTTTACTCTATCTTTTACTCATCATTTCCTCTAAACTAAGTGACTTGATTTTGTCCTCCTCTTAGGCCTATATACAGTGAGTCCAATATGTATCTGATCCCTTGCTGATTTTGTTGGTTTGCCTACTAAAAAAGACATGATCAGTCAATAAATGTTATGATAATATGTATTCTAATATGGAGAGACAGAATATCAAAAAGAAAATCCAGAAATTAACTGAAGAGAATATATATTAATTTATTTCCATTTCATCGAGCAAAATAAGTATTTGATCCCCTGCCAACTGATTACAGTTCCGGGCCCACAGACCAGATGGGCACTTCCGATCAACTTGTCATTTGAATTAAAGACACCTGTACATACTAACATGCATAAAAGACACATTGAATCAGCAGAATCAGTCCATAGTATGAGTGAATCAGTCACACTCCAACCTCACCAGCATGGGAAAGACCAAAGAGTGGTCAAATGATATCAGGGATACGATTTTAGACCTGAACAAAGATTAAATGGACTGCAAAGCCACAAGAAAGAGACTGGGTATTAATGACCCAGCTGTTGATGCATTTCTTCCAAAATGTGAGGAATACAAAATGACTATCCATCAGCCTGTCAGGGGTTCTATACAAGATTTGACCTTTTGTAGGGATTTTATAATCATGAGAACAGAAAGAAATCACCCTAGAGCTGTACGGGATGAACTAGGCAATATTATCAAAGCTACTGGGACCAAAATCACTGATAAAACTACTGGTAGCACTTAGCGCCACAGAGGTTTAAAATCCTGTAGTGCACACATGGTACCTCTACTTCAGAAGGAACCTGTGCAGTCCCACTTGAGGTTTGCCAACAGACATCAGACGGGTTTAGGATATGATAAGGAGGTGCTGTAGTCAGATGAAACCAAAATCAAGCTGTTTGGCATTACCACAATTCAATGTGTTTTGAGAGAGAGTAGTAGAGTAGTAGAGATCCCAAGAACACCCTCCTCACCATCATGCATGAAAGTGGTATCATTATGGTTTGAGGGTGTTTGTCTGGCCAAGGCACAGGACAACTTCGCATCGTCAATGAATGGATGGAGGGAGACATGTAATGTGCAATCCTGAGTGCAAACGTCCTTCCCTCCAACACTACACTGAAGGGTGGGCCATTTTTGGATCTCCCAACATGACAATAATACACAACATACAGTCAATGCAACAAAGGAGTGGCTCAATAAGAAGCATATTAAAGTCGTGAAGTGGCCTAGACAGTCTCCAAATATTAACCCTATAGTAATTCTATGGAGAGAACTGAACCTCCCATTTGCCAAGCTACAGCCACAAACTATTAATGTTTTAGAGATAATGTGCAAAGAAAAATGGGCAAAAAATATTTTCTACTATATGCACAAACATTGTCATTAACTAAAAGAGGCATCTAACCTCAGTGCTAGACAACTAGGGCTTTGCCACAAAGCACTTTATCCTCTTTAGCTAGAGGGGTCAAATACTTATTGGCCTAAATTAAATACAAATAAATTAAAATATATTATATTAAGTTATTTTCTGGAATTTCTTTTTGATATTCTGTCTCTCCATGTTTGAATACATATTATCATAAATTTATAGACTGATCATGTATTTATTAGTGGGCAAACCGGCAAAATCAGCAAGGGATCAAATACATATTGGACTCACTGTAATTTCATTTTACGTAAATCAGTGGTTATTGGAGAGCGCTGTGGCGCAATGTGCTAAGCCATTGGGCTTGCATGTCCATGGGGACCCCGATTCGAGTCCTGCCGGGGTCTTTTCCCAACCCTATCTCTCCCCTGTTCATTTCCTGTCTCCTCTCACACTATCCTGTAATAATAAAGACCAAAACGCCCCCAAAACACACTTTAAAAAAGATCAGTGGTTCTCAACCTTTTTTTAAACAATTATCCCCTTGACCGTATCATAGGCCTCTCAACACCCCCATGACCTCATCAAAAGCCTACCCTTCATCTTTTTAGATAAAATAGACAAATGCCCACCAATGGCTACTAAGCAGCCCCCACTCAGCTGTATCCTTCTCAGTGCCCCCAACACCCTGGGGGGCTGTAGATCCCCCGTTGAGAAACACTAATTTAGGTGTTAAGTGTAGTGTAAATTTTGTGTAGGCCTACACAGAATTCTATTGGATGACCTCTCACCCAGGCAATAACAACCATTTGTCGACGCACAACTGCTGTTGCGCTTGTACGAAGGCCACCTGGCTTTTGTTTATTTATGGTAACAATGTATTTTCAGGCCCCAAACCAACTGTACGCGTTTCGTTGGAGACACCACAATGAAAGTTGAGACCTGTGTGCATTTCAGAAATTGTTCCGCATGATACCACGTCATATTTTGGGTGTTTACACTGTGCAAATGCAGTGTCCTCTCTAAGTAATTCAGAGAATAAAAAAGAAAGACCTTGGTGTGGCCTGGCCTATGTGATCCAAGTTCAGAAATGGGGAAGGGGTAGAAAAAGGGGAAAACACTTTCAACAACCTTGAGCTGCCAATAATTCGAATTTCATTGGTAGATGCATTTTATAGAGATCATGTGCTAGAATCTCAACTGGTTCAATTGGTGATTGGACTTTAACCAACACACCTACCCCTAGGCATATCACGACTGTCACAGTTCATGTGTCTACCGGTATTCTTGAGATAGGCTTTGCTGCCTCCACATTTGTAAACGGAACATAATTGTTGTAGACTTACTGATATGTTTTAGGTGCAATTGTTTTCTCAAAGTCTTAGAGAGGAAGTGATTTCAGCATTTAGGCCTACTTACTGTTATAGGCTATTTGGGTGATTCTCAATGGTAGCCTACTTTTAAAACCAAAGTAATTGGGCCATACATGGCTTTTTTTCTCCATGATCAGAATACACTTTAAAAAAAGAATTCCAAAACATTTGTTGCTCTAACTACGTCGTTGAAAGCCTTACAGGTGCCAGCGCACAATTTCCAAGGAATTGGCAAGGCGTGTTGCTGAAACGCTTCCCTGTGACCTAACGAGTCAGTTCAGCTCTAGCGTGTTGAAGGATTTCGACGAACGCCTGTACGACCACTTCCATGTCCCAGTGCAAGAGGACAACAACGCAGCTTTCGCTCCTCTACTGAAGGTGTACAGTAGCCTACATCCACATCTGACTCTACGCGGACAAGCCAATATCCACTTTTCTCCGTTTTTGATCGATTTTGTGCTGGATCCATGTTGGGATGTTAATTAACATGTGGCGAAAAACATGAGAGGTAAGTGAAAGAACTAATGGCGTACCGTTAAAAAAGGAATCATCTGGACAGAACTTCACTAAGATAACCTATGTAGGCTAAGTAATGTCAAAAAATAATCAGCCTGATGTTATTGACACGGAGTGTCATTACATATTGTACATTTTTACTGGACAGAGCGTTGCGTTACACTTGGACAATGGACATTTGGAAAGTTCGTTTTCATTTCCATACAATTTGCATGGCCGTGCGCCCTTGCTTGGCGAACGCGCGCGCATTTACAGTTTCCTCATTCCTAATGTATTGAGCCATATAGCATTCATGACCATGCAACTTACACATGTACCTCTTACTTAAAACAACGATTAGTGAGACTTGTTATTGGGTTAATGAGGTGATTTGTCAAATAAATTGACAAGTGCAGGGCCGTTACCAAGTGTATGTTTTGAGGTGCTGCTCCCCTGACCTGCCCCCCACGTATTGTAATTCAGCTGATTTCAACACACTTTTGTGTTTTTTAATGTATAGATTAACTTCACAATTACTGACAACTATAGCTTTGAGTGCATGATAGGAGCAAGGTAATAGGCGAAAACAAGTTGCCATCAATCAGTGGACTATTTCTCTCTCACACTGTTTCCTTGAGCCTGAGCCAAGAAATGGATTTCCTGATATCAGTTTTCATTGCATTGCATTAACCAACATTTAGCAGACAGTTTCTCCCAAGTTGGCCTAATAAGTATTCACATAGTAGTCACTCCTAGGAGCAATGTGGGGTTAAATGCAGGACACTTCAACAATGGGCTAGGGTGCAGGAAGAGGCACTTACCTAACCTAAACTCCCTATGGATAAAAAATACACTGATTTAGAGAATTCAATGCTGCCAACTACAGTAGGCCTGTGTGTAAGCTTATGCATAAATGTATAATGTAATGTAATGTTGTGTGGCGTGATGTAATAATGTAGGCCTATGTAAGAATATGATAATTGTTTTGTTAAATGTTGCACTTTTGTTGCCACATGGTATGGTGCATGTCTAGTCATGTCTAAGAAGTGACAGCACAATGTGCTTTAGTTTTGCCTTTAATAGGAGAATCTATGTTTACACATATGTGTGCATGCGCCGCAAATTCAGAGGCCAGAAAAGAGATGCGATGACATTCCCAATTCAGTTAGTGGGCGAAATCCCTGGCATGAAACTTCACATCTTGCCAACACAACCACCAATTCGTTATCTAAACACTTTGCCAGTAATATCACATGATGTATTATACATTAATATTATTGGTTATGGGGTGTTATGGCCTGAATGCATATAGCTTGTATTTGAAGATTTGGCTGTTATGAAATGTGCTATTTGCAGTTGACTTGTCGGCGAACATCTTTCTTCACCATGTTCAGATGATGAGGCATTGCATCAACTGAAACAAAACAGCTGTTTTATTTCAGAAAGTTAGCTGTCCAGTTTGGGTTTCCTATTGGGTTGTCAGTGTAATTTCATGCTTGTCTGCACTAATCAAAGTAAACATTTTTTATTAATCCAAAAAGAAAATTCAAGCCTTCAGCGACATATACAGTACATGATACAGAATATCTCCTGCTCACACACCCATATTTATACAGTCAGGCGTAAAATTTGGGATTTGTAGGGAGGGAGTGTAGGGAGGGTGGGATGCTATGCTTTGGGGCCGGGAAGAGCCATCTTTACTGAGTGCTGAAAAGTGTGAAAGAGGTCCGCTGCTGTTGATGCCTCAATGCTGCATAAGTTCAATTATGTGCCAGGGCTCAGAGATTCTGAGCCTGATACAACCCTTGCATACTGCGCCGTAAGCAGACATTTTCCAATACCAAGGTCAAACACGGCATGCTGTAGGCTTACTACATACTGTACATTTAGAATGCTTCAAACACTTCAGTCAAACTCCTAAGTTTGTTTTCATTAATCACTGCCTTGAGGATAAATGGGGGTGGCGTACAGACTGAATGTATCATTGTTGATCAGATATCGATTTTCATCATAGATACATTTTACATTACTGAAAAAAAATACTGAGGACATGACCTCTGTGTCCTCAATGGTAGTTACGGCCATGCATGCATACATTCATTCATTCAGACACTCATTGTTCTGTCTAAATAATATGCAAAGGTGTAAAGGACAAACAAACTCAGTGGAACAAAGTGATGATTCCTATAATGATATCTCACCATCTCTTTCCTCCGACAGATCATGTTGATGACATTGCATCCACGCTCCCATGGCCAGCCCCCGTCCTCAGCCAGGCAGCCTCCACTCCCTCCTCCTCCCCCTGGTACAACACGTCATGCGGGCCCCCAATCACTGAGGACCCCCAGGTCAACTACACGTGCGGCAGCAGCGACCAAAACTTCAAGTACATGGCCTACACGCTGACCTACAGCGTGGTCTTCCCCGTGGGCTTCGTGTGTAACTCGGCTGCCCTCTTCGTGTTCCTGCGGCTCACCCGCAAGCGCACGGCCAACACGGTCTTCATGGTCAACCTGGCGCTCTCGGACGTGGGCTTCTCGCTCACGCTGCCCTTCCGCCTGGTCTACTACTTCCGCGACTGCCTCTGGGACTTCCCCGACTGGCTGTGCCGCCTCTGCGTCTTCGCCTTCTACGTCAACCTCTACACCAGCGTGCTGTTCCTGACGGGCCTCAGCGTGCTGCGCTACGTGGCCATCGTGCACCCCCTGCGCAACCGCCGCCTGGTGACAGTCAAGCGGGCCGTCTGGGCGTGCGTCTCCATCTGGCTGTTTGTGGCGCTGCTCTCCGTCCCCTTCCTCATGTCGGGGACCCTGGTGCGTGGCGGCCAAGTGCGCTGCTTCGAGCCGGACACCCCCAAGTCCTGGTTCCGCATCCTGGTGCTGAACTACGTGGCGCTGGTGCTGGGCTTCCTGCTGCCCTTCCTCACCATCCTGGGCTGCTACGGCAGCATCATCCTGAAGCTGCTGAACGGGCCCAAGGTGCCGCAGCGCAGCCTGAGGAAGCGGCGGCGCTCCACCTACCTGATGGCGGTGATCCTCAGCACCTTCCTGCTCTGCTTCCTGCCCTACCACCTGCTGCGCTCGCTGCACGTGCACGCCATGGTGCAGGGCTGGGACTACCGCGTCACCGCCTGGCTGCTGCGGCTCATCGTGGTCACCCTGTGCCTGGCCGCTTCCAACAGCTGCCTCAACCCGCTGCTCTACTACTTTGCCGGCGAGTCCTTCCGCACCACGGTGCGCACCCACACCACCATCCGGTCATCGTCTTTCAACACCACGCTCAACCAGGGCAGTTTCCGCTCGACCTTCGGTTGGAGGAGGACGACCCACACCCCTACTAACAACAACAACGGCCACCAAATGGCTCTTCGACCTGGTACAAGGGACTCTCTGAAGATGACCAGTGATGATGAGTTATAGGCTAGACTGTCACCAGAGGCGTTCATAATGACTTTACTGACCCACCCACACTTTTATTTATCATGCCTATGTGCACCTAACATAGGGAATTTCCTTGAAGGTAATTTGATTTTCCAGCAGGTTCAGTGAATGTATGGGATCCTTACCTCTGATTTTATAACATAAGGGTAATGGCCTCCTTATGTAGGACAGTAAATGTGAACCAGGGCTATGAATGTGCACCTGAAAAGGGTATTTGCACTCTTAATCTGGGCATGGTTTATGCCGTTGATAACGATTGACTTTATCCTTCAGGAAGACAGTTTTTTATTTGAACTTTGAACTTCTGAAGTTTGAAAATAGAACACGGAAACCAGGATTGAGATTCCCTTTTCTGAGAGTTAAAGGAACATTGTCATGCACTGGATGACATAAGTGGGCCATGTTCAGGCTGCACTAGAAAGAAGACTTTACAAGAACTTAAGTAGTGTCATAAAAACGGGAGACATTTTAAGACCGAACAGAAGGAAGTCCCATGTGTCATTATGCTTAAAGGTCGTGGTATATGTACTGTATACGTTTTCCCCTTTCCCTTGGACTTCTAGCTTATCCCATTTTTCAGGCATTGACAGCTGCGCTTGGCTGGCTTGGTGAAAGACTTACTTTATTTGGGCAAGTGCTGCGTAACTGGATTGAGACAAAGCAGAGAATGTTTCAGGATGCTGTAACTATGTTACCGTGGCTCCCAGCGAAATTACACAGAATTATAGAATAGGCCATCTGGAGACAAAGACCACGCTTCAATTATCCTCTGTCAAAAACGATTCCAACATTATGCACTAGAAGCTTGAGCACTGTGGACAGAAAGGTAGTGGTGGAAGTGGCTTCCCCACCCTTGTGTGATTGGTGAAATGGATGATGTGTAAATATGTCCGTTAAGGCAGTGTTTCCCAACCTTTTTTGTCTTGTGTACCCCCTATGCCTTTTCGTTGTGCCATGAGTACCCCCTAAGTCACATTCTATATCGCTTGCTCTATTCCGATGTAACTAAGCTCCATACATTTGTTAAAATTGCATCTTTCCAAGTAGCCTACCCCCTGCAGTGTGCTCACGTACCCCTAGTGGTACACGTACCCCTGGTTGGGAAACACTGCGTTAAGGGGCTAATAAAGGCATTTGAACCATCTACAACAAACCAAACCCATGTGATTCTAACCGTGGCTGCAATGACCATGATATAATGATGAATAATGAAAGATTTACTGTATATGAAGGTAATAACTGTGGTGTTAAAATGTGTCTTTGTAATGGTGAGTGTTTGTTGTCCAATCTATCCCCCCATGGAAAGCAAATACAAGAAGAATTACGTACCCCAACCCATTGCTAACCCTATCAGTACGTCGCTATGGGAGCACACAAGGTGGAACTGAGTTCTATTTGGATTGTTTTTAAGCTCAAGCGACCATGATCTTATTTTGGAGATAGCCTAGCTTGCATCCTGCTATGCAAGGCACCTATAGTATAACATAATGAGTTCTGTATTCATCCCCAAGGGAAATTTAGCAAGTGCAGTTTGACCATTTTAGCCTATCCAGGCAAAATAAATAAAAGCATAATGACTGTCATTTAAAAAGAAACAATTTTTCACACCTTTTGTTTTACTAACAAAAATACCAACCTAAGTAATACAACCTAAGTACAATGTTTAGTGAGGGAGGTCACTCATGATCTCTGAGTTCAGCTGCTGTAGGCTATAAAAACCCAGGACAGTTGTGCACATAGGAAGTGTACACTCTTTTGAAGAGACTATTTCATGTCATTCTTAGACCTTAAATTTACGATATTGTCATAGTGCTGAGGAAAACAACTCTGTCGTGTCTATTTTTGTGGAGGATGTTTACAATTCTGTTAAGGGGATCCATGAGAATGATTGCTCTACATTCAGTTCCTACATGTAACTCCCACTCCCTGCCTATGACAATAAACACCTGCAAATAAGTCGCAGAAATAATAATAAAAAAGACAGCAAAGGGAAAAAATACGGGGCATGATCCCAATTTGGCGTATTTGCATGCCATTAAGTTAAAACATGTGCAGTAACACCTGAATTTACTAAGCCTATTATCTATGGAGCAAACAAAGCTAATCAAATGACCTGAAATTAGCAGTAATAGGCCTAATAGAGACATCGAGACACAAGGTAAAACTGGTTGCGTATCATTTTTTCTTCTCTAATAAAGCTACAAGCTTCCAGTCACCACAACAAGCGACACTAGGCACACATCTGCTACGGGATGAAATGTAAACACATGAGTCTTTGGGGTGGGGGGTTAGATCACAGGCACTGCTCACAAGTTTTTACAACATAAACACATATTTCCATGTGTCATCTCAGTTGAGTCTTGTTTATACAATGAACAGTCTAAAAATAATTCAATAAGAACCCCCATTTTTACTTAAATATCCAGTGAACAATGGAAGTCTACATTGACAGTAGCCTACGGGCTTAGTTTGGTCTGCATAATTTTGACATGGTCATTCAGACACAAGTAACACAAGGTAACCAACTGCATTTGACTAGAGCATTTTGAAGGCAGAATATAGTGGGGTAACATGCCAAACACAAGACATCTATTTGATAATTCCAACTGCTAAAGCAAGCCACCAAGGAATACACCATATTCGTCATCTATAGATTGTCTGTATACTGCTGGCAAGAGCTGAATTTCCTGATAGATTGCCTAAACTAAGCAAGATTTATTCTATTCAGGTCAGTTCAGGTCTGCCAGATAACATCGATCATAAGACCTGATTGAAGGGATCCTCACACTGATTTTAAGAAGATATTTCTGGGTTTTTTCAAGTAGACCTATTAGTTAAACAGAACAATCACAGAGACACGAGTAGGGGGAGGGAGCGATGGGGAAGGGTTGGGTCAATGTTCCAGGCCGGACCCAAACCTGTGTCCCCTTTTACACAACTATTAAGAAAATTTCATATTCCATGACTGTGCAAGCAAAATTGAAAAATTCCATGACTGGAAAAACTTGTATGAAATTCCATGATGCTCCATGACCCGTGGGAACCCTACACTAAAGAGAGTACTTTTAAAGCATCATCAACATTAACAAAATACATGTATGGCTTCTTGCCCAGACCGATCCAAAGAACAAGGAAACAAGCGTCAGGCCTGCTTCCCTTAAACAACGACATACGTCACAGTAGAGGCCATATTTCCAGTCTGGACAAAGAGACCCCTCCTACTGCTATGACACAAACCAATCACTTGCTAAAAATAAGTAATCTCTCATCTCTTACTCTCTCAGTCTTCCCGCCAGTAACCTTGAGGTCTACACAACATTTCAAAGTAATGCAAGTCGCTACCGGAGAATATTAGCAAGGCTAATTGCACAGGAACAACAAATACCTGCCAGGTATACCAGCCTAATTCTTTGGAATAGTTTTTCCTCAACAGCTATAATTATGTCAATTGCACATTGTGTTCTTTGTCACTTGTTACTCTGACAAGTGCATATTTCAGGAATTTGTTCTCTTCAGTCTCACTGGACAACCTCCAACACTTGTTACTGAGGCTTGGGGAAAAGGTTTTTGGCCCAATCAAAACCACCATGAAAACAGCAGTCATTAAAAAACAAAAAAAAAAAGAGAAAGAAACTCAAACTCGCAGATTAACAGGAAATGCATGCAAAACGATCAAACCACCTGGCCGATGTTTATCTTATAAACTTTATCTTATATATCTTGTTCACTAACAAACATTTACAGCATGCCCAGGCTCCAATATCAGTCACGAGGCTTGTATGATTCATGAAGTGAACAACACTGGTTTGTGAAGTTGAGAACACAAGCAAGCAAACACTCCACACCTGAGGTGACATTTCAAACCTCTTTATTACATTTTAAATAACAGTACATTTTAATATAGTATCTATCTTGCATCCATCTCTCTGTTGTACACCGACAGACTGAAATTAAATACAAAAGGTGAGAGTATAGGGTTCCAGAAGGATGCGGAGGTCTACAGGTTAATAATGGAGAGAAAAAAGGGGAATCTGTATTTCAACTGCAGTTTAACTTTTTTTTTTCTTTTTTTTTAACCAATGGCAGCACACACAAATACATCACATTTATTGTACATTATCGCAGAGAAATAAAACAATTAAAAAAAGTCACAACTATCAAAGAAAGTGCATCTGTTTACAGTGGGAAAAAGGAAAATCTGCCATTCAGATGCCAACCCCAAATAAAGAAAGTCACATGAAATCCTTGTCTTTTGCTCCCACCCGCCCCCTCCATAAACAAAAAAAAAAAAACGCCCCCCCCCCCCCCCCCCCCAAAATTTAGCAATTTTACCCCATGTTCAAATAGAAAAGTTGTCTGAGTGAATTGGTGGTAGGGGGAGGAGGTGGGTTGTGATGAATATATTTTACTTGAACTCTGGACACAGATCCTTACTCGGACCCCGTCTTTATTTTCTTTTTAAAAAAAGGAGAAAGTAACAAATAAACAAAACAAAAAAACCCTTTATTTTCTAATCATTAAGTTTGTACTTAGAGTGTGTAAAAGGCTCTCTCCCCCCTCACTCAGGTGCATAGCATTGCCAGGAGAAGGAAAGTGTGTACGCAGAAGCCAAACCATTCGAGATTATGCTATGACTGATTCGAGGGTTAATACATTATCTCGAATGAACATTAGATGTACGACAAACCGTATGCACCTTTTTTTTCTTTTTCTTTGAAGCAATTGTACAGCATGCGACTATAAGTTCAACTCATGGCAGATTCAAACAAGAAAAGAACGCTTATACGCTTTAACTTAAAATTTTTCAGTATCATTATTTTCAGACATTGATTTGTACAACATTTCATTCACAGAATAGAAACTGCATTTCCAAGCACAGGAAGGGCCCTCTCTTGTTAAGCCATCGTTGGGGAAATGGGTGAGTGTCAAAGGGAGTGACAAAGAAATAGAAAAGGAAGAAAAGAAATGGAAAAGAGGAAAGGAAGGACAAAATCAAATCTAAAACCCACACTACAGTGTTCCCAGTTTTTTCAGCCATAACCCTCAAAAATTTTCAACAAATACAAAATCTATCAGAAAGGGAGGTCATAACATAATCCTTTTCGCTACATCACCCAATGAATTGGAAAGAAAGAGAGTTTTAAAAATCATTTTGATGTCTTTTCTCTTTTTTTATAGTTAAAATGCGCATTTTCAAATGTGATAAAACATGTGCTTGGTTAGTAACGCTTGCAACGTTAGTCAAGTTTCTTTATTGTGCAAACAAAGCGGTGACAAGACAGGAAAGGAAACAGCTCGAGTACAACGCTGTGTTTGCGTGCAAGTCCGATACTCATATTTACAGGAGGTCATTTCAGAATCGACTAACCGAGAGTACCGCGAGACTTGGAAACAGTAAAAATATTCAAAAGATATGGCGTTTCGCTCTGTATTCGTAAATGAGATTCTTTTTTGTATACCCACTCTGATTAAAACTAATGCACAGATGATCACGTCTTTAAAAAGCTAAGGCTGTACATTTATAACCATCGGCAATGGTTGGAGAGAGAGATGGCGGACAACAGAAGCTTTACATAGTGATTCGGTCACCTTTGACCTTTTCTTTCTTACTTTCTTTCCTTCTTTTTTTGGCCTGAATCAGAGGATGGTGACTGAGAGGTGGGGAGGGGGCATGTTTATGAATGTTGCACACACTCGTAAATGCACCATAGATACATGATTGGCATTCTTTGAAAAGCTGCTCGTGCACTCTCTTTTTTTCAAGCTTCAGCATTAATATTACTTTTTTTTGTCTTTTGTGTTTTTTTGTGTGTTTCATCTTTCTCATACAATTTAATTGGATTAAAAGAAATGCTAGTTTCGGAACATATCTAAAGAGAGGAAATATGACAAAAATTACTACTATAAATCATACGTTTGAGAAATGAGCTTTTTCACAAAAAAAGTTAAATAATTTGTACAATTACACTCCAACATTTTGCTTTCTAGACACATGATAGCTAAGCGTGGGATGAGGGGTGAAATTGAATGGTCCATAAAAGGAATGCACAGTTACTCAAAACTGATAGCACGGGAAGTCTTCGTTCGCACGTTAAGCTGGGTGATCAAACAAATTGTGCTCTTCTTTGTGTAGGAAAGGCATCGGTTTCCCTTACAAGTTTCTGTTGTTGTTGCTGCTGTTGTGTTCGAGTCAGTTCTTGTTTTTTGTTGTTTTTTTTTTCCTTTTTCTTTTTTTTCGGTGTTCTCGAGAAGATGCTGTGAAATTGAACATTCTAAAGTTGGAATGATCTTCCAGTCAACTTTGGAGTTTAAATGACATCTGAGGAGAAAGGAAAACCACAGTAAACAACAAGAAACCAGCATTACAATTTACTGGTATAACAACATTTCAATTCATTTCACACAGTAAAAAAAACTAATTAAGGTACACAGATATAGTTGCACCATTT